>NW_008360303.1:3242592-3249677 GCF_000622305.1 Nannospalax galili
ATCAGGTAGATTTCAATGGTAATGTTTTTCACATTTTTTATTTTATATCTATTAATGTACTGCCTGAATGAAGCTAAGTGCATCCTTGTCATGCAATGCCTGCAGATTTCAGAAGAGAGTGTCAGATCCCATGGAACTGGAGTTATGGACATTTGTTAACCATCATGTGGGTGCTAGGAACCAACCTCATGTCCTCTGCAGTAGCAGCCAGTGCTCTTAACTGTTGAGCCATGTTTCCAGTTTTATATCTATTAATGTACTGCCTGAATGAAGCTAAGTGCATCCTTGTCATGCAATGCCTGCAGATTTCAGAAGAGAGTGTCAGATCCCATGGAACTGGAGTTATGGACATTTGTTAACCATCATGTGGGTGCTAGGAACCAACCTCATGTCCTCTGCAGTAGCAGCCAGTGCTCTTAACTGTTGAGCCATGTTTCCAGCCCCTTTACTTATTATTTTAATTTTTTGCATATGAGTGTTTGCCTGCATGTATGTAAATACACCACATGCATGCAATACCCTGTATAGGCCAGAAGGTAGTGTTGGAGCCCCTGGAACTGGAGTTAACAGATGGTTGTTAACTGTCATGTGGGTATTGGGAATCAAACCCAGGTACTCTGGAAGAACAGCAAGTGTTATTAACCATTTAGCCATCGTTCCAGCCCCGTTATTACATTTTTAAAGAATATTTGAACAACTTAAAGATTTGGGATCCGATGTATGATTATCTACTAAGTCTGAAAATGCAATACTTCTATAATACTATACAATAACTCTCACACAATTGTATTTATAATGTTTTAACCATGAGTATTTTAATTGCTGCTATTTACAAAGATTAATGCAATAAAGGAAGTGGATTCATTAAAACTGAAAAACATGTAACTGTATCAGAGGTTCAGAAAAGATGAGGGAATTATTTGTAAATTTTATAGTTTTTATAATGAAGTACATTGAATTTTATAAAACATTTTTTCTGTATTGAGTTAATGATTTTTATCACTGATACAATTTATGTACTGAATTATGTTTATTAATTTGCATATATTGAACCAACCGTGCATTCTTAGAATGAAACAAATTTGATAACCATGTTTGATCTTTCCAATATGCTGAATTTGATTAATAAGCATTTGAGGGAATATTTGAAAGCATGTTGATCACGAATACTGGTATATGATTTTTCTGAATTTCTGTTGTGCCTTGTAAGGTTGGACAGTAGAATAAGTTGGGTAGCAGAATCATTTTGGAAGGATTCCTTATATTTGAATTTTATGGGAAAACTTGAGAAATTTTGCTACTAAAAATGTAAATGTAGGAGATCACGGTGGTAGAATGAGGGGTACCCAGGGCACCTGACATCAGGGTTGGGGCCTGTTGGACTTCTGAGAGGCGGAGTCTGTGTGCTGGAGTCTGTGAGGAACATTTTCCACAAGACGAATATTTTCCTGATCTTATGTGCTTTATATTGATCTCAGAATTCTGAACTCAGAACTTGGCACGTAAGAAAGAAAATAACTGGAGAGTCAAGATGGTAGTGGCATGACCACAGGCACCAGAGTAACAGTAGTGGCAGTGGCTCTCCACAACTCTTGGCGTGGCGAGGCATGGATGAAATGGGCTAGGGGGTAAATGGCCCCAGGTGGTGGACAGCAATGATGAAAAGAACCAGGATGGTGAGAGGCATTTTGTTCCCCTCATTCTCAGCCAAGCGCTCTCTTAAGGTATTGCCAAGGTGAAGTGAAAGTAGCGAGTTTTAAATGGGAAACGGCCTTCATGTTTCCACCAGAGAACTTAAAATATCACTCCAGTAAGAAGATGTCTCATCACTTGTTCCCTCTGACCATGGAGGAAGATGTGAAACCAACAGACACCAAAAACCCTACCTGATCCTTCACCAGGAAAAAGAAAACACTTGCTCTATCTGTGTCCTTGAACAAAAGCAAATGTGGTTTCCTCTAAAATTGATGTCCCACTAGTGAGAAAGTCAGCAAGTTACTGTTGCCTCTGCTTATTGAACAGAAGCAAGAACGCTATTTTTTTAAACATGAGTACAGTCATGTGGACAGAGCGACAGAAACAGGAAAATAGTAAGAACCAACTTAATTGAAATTATGAACATGCCCATGAATCTGGAAGTGTGGTTGCTTTTTGTGAACTTGAAGCTATTGCTCCTTTCTGTGAACTTGGAGATATGGGTGTCTCCCATGAACCTAAAGCTGTGGTCCTCTCCTGTACCCTGGAGCTTGGTTCCTTCCAGTGAGCTTGAACTGTGGTCATTTCCCTGATCCCTTTCAGGATCCACAGCTGTGGTACCCCTCCTGTGACCTGGAGCTGTGGTCTACTCATGTGAACATGGAGCTGTGGTCTCCTCTTGTGAGCTGGAGCTGTGGCCCTCCTTAGAGTTGGAGGTGTGGTCACCAGCCAAGAGTCATGATTCCACATTCCTCTGGTGGTAGGTTGATGGTGGAGCAACTGGAGGATGGAAGACTTCCTAATGTTGAGCAGCAGTTTCAGCCTTCTTTGAGTGGCTGCGCTCCTACAACCCTTTCCATTGAGGCCACGGGTTGTACTTGACCTAGACTTTCCAAAGTGCTGGGCTTAGACTAAGGGCAGGAAAGGTTTCTTTCATTTGAAAATTTTAGTCTTGGGAGAACTAATTCTCAAAAACGGATTTCCCATTTCCCTTGATGACCAGCTTTGGTCTTGACTCCACATGTGATCTTGGGCACTTTGGCTTTGATGTTGAACCTTTCCCATTACAGGATTCTAACAATTGTTCAATCATTTTTCTATTCCTCTTCTACAGCCCCAGTTTACCTTCCCTGGTGCCCCCCAGAAGATGGGAATCATCTAGTTGAATTTCTAGATTACAAAAAGACATGACAGAAGGAGGGGAACATTGACAAGAAAAGGTTGAGGTAGAAAAAGGACATGGGAGGATAACTAGGGGATGAATATGATCAAGCATACCACACATGTATGAAACTGTCAAAGAATAAAAAATTTAAATGTCTGGTGAAATATATGAAAGATTATCTGATCCTGGACTTCTCACTTTAGGAAGAGACTTTATTACTGATTCAGTATTCTTGTTTGCTTTTGGTCCATACTATTCAAAATCATCAATAGACTCAATTCAATCTGATTATAATACCAATGGCATTCTTCCCAGAACTAGACAACAGAATCCTAAATTTTGTATTGAAGAAGAAAGACCATAAATAGGCAAAGTCATCTTCATGAAAAAAAAAAAAATACCTCAGAGCTGGAGGCATCACAATATCTGATTTTAAAAGTACTATAGAGCCATAATAACAAAAAAAAAAAACAGTTTTTGCATTAAACAGATACAAGAGCATTGAATGTAAATCAGAAATAAATCATATATCTTCAGTTGCAGAAGCACACAATAGAAAAATAATAGCAGAAAGAAAGAAGGAAATAATTAAAGGGAAAAAGAAAGGAAGGACGTAAGAAAATAAAAAAGGAAGAAAGGAAGGAGAGGAGTGAGACAGAGGGAGGAGGAAGGAGGAAAGAACAAAGAAAGAGGAAGAAAAGCAAGCAAGCTAGAAAGAGAGAGAGAGACAGAGAGAGACAGAGAGAGACAAAGAGAGAGAAAGAGAGAAAGAGAAAGAAAGAGAAAGAGAATGAGAATGAAAGAGAAAGAGAAAGAGAAAGAAAGAGAAAGAAAGAGAAAGAGAGAAAGAGAGAGAAAGAAAGAGAAAGAGAGAGAAAGGGAGAGAAAGAGAGAGAGAGAAAGAAAAAGGGAAAGATAAAAAAGAGAGCTGTACTAGGAAAATATAGACTATTGACTCCTATCTCTCACCCTGTACAGATATCAACTCCATGTGGATCAAATACCTTAATATATGACAGGAATCCTTGAAACTACTAGAAGAAAACTATTGAAACCACTTCCAGTTTGTAACACAGGCAATGGATTTCTAAGGAAAACTCCAACAGTACAGAAACTAAAAAGCAAAGGTCAACAAACAGAACTGCATCAAGTTAAAACGTTTCTGCACAGTAAAGGAAACAGTAGTTTTCTAGACAACTGGAAAGTTGCTCAATGAACTCACAGCAATGGTGACAACATGAATACTTATCATATAAGCTCAAGTCAGACAGAATCCCATCATGGAAGTCAGAAGTAGGTAAGAAAGTTCAGCACTAGCTGAGGAACTGTTGGCAACTGATAGCTGTTGGGAGAGGGAGAGTCTGTTTTCTCTAAGGGTGTGACTGTAGGTAGCTTAACAAGTCCCCAGTGGATGGACCCACACCAAAGGACTTTGAGGGCAGAAATTTGACTTGGTGGGCCTTAAAATATATGTATTATATATAAATGTATATACAGTACATTACATGAATTGGAAACATTTAAGGAAAAAAGATCTCTCAAAATCATACATTGCACAGTCTCTAAACATTAAACAATTTAGTCAATTTGTTTGTGAACCATTTTGTATTAATGGACATTTCTTAAGTGAAAAATTAAAAAATAGCTAATTAATATAAGAAATGTTCAATATCATTATCCAATAAAAGAGTGAAAATCAAATCTATAATGAAATTTCGTCTCAGTGAAAATGGCTACTATCAAAAAATGAATGAGATGACACATGATGATATCAATGTGGAGAGGAAGAAATGCTTAAATATTGTTAATGGGAAAGTAGATCAGTACAGCCGTTACAGGTAACAGTAAGGCAGTCCCACTAAAAACAACAGTATGAAGGCTTCTGAAAGAATTTAGGACTATAGTATTATCTAGCTATTCTTGGATAATAATCCACTGAAATGTACTCAGCATATAAAAGAGATATATGAATATTTATTTTTATTGTTTAAAATCTACATAATAGCCAAGCTATGGAATCATGCTATGGTTCCACAAACAAGTTTATAATTGAAAAAAATATGTTATGTATACACAACGAACTTTTCGTCATGAAGAATAGAATCCTGTCAACGGCAGTAAGATGGGTGGAACAGAAGGACATAATGTTAATTAAAATAAACCAGCCCCAGAAAAACAAACCTCATGTGATTTCTTTCATGTGTACAAGTTAAAGAATAAAATTAAAAGAGAAAAGGGCACTGGATTATTAAGGACAAAGTGGGGGAATAGTAAGAAGAATGATTTGAAATGATCATCTCATGATGTTTGCATGTATGGAAATATCACAGCGAATTCCGTCAATTTGTAGTTAACATTTGTTAATAGCCATCAAAAAACATGATAGCTCATCAGGGGCCAGAGCAATAGCTCATAGGAAAACCAGCTCCTGCAAGCCTAATGATCTGAGTTTGATCCTTGGGACCCACATATTGGAAGGAAAGAACTCACTTCACCAAATTATCTTCTGATGTGTCACACACACACACACACACACACATGCACACACAAGTACATGCTGTGGTATATGCACATGCATACATACAAACTAATAAATTATATATGTATATGTATGTATATACTTGTATATGACTCCATTGCTTGGATCTGAAATAGTTGAAAGGGATTCTGACAAGTCTTGATTATGGAGAGATAAGTATGATATCAGGAGGGTGGTCAAACAGAATGCTTTCAAATAACTCTTCAAGGTGGAAGTTCCATCTAGTTGTTATGGGCATCTTTGTCACTACTAATAAAAAATATACTATGACTGTTTGCCCTTCCTCTTATCAGAAGAGATACTGTTCTTAAATCATTTGTTTTCCCTCACAACAAATCTGACATTCACCTCCAGAAAAGGACCACAGGGAGGGCTGCTACACAAACCCTCAAAACCATATTCACTATCAGGGTATTTTTCTGATTAAAACATATTTAGTCCATCAGTGTTAATTGCTAAGAATTCCTTGCAGAGTTCTTCTGGACTCTAGTGAGGACACAAAGTTGGAGAACTGTGATTAGAAAAAGCTTTCCAGGTTTGTAATATACACTTCAAGGCAACTATGTTACAAATTCCTTTATAATAATGTTTAGTGTATAGAGCACTTATAATCTACAACCTAAATCTCATTCTGTATGTGAATAATTTATAAAAGTGGTCTCTTTGTCAAAGAAAGACCTGCCGAAGAAATTGGATGCCTTGATAATATCTCAAAAGCATGGGATAGGGGGTGTTTCTGTGCTCTGGCATTGGGTGTTTTATATACAAATACACTTAATATTTTACATTAGGACACTAATATATGAATATCAGTACTTCAGTGTGATGGTCTTACCTTAGAATCTTGTTGAAGTACTTTGATGCAAATTAGAAAATAGTATAGTGAATTATAAGATTGAAAAAAATAATATTGAAAATGACCAAGAATTTTTTTCAAAATTATATATTACTCTATGTTGAGTAAGTGTCACACACAGAATAAATAACACTAGCTATGAATAAGGAGATAAACAGAGGCAGAATTATCACATATTTTAGGTAGTATTTATTGAACACTATTCAGTTGTTCTGGAACTCAAGAACTGAAGACTGCTAGAGGGTTAGATATTTGCACAGCTTTAATATTCCAATTTCCTAGTTGTAAAAGTAGTACTGCCTCTGGTTTCTTCAGTCTTTTAGTTTCTTTTCCAGCTTCCCCTTCCTTAAGTCAGTGGACATTGGTTTAGACTTCGGGCTTTGCTCAAGAGGATGCACATTAATTACTGCTCATCAGCATTCATCATGGGGACAGCTCCTGTTAGCTAGGCTGTTTATTTCATTCTCACCTCTTCTGCTTGACTGTCAAACGGAAGAATTTTATGGTTCTTGAGGGAGCAATCCTTCTCTATGACCAGCTGCTTTAAGGGGAAAAAATGTCTTACCTTCAGTGTTATACTGGCTTTGGTAATTCCTTTTAAATGAAATGGCACAAAGGCAGCAATTAAGCATCTTCCTTAATTGAGTTCATTTGTAACACAACAGCCTAAAACCAACTAGAAAGCTCATGAACAAAATATTGAACTTTACCAGTATTTAAATACTTTTTATGACTGAGAATAGAAATTTACATGTGAGGATGATATCAATATATTGATATCTTATAATAAAATTATAATAAAATTAAATTATAATAAAATTTATATCTTA
>NW_008360303.1:3249892-3288285 GCF_000622305.1 Nannospalax galili
CTGGCCATTTTTTTTATTGTTGCACACTTTCTTAATTGTATATTTTTATTATGCATATGTGTGTGTGTATGTATCTGTGTGTGTATGAAGATGCCCATGTATAAGTATGCACAGGGTTTAGAAGCCAAAGGTTAAAGTTAAATGTCTTCCTCTTTCATTCTATTTTTTAGATAAGATCTCTGACTGAGCTTGGAGCTCACTGACTGGCTAAACTGACTGCATTGAATGTCCCAAGGCTCCAACTACCTCTATCCACCCACCTCCAGCACCTCAGCTACTATAGTTGCAGATGCATGCTAGCCCCGCCCCTTTTTGTTGTTGTTGTTGTTCCTTTTGGTCTTCCTGAGACAGGGTCTCCTTGTAACCACAGCTGGCCTGGAACACGTTATGTCCACCAGGCATGCATCAATGTCACAGAGATCCACCTGCCTCTGCCTCCTGAGTGCTTGGATTAAAGGTATGCACCACCATACTCAGCTGACCCCCAGCTTTTATGTGGAAGCCACGGCTTCAAAGCAATTTGACTGACTAGGCCATCTCCTCAACCCTTTAAGTATATCTGAAACTCGGTGTTTAATAAAAATACATTCATGGCTTGCAAGCTTTTACAGCTAATCAATTGAAAATCTGCTCAAGGAAACTACAACTTAACACTACGGCTGAGCTTCAAATAATCAAATACACTTTAAAAAATACTGAAATTATTGGGTTGGAGACATGATTTGGTGGTCATAAGCAATTGCTGCTCTTCCAGAAGACCAGAGTTCAGTTCCATGCATTCACAGGTGGCCTACCATTGTTTATAACTCCAGTTGTAGGGGTACAAAACCCTCTTCAGACTTCTAAGGGCACCTGTACTCACAAACACATTATCTGCACATAGACATACATACGCATACACATAAGAAAATAACAAAATAAACCTTAAAATGCTGAAATTACACCAGGAGAGTTATTTGATTTTTATTAATGAGAAATAGAGTACTTTTAGAAATGGATTCAAAAAAGTATTGCTCTATAAAATCCAGGAATGAGAGCATCTTCTGTCAAGGGACATATCTGGATATCTGAGAGGGGAGTTTAGATGAAAGATGTCAGTTTATAGGGCTATATAAATGGATTCTAGGGATTTTTAAAACAGTAAGTGCTAATAAAAAGTAAAATAGCTTGGAGAAGACTTCATTCCTGTTTAAAGTCATTTCCTATCTAGAAAACCTCAGTATTTGCTGATATTGAATTAAAATGACGGTGTATGTTCCAGTTACTTCCTGTTGCTGTTATAACACTGACAAGGGGCTGAAGAAATGGCCCAGTGGGTTAAGGGCACTATCTGCTCTTGCAGAGGACCTGGGTTCTATTTCTGGCACCCACATGTTAGCTAACAACAGTCTGTAACTCTAGTTCCGGGAGAATCAGATGTCCTTTTCTGATCTCCGTGGGCATTGTACAACACAGGTGCACTGCCATACATGCAGGCAATACACTCATACGTAAAAAATAAAAATAAAAATAAAAACCACTCACCCAAACCAACTTGGAGAGAAAAGGATTTATTTGGCTTACAGCTCACAATCCATCACCAATGAAAACCAAAGCAGGAATTCAGGGCAGGAACCTGGAGCACAGACCATGGAGGTATACTGTTTATTGGTTTGTTCTCTTGACCTGTGCTCAATCTGCCTTTATATAGCACAGGACCAGGGGCCCAGGGGTAGCACCACCCACAGTAGGCAGGAACCTTCCACATCACTCAACAATCAGGAAAATGTCTCAGACATGGCTACAGGCTAATCCAATGGAGGCAATTCATAGACTGAGGCCCCTTCAGGTTCACAACTGTAGCTCTATTCAGCATAATGTGTTATGAAGTAACAACCCCCGAGAATGCAAATAGTTTGGAAACAATGCTTTTACTCACAAATTCATTTAGCAAGTGTTTTATATTTTTAAATTAATAATGTAACATAGCAGTCAAGGATATTTAGAGATGTAACAAAGACCAGTATGAAGCAGCTACACAATGTAGAAATGGTGTAGTAGGCCAAACAGTAAAGATTAATTTTTGATGTATGAAATTGTAAAAAAAAAAAAAAAAAAAAAAAAAAGAGAGAGAGAGAGAGAAAATCTGCTAGTCTCATAATTTCACCATAAAGTTCAAAAGTTTTAGCCACAGTGTGTCATAAGTGAATATTTAAGACAGAAAAGTGCATTTAATATGTGAGAAACAGAAACAGAAAAACATTTCAATTAAAACAATTTGTTACACAAGAAAGCATTTGAACCAATGTGAAGACCTCAACAAGAGATCTCTTTACATGAGAGACACTCAGTATACACCAGCAAGTAAGAATGATCACACAGATTTAGAGGTAAGAACTACTGGATAGCCTCTTAATTATGTATTTATCTTATTTTCCCTAATCCATTTCTCAAATGGAATTACCCTGCATTCAGGTCCCAGGAGACTTAGGCTACTTAAAAAAAAAAAATCACAGTGCAAATCATGAGAGACCACAGAGATCTTTGAAACAACAGTGGCTATTTTTCTCCTTGGTTACCACCATAGCAACATGGTAAGACACCACACACTTTGGCTATAAGATATGAGGAAATAAACTGCAAGCCAACCAAGGAACTTCCTCCCTACTGGCTAGTTTCTATAGTATGATAAGGTCCACGTAGACTGCAAGGGAGAAAAGGACATCAAATCCTCCTCAGTCCTGTACCCTGCATGCTTTAGTACAGATTTATCATGCAGGATGTACCCAGTGTTATAATAGTGGTGTGACTGTTATGGTGTAACCAACCACCTTCTGATTGGATATAAGACCGGCTTTACAGGAGGGAATTTCATGCCTGTCGTAATCCCAGTCAAATTCCATGACTGGGAGGTCATAGACTGTAAGGGTAGAACCTGCTATTGTCATTTTACTAAATGGCCATATTGTCAAATTGCTTTCTAAATCTTCATGCATACCTATAAACCTGGTCTATTCTCAGTCTTGTCTAGAAAGCCTTCTTTTTTGCAGTGGGTAGTCATCAATGCTGAGATTTGTGACTGATCAAAGTGCTGAGAATAAGATCCTGAGTACCCAGCCCTATAGGGGACATCTTTCTCAAACCCCTCACCATGACAGGTGAACACAGTAGAGGAGGAAGAGCTGGGTGTGAGGAGGAATGCTATGAAATGTAAACTTCTGCACCTATCATGGTTATGGCACTCATGATAGATGTGTTTACATGCACAAGACCTGAAAAATATTAATCCAGTCAAAATTCTGGTAACCATCATTTACTGAGGCAATATCCTCAGTCAAAATGCTGGGAGAGGGGAAAATCATTATATATTTTTTAACATATGTGTCGCCTGTTAGAGTTACCATGCTCCAGTCGAAGGCCTCATACCAGTAGTATCCAAATGGCTAGCACTAGCCTTTAATCCCAATACTTGGAAGACAGAGGGAGGTGGACATCTATTAGTTCAAGGTCAGCTTGGACTACATAGTGAGCTCCAGGCCAGCTGAGGCTACAGGAAGACACTGTCTCAAAAGGACTAAATAAATATAAAGAAAGACATGAAGTTTGAAGGAAGGGAGCCATGTTGGGCAGGGATTTGAGGGAGCTGGAAGGGAGAAATAGTGGGTGAATAAGATGATATTTTGTTGCACACATGTATGAAATTTTCAGATAGTAGTGGGAGGGCTCCATTCTTGCCATAATTTGGGATATATATTGTGAGTCTTGGATCATATCTTTCATATCTGAGGGATGGCTTCCATATAGTGAGTTCATATATTTCTGTTTCAAATTTTTAACTTTCCACATCTGGACTCTCATTACACTCATAGCACTTACTGATATCGTTGACATCTATATTGTATTTTTATTTTAATTCATTCTTTCACAAATTCATACAAGTATATTTTACATTCTGATCATACTCAGCACACCTCTCTTTCTTATTCTGCACCCACATCCACCCAGTATCTTCCAACTAGTCTCATACTGACTTTTATGTCTGTTTATTTTGTTATAATTTAAGTTGTGTGACACAAATTTAACTATGGCTGCCTTGTGTGCCTAGGTGTGGAGCTATTCACTATGGCATGGGAAATTCACCAGTGTCTGTGACTCCCTCTTCCCCTGCATCCATCATCTGCCAATAGCTCCCATGATCTTCTCCCCTATCCAAGACTGAATTTCATCACAAGTCTATCTTGTCCAGGTCGAATTACTTGGCAGTGTTTTTTAATCAGCTAGTGTTGTTTATCTCCTTCAGCTCTACTCTTTGACTACATATTTCTAAATAATTCATATTCTTTGCCACTTATTTTTTATGTATTTAATGTTTATTGGACCAACAGTTTGATATACATGAGGTTGGAATTTTAGGTTTCACCTTCAAAACATTCAAACATTCTATTCTCAATATTTTGCAAAATTTTGAATACTCTTACTCTGAGTTTTTACACAGATATGTCTTTCTCATCATTCACAACTCTAAATGTTGCCCAAACAGTCTATTTTTGCTGTTATTACCAAAATATCAATATAAACTATTTAATGTTTTCATTATTATTCTCTACAATGAAACTTTCGCATTCTGTTTATAATATATTTTACTCTTAGAGAATTGTCTTCATAAGGGTTTTATCTAAGTTTTATGTCATGATATATTTATACTAGCTTTTATGAAACACAATGTTACCTGTCAAATCTTGCAGGCAGAACAGGGAGATATTATATCTCTTGCAGTGTGTTTCCAAAACTTAGAAAGATTCTACAAATAGTAGATATGTTACACTATTTGTTCAATGAGCAGTTGTTTGTTTTTCTACAGTCAAAATGTTTGTTTATTTTTTAATTGATTTATATACAATTGTATGCTGAGAAAATCCAATACCTTGCCAGAAAACTATGTCAAAAATACATTTCATTTTGATTCATCACAAATGCTCTCTGTTCTGTGAGTAGGATTACTGGATTGAATTGAAACTTTGAATTATGATTCAGTTTATACTTCTTGTATAGACATCACCCGAAAGTTATTTAAACTTTTGTCATTATCAATCAAAAAGCATTTTGTGTCATTCTGACCCATTGTAGGTTCAGACAGAGATTTCCCTGTTAAAAACATTTCTTGTGATGTTTCTCTGCATGATTTCTCTCTATGCACAACATCCTCTCTGTTGGGAATATTATTTACCCAGTACTCTTTATCCTAGCTCAAAGCTCCAAGCACTTTCAACGAGCTCACTAACAAGATATAAACATAGCATTTATCATTTTGTGTGCGTTGTGCTTTTCTTTGAAATCTTTTCCCCTTAAACTCAAATTCTGCCACAAATCATCACTCTTTAGAGGTCTCTAACAAGAAAAAGAAAACTAAATATGAGAAAAATCACACAACCCAACAGGCACTCTTCCTTTGAGCTCTGTGGGGTTCCCTATTTTTCTAAGCCTTTGGAGTGATAGGAAGAAGAAGCAATTTGGACTGCTCCTTCTTTGAGCAGTATCCCTGGGGCAGAGTCCATTAAATACACTGAGACAGGAAGCACACAACATGTTCTGCTGAGGTCTATACTACTGTCTGTGTGTAGTTTTCTTTGTTCTTTCCGAGAGCATTTTACAAGCATCTTTGGGGCACACTCTAAAAGTCACTATACCTTGCAGATATTATTGAGTTACAGGAACCTTATAAAAAGGTGAGCCAATAATGTAAAATTACATGGAGAATTGTTATCACCTCATTAGTAAGAGAATGCATTGAAGAAATACATCAGCACATTGAAGTAATTAATCATTTATTCCCAGTTCTCTTGATCAAATATTGTCAAAATTATGAGACAACTTTTTTATTTTATTGAAATATGCATACATTTTTGTGATATTATAACTAATGGAGTATCTGAGAAGCCAAAAGCACATGACAGTCAGAAGTATAATTATGTATGGAATTAGAATATAAATATACTAAACCATCATAACACCATTTTATTTCCATTCTCACCATTTTTATCACTGAAATATAAAAATAATGGGAATTTAAAGATGAAGTATTGGTTTAGTACATATAGAGAATATAGTCATATCTTCTTTCCCCAAAGTCACCAAAACCCCAAGATATTTTCATCCTTTGCTTTGTTTTTCTTTTATTGACTTGTAGTCACAATGTCAGCTAATATGGTGTATTTATTATTGCTGAGTATTGCTTTTAGTTTCCTTGATAACACAATAATCTGATTCTATCAAGTAATTAATAAAATGTGATAATGGTGTCTAGTCTTACATAAAAAGAGTTGAAGACCCTGTGGAATCATGAAAGGTTGTCCTGGAGACCAAAAGTGTTCATTTTAGCTATGACAGTGTTAGTAAACAAAGCAAGTGAAAGTGTTATCTTCCAGAGTATCTTTCCTCAGGATACTGCTCATCAACACAAGAATCATTGTCAGCACTATCCTTTCATTGTGGTTTTAGTGATGCAGAGTAGCTTCTTTCCAGAGTATCTGAATCAAGTAACCCGGGAGTGTTACAATATAGAGATAATTGTCACAGCACAAATATTTCCTTGCAAATATGAATAAGCTGATTAAAAGAAAATAGTTAACTCTGACAGATAATGTAGGGAATCAAAGTGATTTCTCAGCTGTTACACATGGAGTACAGTTTTTGATAAAAAATATTATTTCTCTATGCAAGGATTAAATTAGAGAGAAGTGAAAAAATTTAAAATGCCATAAGGATTTGGGGGTTACATTACATACTAACTGTAGTTTACTCTATTATGTGGAACATTTCAGGCTCAAGATAAATTTGCATCAGTAACCTAAGAAATGCAAAGAAGTTGTGATGGTTTGAATAAGAATGTCCTCCATAGGCCCCAAGTATTGAATTCTTGGTCAGTTGATGGTGCTGTGTGGTAATGTCATGGAACCTTCAGGAGAAGTGGCCTTGATGGAGGAAGTATGTCACTGGGGTAGGCTTTGAGAGTTCATAGCTCTATCCCACTTCCAGTTTCTCTCTCTGCTTCCTGTGCCTGCTTAAATGTGAGAATGCTCAGCTTTCAATGCCAGGTGCCTTCTGCCAAGCCTCCAGAGCTATGAGGGAGTCTTATCCCTCTAGAACCCTAAGCCCAATATACCCTTCCTTCTATAAGTTGTTTGGATCAAGGTATATAATCACAGCAACAGAGATGCTTCTAATACAGATTATATATTGCTTTCCCTGAGATCATATGAATTAGGGGATAATTGAAATACTTTCCAATGTATCAGAAATGATAGAAAGCTACATCACAAAAGTCATTAGGCAATTCTGTCTCTGGCCTGTGGCTAAAAATATATTGTAAAATTTTCTAACACTATATTTTCTTTGGAATCACTGTGTTAAGTTTGGGCTTTAGTATATGTTTGTCCAATCTATTTTGTGGTGTTAGTTCAATTTGAATAAAATTAGGAGGCCTACTTCATATCTTTGATTTCATGATCTCAAAGCTCCCCATCACTTTGGCTGTTGAGGTTTGGCCTGAAGACACTGAGGGGAGAAAGGAGATCACCATTCTCTGCAAATCACATCTTTTTCTAAATGACTATTGACATTATGAAGTTTTTCAAACCATCCTATGAGAAACATAAAAAAGCAATCCAGTTATAATTCTAAAGTGTGTGACAATATTCTCTTCAGAGAAATGAGACACTGAATCATCTGGATGCTAATGTACTGCTCTAACATGGGACAGATGAATATTGAAATTCACATAGTCAATAACAGCAAGGTTTATTGACTGAGGCTCCCAAGCACATACTTAGCTAGAATTAATAAAATATTTAATGTTACAGTCAAATATTTGACAGGTATTTCTACTTAACTATGTGTATCATTTCTAGTGTATTTTATCTGCATTATTTGCATAATGAGACATTTATATTTATTTCCCTATTGGTATCATTCTATATTTTCAGAAAGTGAGGCCATAAATCAATATCAAAGACAAATACAAATATTACACAGGTATTTCAAGTTTTATATATATATATATATATATGTTTTCTTAAGATTCATCATCCATCTTTTACCTTCATGTAAATGTTCTTTACTAACTGCAACAGAACAAACTTTTTTTTGAAATAAGGCCTCCCTGTACCCCAGCTGGTCTGGAAGTTGACCAAGATGGCTATGATCTCACAGAGATCCACCTGCACCTGCCTCCAGAGTTCTAGAATTAAAGGCAAGCACCATCATGCCCAGCTAGAACAAATATTTTTTAAACACTTGTCTTTCCTTATAAAATGTATTCTAATTATTTTAATGGAAGATTAAAAATGCCATATGTCACTTTCTTTCTATTCCATTTTGATGTGTGTATTTACTAAAAATTGGATATTACATTTAAAAAAGCATCTAATGAAATAATGGAGGGCAAAAATGTATCTGAATTGTTAGGAAATACAATATGAGTAATGTACTGGTGTTGTAGGGAGAAGGGAAATTTCTTTGACCCACGTCCCCAGGTACAATGACTTGAATTTTTGAAACAAGTGGACATAGATTAATAAGAAGAAAGACTTACATGTGCATAGGAGAGGATAACATGAAGCTCAAATAGCCAAATAGTTGGAGATTAAATATCCACTTCATAAGCAGGAAAGAGGTGGGGACTATAGATTACCTTAGAGAAATAGCAAATCCCTTTAAAGAAAACAATGACCCCAAATAATAGACAATAGCCTGGGAAATATTCTTCTGGGTTTTAGGAAAATTTGGGAAAGTGAGAGGCAGAATTGCAATGTAGATATCACCTCTCCGGAAGCAGTTATATAGTCAGCCTGAGCAGGTTTGCTGAGGACCACCTCTGAACTCCTCCACCAAATCCAATGACTCATCTTCCCTGACTCATATGATCTCAGGGTGGGTATTGAAGACAATGATGTATATTCCAGAGGCACTTCTTTAAACAAGGGATATTCAAAGTTAAATTCTTCAAAGAGAGAGAACTAAGTGTCTGCATTAAAGAGGATATCCAAGCAGTCTGAAGGCTGCTTATATGTTCAAAGTGCTCTGTATATCAAGAGACAAACTTTGGAATGTTGTTCTTAGAGACTGAAAATGTTATGCAAAAAAAGCCCTATTTTTTTTTTTTCTATTTCAGTATGTTCTTTAAATTTTAAACTTTTTTTTTTTAAATGATATTCCTTAAACTTTTGAAAGCTAATTTTCATGAGACAATTCTTGGCTGACATTTTTGTGGGCACCTGTAATCCAAACACTTCACCTATATAGGGAGTTTGAGACAATCTTGTTCACCTTTTCTTATTCCTCCCTTTCTTTCCTTCTTTCTTTCTTTCTTTCTTTCTTTCTTTCTTTCTTTCCTTCCTTCCTTCCTTCCTTCCTTCCTTCCTTCCTTCCTTCCATATTCCTTCCTTCCTTTCTTCCTTTCTTTCTTTCATCTATCTTGATTTAGTCCTTCCTTTTCTCAAAATAAATGGTTTGCTACCTATTTTTCTTCATGGATATTATTATCTCATTAAAAATAATTTACATATTAATGAATGTACAACAAGACTATAAACCAGGTTGATTAACATACTTTACAACTTTATATTGCTGCCAACCAAGAACATTTTTGAAATGATTAGGAAAATAGTTTTCTCAATTTTCTGAAAGTATACGAAGAGCACTCTACTTATTTGTACGACTCCCTGGAATGGGTTTGTGATTGGTTTACAAATAATGTAAGGGTATGCATGAAGTGTTCTTGTTTTTCAAAATACTAAATTTTCTTATTTAATAATATTTTATATTTTTAGGAAAACTGATGAAATACGCTTTTTCTTTAATATTTTGTATTCTTTGCATTAGGTAATTATGTAGTGTGAGACTATAGACACTGCATTGCTATCTTTCTGCAGTTAGTGCTTTCTGGTCAAATTCTCCTGTAACTTGGGACAAGTACTATAAAGTTAAGTTGTCCTGACCAAAAAAGAGAACTCAATTCTGTCATTTACTTTACAGTTAATGTGTTAACATTTCAAGGCAAAGAGAAGAAATCACAGAGATAACTTAGGGATTGTAAAGTCTGGAGATGTTAGATTGATCATCTCCTTAAAAATATAATTTTACTTTACAAAGGATAAAAGCCTAGGATCTTTTCCTTTGGGGTTGCTAATAAAACCATTTATATTAGGAAGCAAAATATTTCCAATTGTGGAGAAGAAATAAGGAACAGCATGGTCCATTCCAGTGTCACCTAGTAGATCTGGGTTGGCAACATCCTGCCTACAGCCTAAGCTCTATTGCATGTGGATGCTCTGTTTTTTTTTATTGTCTTGCTCCCAAAGAGACTGTTTAGACTTGCAGAAATAGCATAGTATTAACATAACCAGCATGGATCTATGAGCATCTCTCAAAATGTCCAGGAATTGTGGTGGGTCACCTGTCCTCTTGGTCATAGAGACCAAGGAGACCCCACCAGATGGACTTGAACCAGTGTTCAGTCTACAAAGAGGAGGGTTAACATAGAGGAATCATTCCCTCCATGCTTTCAAGCAAAGCCAACCATGGTCGAGAAGGAACTTTGACTTATCTTCACATAGGTGGAACTGGTAAAAGATAGGAACCAGGGGCTCCTCCCATATGGTCACCACCAGCAGCGGTTGCTCCTCTGCTCTCAAGGATGCCACTCCTTTGTTCTCACAGGCGTTGAGGCTGCTCCTCCACTCACCCTGGGCTGAGGCAGCTCTTCTGCTTGCCCTGTGCTGCCTCCTATCGTCGCCGCTTCTGCCCAGTCCCGGACCCCAGGGCTGGTGAGGAGACTGTGTCAGCAGAGCCGCATTCAGACACAGGAGACCAGGATCAGTGACACAGGTCTTCTTTACTGCAGGAAGGAACAAGCTTATATAGGGGTAGTGGTCCAATCACAGCATGGCAAGTAGGATACCTTATTAGCATAAAAGGTTTAGCGTCCTATCACAGTACAGCAAGTAGGATACCTTATTAGCATAAGGGACTTAACGTCCTATTAGCATAACAGACTTAACGTCTTATCACAGAATACCAGGTAGGATATGCCTCATTAGCATAATGGGTTTCATATTACAGAGCCTGGATGCCTGGAAACCACATGACCCTAACTGTTACAATATCTAAGTGTTGCAATTTGGAATTCCAAGGGTGGTGATTAGGGAGTGGCCAGCTCTAGACATCAGTCTCATGATCTGCCAATGGGAGCAAATGTCATAAGGCTTTCTTGTGGCTCCAGTGGTCAGGCCATTGCCTCGGGACTGCTGTATGGCTGTCAATAGACTTTCACCCTAGGCTCAAGCCTGTCTCCCACACTCCCAAGCCCATGTGACCCCTGAGGAACAGCTCCTCAAAGGACCTTAGGAGTAAAAATAAATTGGTTTATCTAGGCCAACTGTATGGACTTAAACACCCCAAAGGAAAGTATAACCAAAGATTAAAGGGGCCAATATAATTTCTTAAGAGTCCATATGCATAGCTAAAGGCTACATGATAAGCAACAATGCCAGATAGGAGATGCCTTCTTTTGAGTTGTTGGCCAGGGTGGCCAAAGGGACTCCCAGATAGTAACCCAGCATAGAACTGGGAAAATGAATGGCAAACCCCAATCTTAACTAAAGGAATTTTGACAACTGATTGCTGCTAGATGAGGACCAGCTGACCTTCCTAAAACAAAGACCTCTAGATATGCTGACTAGACTCACCAGATGGACAGGTAGTAGGGAATGGCTGGGGGTGCTGACAACACAGCAAACAGTAGCAGGGATATCAGAGTATAAGGGCTCTAGTGGGGTGAGGGAAGCTGTGGGAGGGTGCCATCTGGGAAGTGGGTGTATAACTGAATAAGATGGTTTGGGATGTTCTATGTGATACACACACACACAAAAGTCAACAAATTTTAAAAACTGTATTATATTTGAGGAGGAAGCATGGAAACTTATGTCATGTTAATTAGTAGAGGTGATAAACATTACCATTGAAATCTGCCCGATGACTTTATAGACATACACAGGCACCAAGGATACAAGTGCAACTGATTATGACTAGCAATAATCTTATATTTGAGGAAGAAGCATGGAAGAGGTGATAAACATTATCATTGAAATCTACCCGATGACTTTATAGACATACACAGGCACCAAGGATCCAAGTGCAACTGATTATGTATACTAATAATCAGATACATACAGATTACAGATGCATGCATCAACATCTCAGTAGCAAAAAGAATGAGTCTCTCTGTAAGGAACAATATATTCTAAAATGAAATGGAGATCTTTTTGTATGGTTAAAAACTCATTCAATTTGATGTCTTATAGGGCTTATACTAGTTCAATATTGTATAACTGTATTAATTCAACTGTGAACCTAGAAACTTACAGCCACTTGTGAAAGAGATGTACTCTTGCTCTGGAGCGCGTTACTGAATATGTTAAAGCTGTAGTGAATTTTTTAAAGAGTAAATGTAAAGCCACTCTTAACATAGGTGCCTTTAAATGCACAATACTGCAGCAAATAAAATTTGTGGTTACAATACAATGTGGTATTGTAAAGACAGCAGATGGCTGAGAAAATGCAATTTCTATAATTATTTTAGAATTATATAAGTTTGATCTGATACATCTTTTGAATCTGAAAGACTTCCCACTATATAACAAGCTCAATACTGCTGTCACCAGAAATATTGGCAACAGCACAAGATTTAGCACTTGTTCTACATGTTCAGTTCCAGGGACAGCAGCATCTTAAAAGAAACAAATGATTCATACTAAACACTCAGGCTAATTCTGTAATTAGGAGACAATTTAGATGCAGCACATACCCTAAGCATTGTGTGGACTGTGAAGTACAGTCTCGGGAAGATGCCCAAATGTGGTATTGTAAGACAGCAGATGGCTGAGAAAATACAATTTCTATAATTATTTTAGAATTATAACTCTTTTAGTCAATGTAATGTTATTATTGAAAAACAATTCTTAAAATTCTCATTAGTAAAGCACGTAAATATTTACGTTTTCTGAACTAACATACCATGGAGACAAAAAATAAACATTCAAAGTTTTACCATAGTATAAGATAGCAGTAAGTTTGTTCCTGAAATCTGCTATGAGTGAAAATGAAACAAAACTTTAATATATCCAGTATTTTATGACTATATTTACAGCTCAAAAACTCTTTTCACCATGTGTATAAGTGTACTTGCTTTCAGAAATATATGCATAGGTTTTACATATATATTAATACATATAACATTAAGATGAAAACAAGAACAATGCTTTTGAAGATTGAGTGTGTATTCAAATTAAAATAGAGATTATATTTTGAAAACTGAAAATTAGATGGGGTGAAAATTACTTCTAATTATTAGAAATACTACGAAGTTATCAAACTTGTAAGTTGTATTAACTGACATGTTAGCTGAAAAATGGAAGAATAATTAGTCATTTGGGAATTTTTAACTTATTAGCCATTAGTATCTCTCTGTTGCTTGTCTATCTCTGAATTTTGCTTTTTAACTCCTTTTCTCAAGTTTCAGAACAGCTACTTATTAAATTCATTTTCTCTTTACTACATTTCAAGATTTTCTTATCAGTAATTTTAATTTGAAAGAAAAACAAAAGTAGCAAAATCTAGGTTATATTTTTAAAGTACATAGGAAATTCAGAAAACATAGGAAGGAATGTGAGCTTGATCACCAAAACTCAACTCTTAAGAAATTATAAAAGCAATAAGAACATGGATTCCTGAATGCGTGCAAACAGCAAGCCATGTATATGGAAGTTTATAATTGAATGTTATTCAATGTGGGTCCATCTTAAATGTGGGAAGAACCAGTCCCTGGGAAAGCAGCCCTGAACTATAAAATGGAGAAAGTAAGAGAATGATGTAAGCACTAGTATCTACTCTTTACTCTGTGCTTCCTGACTGTGGCTGTGATATGACCCTGATTCAAGTCTTGCCACCTTAGCTGCTCTAGCATTATGTCCAGAATCAACCACTTATCTCTTAAGATGCCTTTTTATTTTCAGAATATTTTGTCATCATGAAAAAGTAACTAAGACAAACAGTAATGTAGTGTGAAACTCTAGATGAGATTCTATTCATTAAGTAATTCTAAGTATAGATGTATGTTTAATATATAATACTGTAATATTTCAGTGTCTAAATGATAATGTAATCATCATTCACTGATTCAGAAACAAAGTCCTTTGTGTATGATGTATTCAGAATATGACAATTCTGTCTTCTATTTCCAATTCTTGTAAGATATCCTTTTTAATTTGTGAGCTTCTGAAATTAAAGTCCCTTCCATTACTCACAATAGCCAAATTATGGAATCAGCTTAGATGCCCATCACCAGATGATTCAATACTGCTATATAAAAGAACACATTTCATTCAGATATAAAGAATAAAATTATTGCATTGTTAGGAAAATGAATGGAATTGGAGGTCATGATATCAGCCTAAATAATCATGACTCAGAAAAGCAAATTTGATATTTCCTTTTTATGCAAACCTAAAAAGACATGAAAGTAGAATTAGAAGTATTTAGAGAAAAGGGGTGGTGGCACATGGAGGGAGAGCTAAAGAGAGAGAGTGGATGCACCTGATAGATGCAATATACATGTATGTAAAGGTCAAATATATTAGAACATTTGCTGCCAACACTTACCAAAGTATAATGATAATAATACTTTTAGGACTCGCTATTTTATCTTTTATTAGCATGCAAGGAATTAAGGTTTCTACAAGTTAAAATGTGTCATTTCAACTACATTTAACCAAGAATTTATAACTTAGCAGATGATATTTATAAATGAGTATAATGACAAGTATAGCCATATAAATTATGTTTTATTCTGAGAGGACAAAAATCAAATACTTTCAATATGGCATAAAATCATGTGCTAACACAGTGATGAAAGAAATTTTAACAAGAGACTACCAGTTAGAAAGTATATCCCTCTTGTCTGTTTAGCAAACACAGTGATTAATGTCTCATGTAGAATAGCTTACTAATTCATAATTCCAGTATTGTGAAATCCATTCTGAACCTTAGAATGATCTAATCAAATTTAGTATCAACACAAACAAAGATAAAATTACTTCATTTTAGTAGTAAATCTCCTCCTTTTATTTTGTCTTCTTTATGGAATCTATTGATTCTTTTAAGGTACATTTACAAATACATTCCGTATTTGTGGGTACCTATACCTTCATTTGTATTTCAGTTATATTTATTTATTTAGTGTTTTTTCTGTGTGTGCATTGGAGTGGGGGGTGGTCCACATCCAACAGCTCTCCTTTGAAAGTCAACTTTCAAGAGCCAGTTCTCCTACTCCATGATTCAGCTAAATGGAGAGCATTAAAATGAGTCCTGATGACTTACTGTTGCACCCACAGATCACTGCATTTCTCAACTGTCATCAGAGAAGCTTCTTCTTGCAGCAGATGGAGATTAACATAGGGACTTTCAATTGGTCAACTTTACAGAGAATAAGAGACTGTGAAATGCTCAGGCCTAAAAATATTGAACAGCTAGTGATTTTACCCATTGAGCCATCTCCTTGGACTACCATTTACCTGTAAACTCAGTTACAGTTAAAAATTAGAACAAATTATTTTTTAAAAATTTACTCTTCAAATAGAATGCAGCTTGGCAAAAAGGGAAATAATGAAAATAAATAGAAGCTGGAATTTCATTTATACAACATACCTAAGAAAAGACACCTTATATGCAACAAAAGATGTTTGATATTTCTTGAGTTGGTGCATTGATCTTTTAAATGTGTCTGATGCACATTATAAAAATAGTTGATGTGATGTGAATACTGAATTCTTTGTGTGGATAAATGAAACATTCAACAGGAAAAAATATATAAACATCTAATCATTAACACCAGTCTTACGAAGTATAAAACAGACGGTATGTGAACTTAGAAAACAACTGTTTAAATTTCTTCTATTTCCTTTTCCATTTTTAGATTGATTAACAAATACATTACAAATTGAAAAGTACAATTGTCTCACTATTGCTGTGTAAATGTGTCTCCTGATTGTCTGGTTCCTCCAGTGGGCGGGGCCTGATGCAGAGCCTAGACTAAGAAGGGGCTGCTGGGAGCCATCTTGGGATGGAAGCTAGGAGCCATGGGTAGCCTGCCTGGTGTGGGGAACGTGCAGCCAGCCACAGTAGCTCAAAGACAGAATGGACTGACTCCTGTGGACCTAGGTCAAGATTGCTGACCCCTGAGGAGTGAGCAAATGCTACCATGGACTATGGTAGCTGGGGTACGGTCTGATATGTTGGGCTCTGAGCTACACTGCCAGAGGTGTGGGGCTACGCATTAGGTTCTCATTCCTTTGTAAGTTAATAAACTCACATAAAATATATGGTTTGTCTGATCACACAGGAGACCCAGAGGGAAATCGGGCCACAAAACTGGTATAGTCTGGCCGGATAAAGGAACTACAGCCTTGGGGATATGGGCCTCAGAAAGCAGTGCTGTTCCCACTGCCCCTGTGGCGGGTGAGCTGGGTCTGAGTCCCAAATCCAGGAAAGAAGACAATCAAAACTCATGATAAGTGAATGCTAGTGGGGCTATGGGCATGGCATGGTCTGATAAGGTGGGTTCTGAGTCCAGGTGGTGCTGGGCTAGGCACTGGGTACTCATTCCTTTGTAAGTTAATAAACTCACATAAAATATATTATATGGTTTGTCTGATCACGCAAGAGACACAGAGAGAATTCTGGCCACAGAATTGGCATAGTCTGACAGGATATGATGAAATGGAGAATGAGTTTTAGAAGAGCGCTAATGGTGGCGCTGATGTGATTATTGTAATGGGTTACTAAAAAGAGGCCAGCCACGCAGAAGTGTGGGCCACAGCTATGATCGGGCCACAAAACTGGTATAGTCTGGCCGGATAAAGGAACTACAGCCTTGGGGATATGGGCCTCAAAAAGAAGTGCTGTTCCTGAAGCCCCTGTGGTGGGTCAGCTGGGCTCTGAGTCCCAAATCCAAGAGAGAAGTCAATCAATACCCATATGCTTAATGGGGTTAGGGATAGTCATAGGGGTTATACAATGGATCATAAAATCTGTAACTAAAAAGAGGCCAGCCACGCAGAAGTGTGGGCCACAGCTATGTTGAAAGTGTGGGGCTACGTTGCAGGTATATGAAGATTTGTTAAAAGTTACTCAAAGGCTAGAAAATGTGTTATCTGCTCTGGACCCAAAGGGAGCTCCCAGAAAAATAGAGAGATATGTTGCAGGCATGTGAAGATTTGTTAAAAGTTACCCAAAGGCTAGAAAATCTTTTACCTGCTCTGGACCCAAACTGAGTGCCCAGAGAGAAAGATCAGCCACTTTGCATGATAAAAGATGCACTCCAGGCAGGAAAAGCTGAAAAGGCTGAACTGGCAGACTAGTTGCAGAGCTAGAGAGAGAAAAAAGGCAGGACACTTCAACTGGTTTAAAGTCCAAGGACTCAGAGGAAAAGACAAATAATAGTTAAAAAATAAAAAGCTAACTGTGCTATAGCTAGGAAATATTCCATGCTAGAACTGTTAAAACTAGGAAAAACTTACAAGCAAGCAAGAAGAGAGCCACTGGCCACATGGCTTGTGAGAGTATGGGATATGGGAGCAAATAATGTCAGTCTAAGTCCTTCAGAAGCTTCACAGCTGAGTTATATAACCACCCATTCATCCTGCAATATAGGCTGTTCAACCTAGGTCAATGCAGGGGGGAGAAGTCCTTAATGGGATGGCTGGTTGAAGGCACTAAAGATACATGGTTGTCCCCAATGGAGACTAACATGATTAGCATGGGCTGGAGGACTCTGAAGGAGGGGCGAGCATTACTGAGAGACCTAGGTATGAGAAATGTAATATATGATGTCCAGTTTACTGGGCCAGATGAGACTGTGTTCACCAGAGATATGAAAGAAAGCTTAATTCAACTGAGACCTCAAGAATGGTATGGGGCTTTAATGGTTTTACTAAGCCCTTTTATGGGGCAGGATCTTTGTAAAGTGAGAAAGGCTTTAGCAAATCTAAATAATTCTGACCAGCATGTAAAACATGTCTGTAAAATAACAGAATACCCTATAAGAGATATAAAAAAGACCAGACCAAAAAAATGATCCGCTTGTGTCCCGACCCGCGAGACAGTCAACGTGGGTTTCTGGAGGGAGGAGAGGGGACGGAAAGGGACAAGAGATGCGAAGAATGGAGACAAGACAGGCTTTCTGATCAAGTCTCATTTAATGAACATTCACACAAAGTTTTTATAGGGAGGAGAGGGGGAAGTTGGCAGGGAGAATTCCATTGAAGTAGAGCAATTCAATTAACAGAACGAATATCACAATAACACCACACCAATTGATCACAGAGTAAATTCCATAGTAACACCACAATTCTATAAAGAGGTTACGCTTGCATGATTACAATGTGATACAAAAAGTTTCTTAGGCAGTTCCATGAGAAATGAGGGAGTCTCTCGAGTGGTAAGTGCCCGAGCTAGAATAACATGTTTTCATGAGGCTTTCAAGTATAGTCATCTGGTTAATCTCAAACCAGGCCAGCCTTGATGTCTGAAAAACAGCTTTGCCAGGAATCAGGTCTTGCTATTTCCTGGGGTAGGGGCCTACGGCTCCCGACACGCTTGGATTACTCAAAGAAAAATGTGGCAAGACTTGTGTCAAGCCCAAATCCCCAGAGAAAAAACTGATAGAAAACCAAATTTGGTACTAAGGCATTTCTGGAAGGTTTTAAAATCAGAAGAACAGTTTACAAAGGACATTCGAAGGATAACAACTGTACAAGGGGTGGTTAAGAATCCCTGAGGATTAAATAAGATGCATTTCTCTTCTGATAAAGGCTCACTCCTAGGGGTGGAACACATATCTGGTACTGTAGACCAGGCCAATGCCTTGTGTCAAGACAGGCTACAGGCCCTTAGTGGAGAAGCCATCATGAGTATATTGTTTAATGAGTATAATATACCTACTCGGATATCTTCTAGACATTTGTATTTACATTCATGTTTGTTTAAATGTGTCTACCTCCTTCCATTTGTCTTTGTAGTAGAAGAAACAGCACAGAGATAGATCAGTGGCCAAGGCCTAAAGACGACTAATGGGGAGGCCACTATCTCGCCATCATACAAGAGAGATCGCCCTACATCTATCACCCTCTCCAAGGCTCAGGGACTTTAGTGGAAGATGGAGGCAAAGATTGTAAGAGCAGAGGAAAGTGGTGGAGTGTTTCCCTATCAGCTGTTTCCTGCATGGGTGGGGCCTGGCACAGAGCATGGACTACAAAGGGCTGCTGGGAGCCATCTTAGGACAGAAGCCAGGAGCCATGGATAGCGCATGTGGTGTGGGGAACACGCAGCCAGCGCAGCAGCTCAAAACAGAATGGACTGACTCCTGTGGACCCAGGACAAAATCGCTGGCCCCTGAGGCATGAGCGAATGCTAGTGGGGACTATGGTAGCTGGGGCGTGGTCTGATATGGTGAGTTCTGAGCCATGCACCACCAGAGGTGTGGGGCTAGGCACTGGGTTCTCATTCCTTTTAAGTTAATTAACTTATATAAAATATATTATATGGTTTGTCTGATTACGCAGGAGACCCAGAGGGAATTCAGGCTACAAGATGAGTGACTGTATATTTCAAGAAAATATTTGAAGAAAATACAGTTCTCCTGACATCAGATTAGATAACCCAAACAATTGCGATCAAAAGGCAATTTATGAATAACAAATTCTGTTACTCTGCTCAATGAGGTAAGATGTTTTACCCAATTCTGTTGGCAGTCATAGCAAGACTGTTAACAAATATTTGTGAGCATTGAAATAAAAGGTTCAAACTTCAGCAGCAAGCCAAGGAATAACTCCAAGGCTCCTATCTTACCCCAGGCTGCTACAACAACCCTTTCATGTGACATTAAAATGAAAAATATGACAGGAAAATTTATTTATTTGTAGACTCCTTGGGTTACTGTTCCTTAATTATTTCTAAAGGAAATCACAGAAAGCACTTCTAAAATTTTTTTTTCCAAAATAGCTTAAATATATTTGGCAGATTGATGGATGCAGCAAAAGAAATTTATTTGAAAGTAGCAGATAAATTGGTACACAATAATTTGATTCAGAGCAAAACCTTTGAGAGGAAGGATAGTCAGTATGGAACAAAGGAGGAGTAATGTGTCTATATTGACATAAAATTGAAAACCCAGGTCAGTGGGATGGATCAATGGGTAAAGGAGCTTGCTATGAACAAACATGTCACCCTGAGTCTGGTCCAATGAACCCATACAAACATGAAAAGACATAATGGATTCCACAGAGTTGTCCTCCAACCTCCACATGCACTGTAACACATGAATTTGCCTACACACACACACACACACACACACACACACACACACACAGATGCTCACATACACACAAACACACACAATAAACACACACACTCATATGCACAAATTAATTAAAATTTAAAGAAAATCAATAATTTGGCCAATTGTGGGGTTCTATGTTAATTGTCATTTGCTGGAAGAAGCTTCTCTGGAGAGCTGAGAGATGTGTTAATCTAAGGGTGCATCAATATATTATTAGGAGTTGAATTAACTTTTCCCAACTGTCAGCCCTGTAAGCTACAGTTACATTTGGCCTGGCAAAACATGCTCACTAGTACAGTACTGATGTGAACATTATGAGAGTAACCAACCAGTTTCTGATTGGATTTAAGACCCACTTGACAAGATGGAGCCCCATACCTGGCACTGTTATCAGGTCTAGAAACCTGTGGCTAGACAAATCACAAGCCATAGGTGGGAACCTAATACTATTTTTTAGCTAAATGGACAGTATTAGTCTGAGTCTTAATGAATTTATAATGCCTCAACACTGTGCAACAAATCACTAATGCTGACTACCATTGAATCCTCTTTGCTTACAGCCTCTTTGCTTTCTTATATACATATCTCTTTTCCATCAAAGAAAATTGCACTATCATTTGGTGCATGAAAACCTAATTATAATTTAACTACATTTTCCAATATAGCTACATTAAAAATCTTCTGTGGCCATAATTGTGTGTATTTCAGCCGTGCCACATTTAGAAGCACTGACAAAGGAGTTAGACATGACTAGGTTGCAAACTGTGGGTGAAAGGGGATGGCTTAATATGGGAAGAAAGGAAAGGATTCAGAAATGTACAAATTATGTATTCAAAATTTAACAAAGACTGTCAGCCTTCCTTCAAACTGCTTCCAAATTCTATGGAAAGATAAACACATTCCATGAGAAACAAACTAACATGCCCCAAGATTATATAAAATGTTCACATTTGGGAAAATGCCAAGATAGTAATTCAGGTCACATGTATGCAGTATTTCAAGTCATTAATTTTTTTGTATTTAATGAATAAGAAGCTGAACACAAGTTTAAAGCATCCCAGACTGATAATATGTACTTGTGACTTGATAAAGGTTACAATAGCCAAAAAAAGAAAGAATATCAATAATCTATTTTATATATATATTCCCAGTACTGAAATATCATTTTGAAATTAGTCATGCCACAAAATATTAGCAATTGCAAAAAAACATCATGATGCATAGACTTTACTGAAATCTATGTATACAAATAACCAATTAACATGTACTACGGTTAGAAAAGACAAACTTCATAATACAGTACTTTTTAGTTGACACATTTTATATTTGTGTGAATGTATCATGTGTGTGTGCATGTACATGATCATGTGTGTATGTGTGGAGCTGCCATGGAGTGTGTATTGGACATCAGAGAACAGTGTCATGTCTATCTTGCCTTCCAACTTGTTTGAGATAGTCTCTTGATTCATGTTTGCAGATGCCAGACCAGCTGGCCAACACGTGTCCTGGGATTCTCCTTTCTTTGCCCTCCATGTCACTGCCCTGAGATTACTGATGAATGTGTATTACTGAGTCCCACATTACATGTGTTCCAGGGATCCAAGCTCATTTACCCATAGTTTCACCGTAGTGTTTTTTGCACTCCTTTTATCGTTAAAATAAATTTTATTTTGAAGGAAGAATTTAAGGTTCATAGTGAAACAGAAAGTAAAGTTATATATCGTTTTATATATACATAGTGAGTATTGCACTCACTATAAGTTTGGGCAGTAATATAACGAATATTCCATTACAGTATGATACAAAAATATACCCTTTTCCTTAAAATCCCCTATTCTCAGGCTATTCAGTTCTCCCACCCCCCAAATCCTCACAGCACAAAAACATTCTACTATCTCCACATTTGTTCAAGTAGCTGGAATCATACAGTTTGCAGAGTTTTCAGATTTGTCTCTTTAACTTATTAATGTATATTCAAGTTCTCTCCATGTCTAGGTATGACATTATGACATGTTTTTAGTCCTGGATAATGTCTCATTGCCTGGAAATACCATTTATCCACTTACCTACTAAAGGATTGCTACAACATTCTAGCAATTTTTGAAATGTTTTATTTATTATTTTTATGTATAAGTGTATTTGCTTGTATGCATGTAAATGCACCTATGTCGTGCAATGCCATGGGGATCAGAAGGGGTGTTAGATCCCCTAGATCTGGAGTTACAGATGGTAGTTAGTCACTATTTGGGTGCTTGTAATCAAAATTGGGTCCTTTGCAAGAGGAGCCAGTGCTCTTAACTGCTGAGCCATCTTTCTAGCCCCCAATTATTTTTTAATTGCTATCTCTAACATATGTTTTCAAATTTTAAATACTGATAACATTCAAATTCATTTTGAAAAATGCCAATAAGTTCAATGGTCTTGGATCATGTTGTGAAAATATTTACTTTTACAAAACATAATACAACAAAGAAAAACCCTGACAAATGTATTCCAAGGCAACCAACTTACCTTGTGCTAATATGTGGTTATTGAAAATTCCTCTGACCCCTCATACTTGCTAGTACTTGGTGTAGCTGTTCTGGATTTTAGTCTGCTAACAGATATGGCGTTATACCACACTGTTGCTGAATTGCAATTCTCTAATGACATAAATCTGCACCATCATTTCACATGCTTATTTGTCATCATTATATCTTTAGTAAAGTCTCCTCTTTGGTCTTTTGCCCATTTTCAATCAGTCTTCCTTTTTCTAGTGAAGAATGTCAAATATTATTTGTGAATTTTATATAGAAGTCTTTTATCAGAAATATCTTTTACAGTCATGTAGTTTTTAAAAAAATACTTTTGATATTTCTGGACCTTGATACAGACCAGGCTGCTAAGAGGCCCAATGACTTTTTAACTTTTAACCCAGAAAGAAACTGGATCTTTTCTCTGGGGTCTTTTTACCTTGACTGCCTAGCCAATTTCTGCTTCCTATTTTTATTACATCATCCTCTGAGGCAGTTACACCAAATTTGCCAATGGGGAATCAGGGCACAGACCGCTCTGACTTTTTCCATGCTAAACAGGGACACAAAGTGTGGAAATTGGGGGACCCTCTTCAGTGGTTCTACCTAAAAGAATCTCAAATTGTTTACCTCTGAACTGTAGGGAGAAAAGAAATTCCTTGATCAGTGTCTGGGAGATGTAAAGGAGAAGTAGGTAAGAGTATTTAGCATTACAAGTTATAAACAGGGAACCAGAAAAGGTTAGAACAGGGAAAATTTTCCAAATTAAAGTCCATTAGAATTCCCTGAAGAGGGTTTCCAAAAGTATCCATTTACTGAGTTTCTCCTCACTTTTCATTAGGCCACTGTCTCCCAAATTTCCTGTTTCCTCCAAGAGGTTGGGCCTGCTGCGGGGAATTGACTGGGGAGGGATTTCCTGCACCATCTTGGGACAGAAGGCACCCCCTCCTCCCAGCTACCAGAAACAAGTGGAACCCCGCCTAGAGAAAAAGATTGTGCCTGTGTCTCACCCACTGGAGAGGGGGCATTTACCGACCTGGGCGAAGCTTCAGGCCCAAGATGTGTGGGCCAAAAATTAACAGACTATGGGCAGCGGGAGAGGAATCTGAAGTGGTGGGCTCTGAGCCCTGGTGCAAGAGTGCTTGTCTCTGTGTAAGTTCTCCCATTTGCCCCCTGCCTACCCTAGGGCATAAACCATAATTAATCCACATAAAAACATATTATATGGTTTGTCGGATCATGCAAGAGACCCTGAGAGAACTCTGGCGACAGCCACCAAGGCTGGACTCAAAAGTGATGCACTCAGGATTTTTCAGGCACTCTGATAGCTGTTGTAGTGGCTACAATCAGCTTCTTCTTCTTTTTTTAAAAAAATGACGTCTAGACAGGGAGAGAAACTAGATTTAGCCATCATTTTAGAACAATAGTGGGTTGTCTCCCTTAGCTGCAAATGGGCACTACAATATTGTAGACCAAGATTTGAAGTCTTACACCTGATCAGCATTTTCTTGTTAAGAACAAAATCATTAATGAGAAATAATTGTTTAAATAACATTTTACATGAACTTAAGACTAATGTCTGGAAAATACAATCCTTTGGACTCTTAAGGAAATATGCTGATTAATTTTTGGTTATACTTTCCTTTTGGGTGTTTCAAACCATGCAGCTTGTCCAAATTAATTTACTTTTACTTTTAAAGTTGGCTGAGGATCTGGTCCTCAGGGGTCACATTGGCTTGGGAGGAGACCCTGGATCTTTCAGTTCCATCTATTTGAGGATAAGTCAAAAGTACTGTTCAACTGGGACTGACTTCACTTGGAAGTAGTGAGGAAATGGTTTCCTCTGTGTTTGACCCTCCTCTTTTCAGACTGGACACTGGTTCAAGTCCATCTGGTGGGGTTTCCATGTCCTCCCTGAACAAGAAGACAGGTGACTCACCACAGTTATAGAACATTTTGAGAGATGCCCTATGGTAGCCTGGACTTCAGTCGACCATGTAGGGCAAGGAACAAAAAATATGTTCCTTTAAGTCCCTCTGACCAGCTTAGTATAGGCCTCAAATTATAACTATTAAACACCCAAGAAAGTCAGTCACACCAATCTGGTACTCTTAATTACCATGTGCTATGTAGATAAAACTTGGACAAAAGCCAAACATTTTCAGATAAGCCTTGACTAGATATATATTTTTCTCCTTAAACTCATTAACTAAGCTATGACCTTAGAAATTTTAAGATTATTTATATATTATCTATGCTATATCATAACAAGTCTATACAGACTTGTTATACATAACAAGTCTTTGTTGTCTCTTCTGGAAATATCTAGCAATCATAATCCTCATACATAAATCCTTCTTACTATCCTTTTAATATCTTTTATCTTTTTATTCTCTTTCTCAATAACCATGAGACAGTAAAACATTAATAAACAAATTTTTCAGCTATTGTGAGAACTTTCTTCCTGGAGATACTAAGCAGTATTTAACCCCTTTTAAGTTTTTAATAGCAAACAAATGTTTGATTACATTAAAGTTTACCTTGGGGACTAAAGAACTTACTGAGCTTATTTACAGAGATGACTGAGGGGTTACTGAAGTGTATGGATGACTTAAGAGTATTTACACTAGGAAGTCTTTACCCAATATGGATTGTCTTCTTTTTCTAGCCCTTTTCACATTATATATTTAAGTCCTCCCCAAATCCAGGAGACCATGTGTGATTAGGACAAAATTATATACAGTTGTCTGAGAAGAGAGGCTGGATACTCAGGCGAGGGTCCAATGACCCTGCTTACCCCTCTTCAGTGAAAGAACATGACCGTCAGCGAGCCCAACTGTGATGATCTTTAGCAAGCAGGCACAGCTGAAGTCATGAAGATGGCCGTTACTTGGCTCAGAAGAGTGCTATGCAGTATCATCTTATTAAAAGAACATGGAATCCAAATTACACATGATAAGGTAATGTAATATGTTAATATTAGCCATGTATACATTGTGCTTTATAAGTTTATGAAAAACATAAAAACAGTTATTCTTTTTTTCACTTTATGTAATTTAGAGAGTGATTTGCCAAAATCTTACTATAGATATTAGTAACCTCTGATCCTGCCTGTGCAGGACCGATTATATTGGCCCTGATACATTAAGAAGATTAGTTAATTTTTAATGATGTCTCTCCATGACATTATAATTAGACAATGAAAAGCAGAGGTACCCAGGGCATGATGGGCCAAGAACAAAAGCAATCTTGGAATAACTGAATGTCAGAGAGAAATACTCTCATCAAAAAAAAAAAAAATCATCAAAAAAAAAATACAGACTTAGAATCACAATATCAGAATGGCAGGAATTAAGACCAGTGGGGACCAAATTTTTAGCCTTCCATCTTTTTGTTATCCTCCCATTGTTGTAACTATGTTTTGGTAAAGGCTACTCTCTTGTAAGATTTAGCCCTGGAGTACAGCAAATTTACATGAGATTCCCAGACCTAGCCATCAGAAAGTGTCAATTTTCTTTATACCTGGTTAGCATTGGAGGCATATGGCTAGAAAACTTTAAATTTCCTTTAAAACCAGAGAAATATACTATGTAAAACATTAAGAATCTGAAAGTTACTCCTAGAAATCAGTAACTATACCATATAAAAGATGTCAAAATTCAAATTAATCCCTTTAAAAATAGGTAAATCCAGTTCCAGGGAATCCGAGGCTCTCTTCTGACCTCTGCGGCATTACATGACACAGGTGCACTCACATACATGTAGGCAATACACTCATACACATAAAAAATAAAAATAAAATAAAATATTTTAAAAAATAGGTAAATATGTCAACATTCATGTACTTTTTAAAGAAAAGAGAAAACTCTGAATGAACTTTTTCTAATACAATTTGCAAAAGTCCAAACTGATTGATACCTAAAGTGGGTGTAGAATATTAATAGCTACTGTGTCAACAGCTTATTTTTAACCTCCTCTTAAAGAGAGACAAAGAATTTCCTCAATTCATCTTAATAACTTGAGATATGAAAAGCATTGTTGTGAATTCTTAATTATTAAACATCCAACTAGAATTGTAAAATGAAACAATTAAAGAGCTTAAATTGACACTTTGAGTCAAGGACTAGCATTACAGTAAGTTTATCTAGAAATGTTGTATGGCTGAAATAACCCATATGCCTATTAAGAATATCCAATAGATTTCCAAAAATGCACAATTTAAGTTAATGAGTCTAGTTTTAAAAAATCTTTAATCTAGAAGACCTTCTTAAAACTTGATTAAAATTTTACTTTGAGAAACAGAGAAAGAATCATTAACCACAGAATATGTTAAAATGTGTACATCTTATGGACCAATTTCATTTTTTTATATTTCATTATTTTTATTTTATGTATATGAGTAGATTGTCTCCATATATGAAAGTCCACCCATGTTGTGCAATGTCTGGGGAGGTCAAACAAGGTGTTGGATACCCTGGAACTGGAGTTATGAATGGCTGTTAGCTGTCATGTAAGTGCTGGAAACCAAACCAGTGTCCTCTGCAAAAGTACTCAGTATTCTTAACTGCTAAGCCATATCTCCAGTCTCTTATTGAACAATTTTTATTCAAATTTTGAGGGCAAGGTAGTAAAATGAAATTAAAGCAAAAGAAGGAATTTATTTTAAAATTCACATATATTTGTAAACTTCAATGACACTTTCACATGTTATTTTGAACACCCAAAATTACTTCCAAGTAGAATCTGTACTCTACATAAATATTAGCTGAGAAATACATATACTTTTTTCAAAACCATTTTATCCATGTTCACACACAGTCTTTTGAGTCTCTCATCTTAGTTTAGGTTACACACACTTTGCCTAATGTATTAATTCCCCTTTCCACCCTGCCAAAAGGGATCATCTTCTATATAAAATGTTACACTATGCTCTGTAAGTGATTAAATGATAAATAAAAAATGATTCTCCCTTTCAAACATATGTCTACTGGGAGAAGTCAAACATGAACGCAGAATGAAAGGGCAATAAATAGTGATTGGGGCCTTTAGAAAGCTGTAAATTAATTGCTATGACACATATATAGAGAATAATTCTAATTCATGAAGAAAAAAATCACAGAAGGCATCCTAGTATTAGGACATATGCCAGTGACAGTGAGGCACTGAGGTGATGGAGAATAATCATACACTTCTTGACCATTCCAACTCCATACTTTAATTCCTCCACAATTTTCTTCATTAGAGAAATGTAAAACCAAAGTTACAAAGAGCTCATGAAATGTAGCCAGAGGCCATTGCATTACTCAATTTGGCCTGATTGTTCTATGACTTTTTCTAGGGAGACATGAGCAATCACCTGTTTGCTCCAGATAGGGCACCAGTGACAGAGCAAAGAATGATCCAAAGGAAGTAGAGCTTCATGAACCAATGATGTCTATGGAGGTTGCTTACAGGAGCATGAGTGACTCCAACACAATTGCATCAATTGTACCCCTGACAGGATTACAATTGATAAGGAAAACCTGTAAATCCCTGGGAGGCAGGAACAAAGTTAACAGTTTTGTTGAGACTTCCAGAAAGTATCCAGTAAAGGGCCGGTAGTCCTATCAAGGTCACAAACATTAAAGCCCCAAACCTAGCTCCTTACTGTTTTAATATAAAATATCTCTATACTGAAAGAATTTCATCTCTGTAGCAGACCTTTACAGCAAATAGTAATTGCACAGGAATGCTTTCTACTCAATTGGTAACAGGTTTCAACTGGACACAAGAGTATTGGGGCTCCTTTCTTTTCCTATGTCTCCATAATTTCCCCTAGTTCTCTATTGGTCTCAAGTTAATACTTTCCGCATGTTGAAAAATTACTGGAATCTATCAAATAAAATAAAATTTTCAAAAGCCATTGTAATAGGTGTCCCCTATGATATGAAAAGTTAATATGAATCTTAAAACTCTCAAGGAGAGCACAGGGTATGCAAAGTGGACGAGCAGCCATCCATTGGAAGCAGAGTGTTTTCATACCATAGGTTAGCTAGTCAGAGCAGATGTCCCTCATCCAGACAGCGTAGACCCAGAATTGAGTCAAAACTACACAGTGCGCTGAGGTATGTCAAGGGCTGGAGGGTTAAGGACTCTAACTCACAGTGCTTGAGCCTATAGATAAGAAACCATTTTCCCCTTACATGTGATCTCTATAAATTCTGACTGAAAATGTCCTGATTAATCATTTTTCAAGATCATTAATCATAGGTATTTCATATTCCAGCCATTGGTTAAAGTAACAGGGAAATAATTTAGAAAAAAATAAGTCAGGACTTTCATAACAATTCGTTTATTTACATATGCTAAAAAATGTCCCATTTGATTACTTTTGCACAGAACAAAAGAAGACAGCAAGGGAAGAGAGACAGCACAGAGAGTGGAAAGGAAAGCAAAAGGAGAGGCGTGAGAGAAAGAGGTAAGTCTTTCATTTTTCTTGCTGTTTTTTGAAAGTTACTAGTGAATAAGTGAACTAAGGCCAAGCAAATGTAAACAACTGGATGTCTTCAAGGCATGTGGGTGAGTTATTGAATTATTCATTTTTATCTCTGCTTTGCATTTCAAAGATGAAATTTTAAAGCATTCATTTCCATATTCCTCCTCTTCAAATGGTGACTACACTTTTTAGCTTAGAATAAGAAACACAAACTTAGAAGTTAATTAAAAGAAAAAGATCTGCCTTAACATTTGTAAAACAACACTCTAACTTTGAAGAGTTGAAAGTATAATGTATCCTAAAATAATAATAGGAAAGTGTAGTTGATAAAACCATCGAAACTCCTCTAGAGTGTTACTGTGCGAAGGCAAAATGCGCCACGCTTTCAAGGTCAATGGTGTTTTTCATTGGAACTGTAATGTGTCAGCTTAGAAATAGCTAATTCCAGAATTTGAATCAAGATACTGCTTTTTAAAGCCTATACTCAAATCACTTGTGATCTTTCCTTTCAGCTGTTATGTATTTTCTAATCTGTGGTGTTTATTGTTATTATACACCACACATTACTTATGTAATATACTTCATTGCCTGAAGCTGCTGGTTTTCATAAAATGTGAAAAATATCCACAACAAACGACAAACTTAATTTTAAGTAGCCAAAGACAGAAATAAGATACAAATATTTTAACCAGTTATGCAAATTAATGTAAATAATGGAATAAAAAGTTGTCCATGGGAGTCTCTGTCTATAGAAGTTTGGCATTTCTGGGACAACTGTTAAATTGTCCATGGAATCATTGATACTACTAAATGTAACTGAAGCTTGAAATTTTCTTCTGTACAGTTCAACTGTAAAAACTTCTGTACTTCAGGTTTCTGTAAGCTTGTTTGTTTTTCTTGTTTGTTTGAGGATTTATATTTCTATAAAAATGTTAAAAGGCGTGTGCCTGCCAGACTGCAGCTGTACAGTGTATGTAAGAATCATGTGTGTTTTTTTTTTCAGATATTTGCTGGTACTATCACATTAAAGCATTGTGCTCAGCATATTGGATTTGAAAATATAAACAAGTTCTCTTCAAGTTCTGAGTCAGCTCTGATTCTATGACCTTGGGCTATTGCTTACTTTCCTTCTGACTTAACTACTTCAGCCTAAAATAAGGATAATACTGGTTATGATCTCACAGGGTAATCTCAGGTAGTAAGGGGGAGGACACGTAGAAAGCATACAGGTGCTGAGCACATTACTGCTTTTCAATATATTTCAGATATTTTTATTTTCAGTGTAGTTAAGAAAATTAGGTAATGACTCAGGAATTCTTTTGATTTTTAAAAAATCATAAAATTTCAAAATGAATCTATAAATGTAATAATCAGACACTTTGTTTCTGGACAATTTTAGAGAACGTGTAGGAATCATATTCTTCATAATTAAAATTTATGGGTCTCAGAAGAAAAAAAACTTTCTCAGATGTCTCCTTTTAAAAAATAATTCTTATATTTCAAAATTCTAAATCCAAAAATATACAAGTAACATACGATATCTCACATATACAGAAAAAAACATAAACAAAGGGAAAAGAATGTGTTGTGTCAGAGCCCTGCTGGACAGCAGAGTCCAGAAAATCTTCCAAGAAATCAGAATTATGGTGGCTTAGAGTCTGGGAGGGAAGAAGGAATCTGGGCTGTGAGCTGAGAGAAAACAAGTAATACAGCTTGGGGACAAATGTGCCATTCCACTCACCCTCAGCTCCCAATGGATATGTTTAAAATATTATTAGACCATTTTAGTGATTTAAAGTCAAGAAATAAAACTCTCCAAGATAGCTTTGTTATTGCTTAAAGGCCAAATGTGACAGACTCCTCTTTGAGAAGTTGCATTTATTTAGGCAACAAACAAAGAATGCTATTTTAGGTTATAGAATCAATTAAAAGTCTTGAAAACCTCATGACAGAATTTTATGAAAAATTCAGTATTACCCCACTGTTTAAAAACTGAATATGCAGGTACTGGTGACATAGTTTCCTGGGTAGAGGGGGCCAGCCTAGCTTACCAGAGGCCCTGAGTTTGATCCCTGGTAACACTGAAATTCAGCCAATAAAGGCACTCAAGTTGTAGTCTCAGGCACTGCAGAGGTGGAAGCTGGAGGATCAGAGCTTCAAGCTTGTCTTCAGCCTTAGCCAGTTTCCGGCACACCTGGGCTACACTAGACCCTGTCTCTAAACAACAAAAGAAAATTTAAGATAAAAAATTCTAATAAGCAATTAATGTCAACAGAGGCATGGAAGGAATTGCAGAACCACGTTACCAACAGAAGCCTTAGGAGTTCTCTAAGTCTTTTAGGAAGCAACTTGCAGGCAAAACCTGATTGTTGATCTTGCTGTGAAAAATAATTTTGGGATGAAATAGTATAAAACAGAATTGGAGTTTATTAAAAGACTTTCTAAGGTGGATTTTAAACATGAGGGTTAAGAGAGAGAGATACTCTTGAAAGACAATTGTGAGCATAGGTGTGGACTTCTTAAAGGTGAATAAGGGCAGTCACAAGGAATATACTATTTGGTTGCTCTCCAATTACATCTCAAAGTATTTGTAAGGAACTTGCTTTTTTTTTTTTTTTCTTTTCAATTAATGAGAAGAAAATAAAATTGCTCCACAACTGCCTTATAAGGGGTTATAGTAAATAAGCAAAATCCAGGATCCACTAGGATTTCACAAGTTGCAGAGGGTGTGGGGCTTGTTAAGACATATCCTTTTAACTGTAAATGGGGATTTGATTTTAGTGAGAGTCCTAGATAATTGTAATGTTTATATCAGGGAAGAGTAAATGACCTCATCATGCCAATGTCAATTGTGTTTCAAGTCGCAATTCTGAGCTGGTAACAGGTATCAGACAGACTCAAATTGAAGGACCCGACTGACAGCAGGAAGGCCATTTTAGAAAAAGAACTGTAATCAGCCATTCGATAAGCCAAGATTCTAACCCAGGTCTTGTGAAACTAGCAGTGGAAGATAGGACATTTGCAGTCGGACCACCTGCCACCACCCTGAGGCCCCTACCGGGAAGTTAGTGATAACAGCCCCTACTGGGAAGTTAACGATAACAATCAGTTTCACCCATAGCCCCCTCTGAATTTGGCAATACTGTTTCCTCATACCTTGTACCCATTGAAATGCACTAATAATAATCTTGTAACCATGCATCTGCTTCTGTACCTTGCTTCTGCTCTATAAAAAGCCCCCCCAAACTAAGCCCGGCACGCAAGTCCTGACCCGAGCGGGACTCTGCGTCCGCAGGCGCCTGTGTATGAATAAATTCCTCTTGCTTTTGCATCCCGAAACTTGGTTTTGTCCCTGTGTGTTGAGCGCGATTCTTCAAAATGAGGGCCTCTTTTTCCTTCCCATGTCCACAGAAGGAGAGAGTCCATAATGGCAGAAGTGTGGCAGCTAGAGTACAGTCCAGGAAACTGGCAATATTATATATACTAAAAATGGCCAATATATTATGTTACATAAATTATAAAAAGTTTTATTAAATACTTTTTTGTTACTGTGATAAAATGCTATGACCAGACACAATTTAGTGAATAAAGAATTTATTTGGCTGTGGTCCATAATGGCAAAAGCATGGCAGCCAGAGTACAGACCAGAGTGCTGAAAGACCACATCTCAACTACTGAAAAGAAGCAGAGAGGTTAAACTAGAAGAAGCAAAGCTAACCTCTCAAAGCATGCCCCAGTGATGTGCTTCCTTCAGCAAGGATGCACCTTATAAGGTTCAAACTAGTTATTTCAGTGTGATAATGCAAACAGTTGCGACAATCTATGGTAGGGTTCTTTGACAACTGTGTCATTTCATTAATTATATGTTGCTTTAAAAACTGTATCAAGGGCTGGAAAGATGGCTCAGCAGTTAAGAGCACTAGTTGTTCTTGCAGAAGACCCAGGTTCAAATCCCAGCACTCACATGGTAGCTAACAATTGCACATAATTCCAGTTACAGGGGATCCAACGCCTACTTCTATCCTCCACGGGCACTGCACGACATGGATACACTTCTGTACATAAAGGCATAAGACTCATACACATAAATTTAAAAAATTAATTTTAAAAAACCTGTTTCAAAACTTATCAGCTTAAAACTAACATATGTTGTTTCAAGTTCAAAAAAACAATACTTGAGAAAGCTCCTCCCCATGGTGGTTCTAGCTCATGATCAGGCTGCTAGAGTCCTAAGACTCAACTTTAACTCAAAACTCTGCATTCACTTAATGCATACACACTGAATGAGACAGGGAGAGCTCAGGTTTTATGTGTGTATCTTTAATACCTGTGAGTTCACAGCTAGATGTGCATGGGGAAAAAAGCACATTATTACAACTTCAAAAGAATATAAATCAATCAAATATTCTATATAGGAGTGTTGATACAGTTGATACAATGATGCATGACCAGGGAACAAAAACATCAGAATCACATGCTAATAAGAATGAGTGTCTTAAGAAAGACACACTTTTTGCTAATACTGCCAAAAAAAAAAAAAAAAAAAAAAAAAGACAACAGACCAACTGGCCTAAGTAATTCTAGTAATGCTTGAAAAATCTAAAAGGACATTAGGAAAATGCTTAAATCATGAAAATTACACTTTTATAAAACCTATTTGCTTGAACAGAGCTATTGAGGTAAATAAAGATTGGCTACAGTTTGCTCCCTGATTGAGTTATGGATTCAGTGGTAAATTCTACATTTTGCCTAAGAATACATTATTTAAAAACTCAGAACTAAAGAACTTGGCTTTGATGAAGAAATGGTCTTTTTATTGAGATATGCTGAGTACAGGAATTTCAACTCTATAGAAATAATTCTGGATCTAGGTACTGAATTTCTGAGATGACATTAGAATATATGGGGATAATGAAGAAATTACTTAAATCTTGATATTATTTTCTTATCTATCTGTTCTAATGAGTATTATATTTTATTTACACTGTTAGCAACTTAAAATGCCAGCATATTTTCTCAAGACTATTTGTTCTTCCAACATAATAAATTGATTTTTATTCATATTCTAAGTATGTTAATAGTGAAAATAAGATGAAATAGTAAACAACCAGTTCTTAAGATTTAATGAAATATTCATATTTTGCTATAAAGTCTATTCAATCACTTAGTTTTCTTTCCTTTAAATGAGTTCAATCATTTCATGTTCCTGATGCATATCACAATATCCTAAAGTATTTCTAAAACTGAGCAATTTCAAAATAATTGTTTGTTTACTGTGAATCAAGAAGACTGCTAACCCTAGCAGTCTTCTAATGGAAGTTTTCTTGAGAAAATATCAGGATTACAGGGAAATGAAGTGGCAAGAAAATAAGCATACGTAAATAGTGATGAAATTCAAGTCCCTAAAGACAATAGAAGTTGGCCACATGTTTTCTACCAATGACTAAATATGTAACTTCGGTTATTTACTTTTTAAACAGTAATCGACAATACATTTTATGCTTTTTATGAGGTAAATTGAAATAATAAATTTAACAAATTGAGAAAAAAACATGACACACGGGAATACTCAAATTGTTTATATTTTTATCTTAATCAAAGAAAAAGTTGGCTACAAATTATGATAAAAAAAGGTTATCATTTTCCTAGATACTTAAGCCTGGGTTGAAGATTTTCCCCTTAAATAAATATTGTACCAAGCAGAAGTAAAGTAAGAAAAGAGACACTAAATACAGGAAAGTAACAGGCCTTGAAGAGTAAAATTATGATACTTTCACTTTTTCTATGCTCCTGCATCATATGGAATTAGGCACATATGAAGGAGGACAGGAAATATTTAGAAGGAATGGGAGTCACAGAGAAATATTAGCACAGCTGTGTGTTTTGTTCAAATAAAAATCTCAATCAGCTGGGGCTACAGGGAAACCCTGTCTCAAAAAGACCAAAAAAGAAGAAAAAGAAAATCTCAATTCTATTTCTGTTGGGGACCCCTGCTGTTTGGGTTGCAGTCTCTCCATGTCCGGATAGCCGTGAGCTGACTCGGCGCATAATGGAAAGACTCCCCTTTTCAGCAGGGCGCCTCCTACCCTCTTCCTGACTCACCTTTGAAGTGCCCGCCACATAAACATGACCTCTGACATAGAAACTGCCAGGTTTTTCCTATGTGATAATCAGGCACTGTCTGACAGCATAGAAGCCCACCACCATATGTAAATAAAGCATCCTAGGAGCACCTATCAGCTGAGGCTTTTGCTACTGCGGCCACACTATAAATCTTCTAGTTTCACCCTAATAAACCAGAGCTGTATCACTGAGTCTGATTGAGCTGTATCCTGTGTTTTACTGCGCCTGGGACCAGCCTGTGAGCAGTTTCCCTGGAGGAGCTGTCCCCCATCAGCATTCATTCTCGAAGCTTCTGCGTTCGCCTTTCCTGCACCTCCCCCGCCCTTGTGGTTCGGTGGCCAACGACCCCCCGAGCCGAGTGAGAGCATCCCGCAGCTTGGCGCAGAGCCTGCACTCGCCAAAGCACCGCAGACCCGCCGACCTGCAGAGCCAGCGCCCGGCAACCCTGGAGAGCGAGAGCCGGCCTGCACTCCCAGCCACGGAGAGCCAGAGACCCGCCCAGCAGCGCAAGCCCCGCACACAAGAACATATTTCTTTACATTTTCTCAAAATTAGATTCAGTACAACAAAGGCTTTGTCTAGAGCAGAGATTTGGGGCCAGATTATTGCTTCTGTGAGAAAACTAAAATTGAAAACTCTGATTTAGTATTAAAACTGTTCAGAGAGCTCAGGAGTATAGTCACATCCAACACACACACGGTCAACGATATCTCTCTGTGAAAGAACTTAACAATTAAGATATAAAAACCAGACCTTGAGGTTCTAGTCATAGAATTTATGATTCAGAGGAATATGGAAAGCTAGGGAACTTGAATTTGTAGCAAGTAGTTACTGGTGACAAGACCAGAGAGTAGAGCAAAGAGTCAAGCCTTTTATTCACATCAGATCCTAAGTTCTTCAGCCTTCCAATGTGGACTCAAGACCAGCCCCTCTCCAGGGATCTATGAGGCCATCAGACTGGGATTGCTGAACATACAGCCTTGTTGGATAAGTACTCACTGGGTTCTCAGCCATTCCTATGTGAAGACAGCCATTGTTAAAATACCTAGACCCTATATAAGTAAGTCTAATCAATCCTATTTTAATATATACTCATTTTATTGGTTCTGTTGTTCTAAAGAGCCTTGACTAATTCAAGGGTATTGCTGTTTTTGTAAGCTAGAGGTTGAGCTATGGGATGGTTAGTTTATTATTAAGTTGCAGAGACACATGACACAAAACATATCTAAGGTGTGTTTCATAACCTGAAAATGGAATGAAATTTGAGAGTGACCCTCCCAAATGTTAGAAAATTAAACATATCAAAACAGTTGTATCTATAATGTTTAGAAATTAACATACCAAAATGCAAATAAATAAATATTAAAGAGATTAAAAAAAGCATAAAAACACAAACTTTGTCCTCTTTAAGCCATACCCTTACCTAAAAGCAAAGCCAGATAAATTTCTGCCAATGTTGTTTGATAAATAAAATGTATTGTACACTACCGATCAAAATATTTGAGTCAGTAATATTTAAAAGAAGAAGCAAGGTTGGGCAGATGGCTCATTGCATAAAACACTGGTGTTCATATCCTTAGAAGTCCTGGAAAAGCTGAGCAGGGATGGCAGTTGCTGTAACCCTGCAATAGGAAAGCAGACATGGGATCCTTGGCATTAATTGGCTAACTAGACTCCCTGGAATTGGCAATCCCTGAATTCAAACAGAGACAGAGCCTGGATAAATAAAATGAAGAGTATCCAGCAAGACACCCAATATCAACTCTGTGCCTCCTCACACATGTACACATGCATATGCACACACATTGATCCAAACGTGAACATTCATGCGTACAATGCAAATTAAAGAATGGATTATTCTACCAAGTTTTAATAAATGAAACTAAGGAACTGGAGAGATGGCTCAGTGGTTAAGAGCACTAGCTGCTCTTGAGGAGGACTAGGTTTTGATTCCCAGCACCCACCTGGTGGCTAACAAAAATCTGTAACTTCAGTTCCGAGGGATCTGAAGCCTTGTTCTGACCTCTGAGGACACTGCACATCATAGGTGCACTTACACACATGCAGGCAATACACTCATACACATAAAAAAATAAAAATAATAAAAGAAATGAGACTAATCTGTACTAAAGATATTTTGCTCTAACTTCAAAGAAAGAAAAAAGCAAAATAGAATTTCAGAAAGAGACCAGTGGATATATCATAAAGCTGATATTACATATAAGTGTAGAAAGGGTTAATTTTCAATACATGGTAAATAAGTTCATGATATCCAGAAAATAAAGAATGGCTAACTCACAGATCAAACTGAACTGCTAAAATCTGAATATCTGATTCACAACATTCCAAACTACAAAAGTTTTAATAGCTTATATGATACTGAACATAAAACTCTTGTACATTTTTGTTCACATGAAGATAATTGTTAATCAAAATGCAAACAAGCTTGAACACTGAATAAAATTGGGTTGGAGAGATGGCTCAGCAGTTAAGAACACTGACTGTTCTTGCAGATGACCCAGGTTCAATTCCCAGCACCCTCATGGCAGCTAACAACTGTTTGTAACTCCAGTTCCAAGGGGATCTGACAGCCTCTTCAGTTCTCCGCGGGAACTGCGTGGCACGGGTGCACTTAACCTACATGCAAGCACTACAGTCATACACATAAAATAATAAATAAAGTATTTTTAAAAAATTAACTTTTGGGTCAGGTGAGGTGGCACACACCTGTAGTCCCAGCACTTGGGAGGTAGAGGCAGGCAGATCTCTGTGAGTCCAAGGCCAGCCTGGTTTACATAGTAAGTTCCAGGACAGCTCGGGCTACAGGGAGACCCTGTCTCAAAAAGAACAAAAA
>NW_008360303.1:3288324-3290867 GCF_000622305.1 Nannospalax galili
CTTTGATTAGGCATGTATCAGAAGTAAATAAATGTATTTAGATGTAGCTACCCCTTCAAGAAGTATTTCATGATATGTAAGTATTTCAAAATCTAAAAAAGATGAACCCTAGTTATATTCAAATTATTTAAATAAAACAAGGTCCCATGTCTATGAACTCAAATGCATGAAGAAAAACAAAAAGCTACTTATTTTACTTCATCTAGAGAAAGATATCTTAAACCTGAATAAAAGGAAAAAGAAATGGAAAAAGAGTCTTTTACTTAACTATATTTAAATTTGAAGATCTGAGTTTACTATGGAGCACTCACAAAATGTTAACCATTCCATGTATGAGATTACATTTTAAATAGTTTATGTTAGCACATTAAACAACCAATAAAAATATAATCAAATTAATGAAAAAAAGACAAAATGTAATTGAAAAAAAATTTTTTTCTCATATGTCAGACCCATGAATATCTGAAAATTTTATGAGTAAGTAGGCAAATTGAAGTTTAAATAATAACCATTTACATTTGTAGGATTAACAAAACATAATGTTGGATTCTGTGAATTACATGGTAAGGGACATTCATGATAATGATTGAAAGACAAATTTTCACATATTCTACATCTGATTATAATCCTTTCCTATAATTATAAATTTCAAGATAATTTTCTTTTACACTAATGATAAATCCATGTTTAAAATATCCTGAGTGAGTGTGGGTCTCTCAGTGCAGTGGGGAAAATTTAGTGCAACAGCCATTCATAAGATGAAATCTAAATTAATTTTTAATTTACGTTTTTCTGAATTGTTAATATACTTTTTAAGGTATTTATTAGCCATATTTATTTCATCTTTGGAGAACTCTGAACAAATCTGTTTCCCATATTCTAACATGGTCATTAATGGCTTTTTTAAAAATATATTCTTTGTTTTTAAACTTCTTCATATAGTCTTTAAGTTAACCCTCTGTCAGTTGTATAGCTGGCAAAGAGTCTTTCCTACTCTGTGGGCTTCTTCTTTCCTCAATTGTTCCTTTCATTCCTGTACAGATGCTTTTTAATTTAATGAGTTCCCATTTGTCAATTGTTGGCCTTAATTCCTGAGCGAATTCCATCTTACTTAGTTCCTTACTAAACCTTTCTTTTGTATGGCACTACCTAAGTTTTCTTCTAAAATTGTCAGCATTTCCAGTGTCACATTGAGGTCTCAGATCTGACTGGAGTTTGTCTTTGTACAGGTTGACAAATATGGGTCTAATTTAGTTCTTCTAGGTATCTTGAGCTGAAAATCTTGTAAAGCTGACCAATTGATTAACATTTCAATGACTGTGCAATGTTTGGAATTTTGTAGATTGGGGGCCTATTCACATATAATCTCTGGACATCTTTAGCCCCCTAAATACCTACCTTTGCCTACCTTTGCTTCTAAATCAACATCTTGTAGCTAGTAGAATGTATTAAATTAGGAAAAGAAACAGTTTCCATAAATCAAAAGGCTAAGAATGTCATCAGATAACATCTGAGATCTATAACTGATATTCTCTTTTGCTATAACTGCCTACTTACTGTTTCCACAAATGTATTTGAAAATTGTCTTGATATATGGCTCTTCTTTGTTCTATTACAATAAAAACTTCATTAATTAAAAAATACTCCATGAAATTCATGAAGCTGTTACCATATTGGAGCTTGGAATTTGGGGTTATCTGAATCTGTGTTCCCAGGCAAGGTCACTCATATTTGGCTCCAGAATAAATTATTTCTTTTCTGTTTTAATGTGTATGAGTGTTATGCCTGCATGTAAGTGCAGCTGTGTCATGCAATGCCCATGGAGGACAGAAGAGGCTGTCGGATCCCCTGGAGCTGGAGTTACAGACAGTTGTTAGCTGCCATATGGGTGCTGGAATTCAAACCTGGGCTTTCTGCAAGAACAGTCAGTGTTCTTAACCGCTGAGCCATCTCTCCAGCCCCTAGAATAAACTCTTTCTTATATGAACAAAAGATCCCAGAAAAGACCTGTATCTTAAACAGAACTTCCTTCAAGACTGACCATCTGATTAACACTTCAATGACTGGAGAGTCTGGAATGTTGCTGATACAAAGCTTATTTACAATGATCTTGGGCTGTCTTTAGCCCCCAAATAGCCACTCACTACCCACCTCTGTTTCTGACCTTAACATCTTGAGACTAATAGAATGTATTAGCTTAACAAAGAGATTGTTCCATTGTTCCCACCAATCAAAAGGCTAAGAATGTCATCAGCTAGCATGTGAGACCTATAGTAGAATTCAGTAGAATGTATTCACCAATGCATTTCAATAGTGTCTTGATTTATGACTTTTCTTTGTTCTGTTACTACAAAAACTTAATAAAACTGCTTCCACTCTGGAACATGAAATTTGAGGTAACCTGAATCTGGGTTCCTGGGCCATGATTACTCATATTTGGCTCCAGAATAAACTCTCTCTTATCCATTTTGAACTGAGAGTTATGTTTTTACTTCAACAATTTTTTTTTATTATTTATTATTATTTATATTTTATTATTTTTT
>NW_008360303.1:3292018-3295605 GCF_000622305.1 Nannospalax galili
ATCAAGAAGTTAAACATCCAAGAAGGTTAGTTCCACCATTCTGGCATTTTTAATTACTGTGTGTCTTGCAGATAAATCTTGGGTAATGACCAGTTGGTCTCAAATAAACCTTATCTAGAGATATTTTTCTTGATCTATTATGTATAATTTGTCAGTAGATTGTAGGAATAATATGGTTCCCTCTGGTTTTTGTGACTAGCTAGGCATTGTTTCTCTCTTGTATCGTCTCCCCCCTCTATCATGGTTTTCCCACTTAAGGTGTACTTCAACAATTTTTATATGAAGGTACATTGGATTTTGACAAAGCATTTTCTACATCTATTATCATGTTATTTTTGTCTTTAATTTTTGTCATTTAAATAATTTACTACAATTACTGACTTATATGTATTGAACCACCCTTGCATCTCCAGAATAAAAACAACTTGATCACAGTGCATGATCTTTTTGATGTGTTATTTTTACTTTATGTATGACTGTATAATGCTTCCATGTATGTCGGTACATCTGTGTCATGTAATGCCTGCAGAGGTCAGAAAGGGCATCAGATACCCTGGAACAGGAACTACAGATGGCTGTTAGCCATCTTGTGGGTACAGGAAATCAACTGCAAGAGATACCAGAGCTCTTAACTGCTGAGCCATCTCTCTAGACCTAATTGAGAATTTTTGCAATAACAGTAATATAGCTAATACATTCACAAATATATGACTGTAACCAGAGAATTTGGAAGCTAATTCAAGTTATCTATTTCAGAAGTTCTTTCATGTTAACAGCAAATTGCAAAAGTTGGCTATAGTGGCATACACCTTTAATCACAGCACTGGAGAGGCAGAGGCAGATGGATCTTTGTGAGTACAAATCCAGCCTGTCTACATAATGAGTTACAGACTAGCTGGGGCTACAGGGATACTCTGTCTCACCTCTACCCCCAAAAGAAAAAAATCTTAGTTTTCAAAATGTAGATTTTTTTTTTTAAACAGAGAATAACTTCAGTCTTTAATCACACTAACCCTCTTAAAAATTAAAAAGAATTATAAGATACTAAATTATAAATACAACCTGGCTGGGCATGCCTAGTGGTACAAGCCTTTAATTCCGGCACTCAGGAAAGAGAGGTAAATAGATCTCTGTTATTTCAAGGTCAATCTGGTCTATATAATAAGTTCCAAACCAGTCAGGGTTACAGAGTGAGACCTGTCTCAAAACAAGAAACAGAAATGGAACCTGGTTGTGTAGCTCAGTAGTGGAGAGTTTGTTTAGCTTGTGCAAGAATTTGGGTTTGATCTCCGGTACCACCAAATAACAGTAATCATAATCATCACTATCATCATATGACCTACTTCAAATAAAATTTTACAGTGAAGCCAATGTTTTATTGCCAACACATTTCAGAAAAAAAAAAAAATCAGAATAAACTGTAGATACAAAAGACACGTTTTTCCCCAAAGGGGAATAAGTGATCATTTATTCTTAGACAAATATGAGTGTCTGTAGCTTAAGAACATATGTTCAGGTGGCCTCGAATAACATGTTCCACTGTGCAAGAGACTATATGAAATTTTATTAATCGTAGAGCAAAACAAAGACAAATCAATGCTTTTACTAAATATATTGGTGGGAATCGCCAGAAGGATTTTTACAGGAACATTTCTGCTATGGGTTTCAGATGTTATTTGAGGACATAGTTTTGCCTTCATGGAAACTAGTCAATTCATTGTAATTGTTTTATTTGATAATTCAGAACATTATTAGGTCTAAAAGAGAGAGAGAGAGGAGAGAGAGAGAGAGAGAGAGAGAGAGAGAGAGAGAGAGAGAGAGAGAGCCAGAGACAGAGGCTCTGAATGACTATTAAAAGTACTGAAGATTGCCCAAGATGATTTGACTCTGAACTGATTTCTTTTTCCAGCAGACTGTTTTACAACTTCTGGCACTATGAAAGCTAGCCAGCAGAAAAGTTTCCAGATTTATTCCAGCTAGATTTCTCTTTTCTTGTGACCAAAGAGTGTTATATCTTTAGCAATCGGGTCTTACTGTCTAGTCCTTCTAGGTAACCAAAAGCAATGTTAATAGCTTGTTGTTTCAGGGTTTTCAGGGCCCATGTCTTCTGGGGAAGCACTGCCCACACCCCATACAAGGTACTTGTATTCAAACTTCTTCTTTTTTAATTATATTTTTTCAGTTAGCATAGAAAGCAACTTATTTCCATAAGGATTTCTCATATACCCCTAGCTTTGATGAAGCAAATATAATTTTCAGTGTTCATAAAAGAGTATAATTATGTGCATGCCTTTAATCCTAGCACTCTGTGGGCAGAAGAAGGTGGTTCTCTGTGGGGATGGAGTCCAGCTTGGTCTGTAGAGAACATTTCACACCAGCTAGGGCTACAGGGAGAACTGTCTCAAAAAATGTGTTTATTAATGGGGTGCAGTATGATATTTTCATACATGCATATATTGTAAAGCCTAAATATGGTTAACTTATTTATACTCAAGTATTTATTATTTTTATGGCTGATATTAAAAAATGCTTTCTTCTAGGTTCTTTCTTGTTTGGTGTTTATGTTTTGTTTTGTTTTCTTTTCTTTTTTTAACCATAGCTCTCTCTGTAACCACATCTGGCCTGAAACTCGCTATGTATGCTATCCAAGACTGGTCTTGATTTCACTCAGATACACTTGCCTCAGTCTCCCATATGCTGGGATTAAATTCTTGTGCTACCACCCCTGGCTCTTCTAGGTTCTTACAGCGTACATTCTTGCCCTTCTGGTGAATCTAGTCAGCCTATCCAGAGGTCTTTGTTTTAGGAGGGTCAGCTCTTCCTCATGTAGCGATATTCAGTTGTCTATATTCCTTTGAATAAGATTGGGGTCTGCTGTTCATTTTCCCAATTCTATGCTGGGTTACTATCTGGGAGTCCCTTTGGCCACCCTGGCCAACAACTCAAAAGAAGGTATTGCCTGTCTGGCATTGTTGCTTGTTATGTAGCATTTAGCTATGCATATGGACTCTTAAGAAATTATATTGGCCTCTTTAATCTTTGGTTATACTTTATTTGGGTGTTTAAGTCCATACACTTGTCCCAGATAAACCAATTTATTTTTACTCTTAAGGTCATTTGTGGATCTGTTCCTCAGGGGTCACGTGGGCTTGGGAGGAGCCCCTGGCTCTTTTCTTTAACCAGTTCCACCTATGTGTGAAGATAAGTCAAGGGTCCTACTCTGCCATGGTTGGCTTTGCTTGGAAGCATGGAGGAAATTATTCCTCTGTGTTGACCCTTCTCTTTGTAGACTGGACACTGTATAGGAAAATCCATTAGGATTACAGCTGACTTTTCAGTGCAAACTATGAAAGCCAGAAGAACCTGGACCAAAGCATTCCCAGGTTTAAATGACCACAGATGCCCAACCAGATTACTATACCCAGCCAAAATGTCTATTATAGTCAAAGGGAAAATAAAAATATCCCATAACTTAAATAAGCTGAAGGAATTCATGTCCATAAAACCAGCCTTTCAGAGAGTTCTGGAAACAATACAAAGAGCTGAAGAAAGGAATGACTATACCCAAGGGGTTGCAGAAAGAAATT
>NW_008360303.1:3295714-3296160 GCF_000622305.1 Nannospalax galili
CCCAGTCAAAAGACACAGACTATGTGAATGGATTAAGAAACAAAACCCATCTTTTTGTTGTCTTCAAGAAACTCATCTCACTTTCAAGGGCAGGCAATATCTTAAAATGAAAGGAAGGAAAAAAATATACCAAGCAAATGGTACTAAGATAAAAGCAGGTGTAGCAATTCTAATATCTGACAAAATAGACTTTAAAAATAATCAGAAGAGATATAAAGGGCCACTTCATACTGATCAAAGGAGCAATAAATCAAGAAAATATTACAATCATGAGCATATATTCACCAAACTCTGGTGCACCAAACTTCATAAAAACAATACTATGGGACTTTAAGACCTAGATTAATCCCAACTCATTAATAGTAGGGGACTTCAATACCCGACTGTCTCCATTAGATAGGTCAACAGGGCAGAGAGTTAACAGAGAGACATCTGAATTAAACAAT
>NW_008360303.1:3296997-3307951 GCF_000622305.1 Nannospalax galili
AACAAATACAAAAAGATTGAAATAATTCCATGCATTCTATCAGACCACAATGCAATAAAGCTTACAATCAACACCAGAAGAAGCCCTAATAATCACATGAACACATGGAGGTTAAACAACACACTTCTGAATGATGAATGGGTCAAAAGAGAAATTAAGAAACAAATGAAAGTATTCCTGAAACTACTACTTAATTTATTCAAAAAGATAGAAATGGAAGGAGAACTTCCAAATTCCTTCTATGAAGCCAACATCACTCTAATACCAAAGCCATATAAAGATACAACCAAAAATGAAAACTATAGACCCATATCCTTAATGAACATAGATGCAAAAATTCTCAACATGATACTTGCAAACTGCATACAGACACACATCAAAAAGATCATCCTCCATGATCAAGTTGGCTTTATCCCAGAGATGCAGGGATGGTTCAATATACGTAAGTCAATAAATATCATAAATCGTATAAATGGGCTCAAAGATAAGAACCACATGGTCATCTCAATAGATTCAGAGAAGGCCTTTGATAAAATTCAAAATTCATTTATGTTCAAAGTCCTAGAGTGAATTGGACTGGAGGGAACATCACTGAACATGATTAAAGCCATATATATCAAGACGCATTTTAAACCTTAAGCTCAATATACCGTATTCCTCTGAGGACGGACTGCTTTTCTATTTTGCCCACATAGCTCTTTTGAACCTTACAGATACTAGCTCACAATAAATATTGTCCTTTTTTTATTCCTTACTATCTGTAAATGTGCTTCTTGAAACTTGATGTACATAAATATATTCTGTCTCCTTCCATCTGGAGAAGTTAGTTTCCAGCACACAGAAAATCTTTTTCACACTAGAGATGACTCTATGTGACTAGAAATAATCCAGTAGCAGATAAATTCTGCAAATCTACCAAGGGAAATAGATAGGTAGCCAGCATAGGCTGCTTGAATAGAGAATGGATCCTCATTCCCACATGATGATGGAAAGCAACAATTTTAGTACTTGACCAAGTGGGGTACCAGGTACTCTGCCCAATTAGGATTCAGAAATAGTAAAGAATTAGGATTCAGGAATTAGGACTCAGGATTAAGGAATTAGGATTCAGAAATAGCAAGACGGGCTTGTGTCAAGGATTTCATATCAGGTTAGTACTTGGTTCATGAAATTGCACAAGTTTAGACTTAGATGAAAATGAATGGTGAGTTAATACTTTCACGAGAAGATAACTTTGAATTCCTTAAGTTTCTAGTGCCAGTAGAAATTCAGGATCTGGAATATAACTCTATCAAGTGTTGGATGGGTTTTATAATCCAGTATTGCAGTGGCATGGTTTTTAATGTTTTATTAATTACTTCTGAATCTCCTTCCCCTTGAGTAATGTTTAATTTAGAATGACTTAAAATGTATAAGTAGAATAAAGAATGAATAAATAAAAAGAAAGCAAAGATTCCTAGATTTCAGAATCAGACAAAGGCTGATGTAAATTGTGAAACTGTAAACAACAATGTCAGTCAAAATTGTCCCACTGTACATACAATTCATAATGAAACCATATATATGTATTTAGCATATTGAATAACATTCATGTCTACAAATTTGAATGCTAAAATGTCCACTAATTCTATAATATATTATATTTAAAAGCATGAAAACCATGTAAATTTGGAGAGTATAAATGAGAATTATGTTTTATTTTATTTTTGTTCTTTAATATGAGCATCGCCAAGAGGAAATTATGACAACAGCAATTCCCTTCTTTATTATTCAAATAAGTCTTTGTGAAATGATTAATCTTTTTTTCATGTCACCTGAATTCACAAGTAGGTCAACATCAATTTATGTCTGTGGGAATGATGTCTTGACCAAAAAATATCTGTAGGTTATTAAATGAGGCCCTCAGAAAGATTTTTCCACATGAAAGAAAATTACTCTTAGGGAGGATTTCATTTAGACACAGTAATATATTTTTGAAAATTTCATTTCTGGGAAATAACAGTGAGATGTCCCTGTAATTCCAGCATTTGGGAGGCTGAGGTAGAAGGATCATGAGTGTGAGACATTCTGAGTTACATAGCAAGACCTTCTCAAAGACAAATAAAAAAAAAAATGTGGATGTCCTCACCAACGTCCAGCATTCATCATCAATATTTATACCTTCAGAGACAGCAAGATGAGTTTGCTTTCAATACTCATCTATCAGGTCTAAGGTAACATCAAATCAGGAATATGACTTCAGCAAAATAATCACTTCAGTCCGTTCAGTGCAAAAATGTCTATGAGGTCGGTTAATGGTTTATAGAAAAATCAAGTAGTGGGAGAATGACTAAAATTGTCTACTTTTAACACTTTAATCTTATTTATCATGAAATTAGCTCTGCACTACACATAAAATGTAGCATAAATTTTATTTAGATCTGTAAAATGGAACAGAAAGAATCACATCATTTTTCACTTCAATAGTTTCTGTAACATAAAAATGCTATAACAGATTTCTCTGCATTTAACATTGGAGTATAAGTCTACAATGTTAGGATAAGTAATACTTTAATTACTGTTCTATTTTAAATGCCACCTTCCTAATACTTTCTTAGGGGTGCCACAGGTTAATTAGGTAAATGAAGTGCTGGGAATGTGTAGATTATAAACAGACAAAACCAAAGAAGAAAAAAAGCATCAACAAAAGACCTTTTATCAAGTTCATAGTTTGTAGATCTGATTTATTGTTGTCCTATAAAAATGCATACTAGGTTAAACACACAACATAGACTTTTATCTTCTGCTTCCTTGTGGTCTTGAACATGGGTTCTTTCTGAATAGATGAGTTACAAGTATGCACCAAGGAGCTTCTGTCTGCTTCGTTTTATGATAAATTGCACAGAATTCTAATTTGATTGAATTTAAACTCCTTCAGGAAAAATGTATGTGACCCTCTCTTATGCTCACTAGCAAAAGTTCTTGTAGGTGTTAGAAAATTTGCTTTTATTTTTTTTAAAGCTGGGTGTGTGTGGGCCTGTCTTCCCTCATAGGTCATTGGCCACCAATCCATGAGAAGGGAGCAGAAGCAACAAACAGGGTCAGGATGGGCCGTGAGTACATCGGAAAGAACTTCTGGGAGGCAGCTTCAGTGAGGCAGCTTGTTTATTTAGGGAAGTTGGAGGGACTATATAGGGTGAGGATGTCAGCCAACGCTTTACCTGATAGGTGTCCATAGTATGCTTTATTTACATGTGGCAAGAGGACCCTATCATGTAGAAAGGGGAGGGAGGATTGACTGGCTCTAGTGCAATGCCGAATTATCATACAGGAAAACGAGGGGCAGCATTTGCAGGGAACTATGTCAAAGGTCATGTTCCAAATAATGTCAGGCATCTGTGCTTGGAAACACATTCCAGATAAGGTCAGGCAGAAAGTAGGAAGACCCTGCTGAGAAAGGGAGTCCTCTATTTTGAGCCGAATTTGGAGAGCTGTCTGGACATCGTGGACTACAATCTTAATGGCAGGGTCCCCCAACAGGTGTGGTGGCACACAATTGTAGTCCCAGTACTTGGGAGGCAGAAGCAGGCAGATCTCTGTGAGTTCAAGGCCAGCCTGGTCTACATAGTGAGTTTCAGGCCAGCTGGGGCTTCAGGGAAACCCTGTTTCAAAAAGACAAAACTTCCATTTCCATGGTACTTTCTCTTGCATTTATAACATTAAAGAGTACCCATATTGCTATTTTATGAGAAAATAAATACTGGTCATGTCAATAATTTTCACTTAATTCTATATATACTTATGAGTCTGGGGTGCTATGAGGATAGAAAGTCTTCCGAAATACTCTGTCCTTTAGGGTCTAGCATAGTGGAAAGAGGTATAAACAGTAACAAACAAAAACTAGCTCATTATAGTCCCATGTTCTGATGTGAAGACAGGTTTCCCATAAGGGGAAGAAGTAAACGCTTTCTCCACGGTCTGGACACGCACTTCAGAAAGATGGTATGCGAGCTGAGTATGTGAAGGGCACACACACTCAACATATGGGCCAGAGGCAACTACAAAGGATTTTAGGTAGTCTAGCATCTTTTGGCCATGACAAATAGGACCAAAGGCTATTAATCAATTCTAGAACAGCCAGAGACTGGTGAGTTATCACAGTGGAGAGATGGGCTGAGATCAACTCATTAAGGATTTTACTTGTGGGAAATTCTGGAATGTGTCCTTTCCATTGTGGGTCCTCTAACTGCTCATCCAGTCTCATGTGGATTAAGGATTAGGAAAGGTAATGCCTAAAATATCTAAGCACAATTATACAGGCTGGCATAATTGATCTGAAGTTGACAAAATCACTAAAAACTTATATTTTGCAACCATGTTATTCTCTAAGTATATCATCTTATTTACAGACTCTTGTAATGTGATAGCTAGAATCCAACTTTTCTAACCCCACAATTACTCCCATCAAGTGGGAATATAGCAGGTAAAGAAAATTCTAAAAATATATTACTTTTCAGCATCCTGTTAAAGCTCAGTACTTAGGTAATTAACTTCAGTAACATCATCTTTCCACACATTGTGTTAGTATCATAATTTCCCCTTGATTTCATGTGAGGCCTTTGGATAAAGGAGAACAGGATGAATGTTTGTCTGCTTTAATTTGAAAACCTTCTCAGTTTGGTTCTGTTCCTCACACCTCACACGGCTGTATTTATGGGCTTGCCTGTATCTTGTCCCTGCTTGATCCATATCTCAAGCCTGGGTTAAAAAAGTCAGAAATGATTTTTTACAGTTCACAAGTCAGACAAATATGCGGTATATAAGTTTTCACAAGGAGTCAAAAAACTCCATTCTTAGGAAGCTGTCTTATATATACTTGAAAAAATTAATATGGTAAAAAATTAAGAATATGGATACAATCTTTTTAAATAATTTTTATATGATAGTGATTTTAAAATATGAGGTAATTCAGTAATTAGGAGAGGGCTGTATGTAAATATCCAAATTTGACTCATATATTTATAAATTATGTTTTAAAGTTGTTTTAAATGTTAGGATAATTTTTTCTCATTTCCTTAAAATTTAAGAATAAATTTGGACTTTGCATGTGTTTTTACATATATATTAATGTGTTAATTAAAATTCAATGGATGTGCTATAAACAAAGCCATGATAGTTGGCTTCCCTAAATGTATTGAACAAGAGGCCGAATTATATTTTCTTTCCATCCACAAACAGTTTAGCTTATTACCATGTTAATTTTGCATGAATTGGACATCATGAGTTTTGAAGGCAAATGAATTCTAAATACTACACAAATGCCTATAAAAGAAAATATATTCTAAAGTCATGGGGTCTTAGACTGTAACTGTTAAAATTTTTCTAGCTAGCACATGCAAGTAGTTATTAAATTTTTATTCTAAAATACATAATTTATAGCTCTAATCTATCACTTCCCTCTGTGTATGCTCACCTGAGCCCAGTTACTATTTGAGTTCTAGACACTCTCTAAGCCTGTCTGACCTGCCTGTCATATCACTTTAGTGGCTTAATTGGTGAGGTCATGCCTGAATACTTTGTGGCCAGATTATGTGCCCACATTTCCTAATACTTTAATTTTGCTTCTCATGTTAATTCATCATTTGAGATACAAAGCACAGCAGGGTTACTCTCTGTAGGTAAGCTTTTACAGAAATAATTGTGAGCAGACTAGTCATGACCTTGGCTTTATCTATGTTCAATTTTTGATCTAAAACTTCAGTGAACATCAATTTTGAAACCATTTCCAAGTACACTGAGAAATAGTGTTTGAAGCTCGGGACCATAAATTCTCCTTTCGATATTTCCCTGTTCAGGGTAGATTGAGTAGGATTAAAGGGAGCAGTCATGCACTCAGGGTTAAATAAAAAAGGTATTACACTTGAATGGTAATTTAGGTAGGACGGATGTTTTTCACATTACAGACACAGGGGTAAAGCATGGCAGGAAACTATTCAGTGGGGAAGATAAAGGGAAATGATGCTTTAAGCCTCCCTGACCCACAAACAAAAAGAAAAGCTGTTATTAACTGAAACCAGGAGCAAGTGTAAGGTAGAGGACAAACAATCATGCCAGCAATCACCCAAGGAAAGGAAGTGTGTTTGCCTCACTAGATATAAGCTCTGGGATGATGAATGTGGTTACCAAGGTTTAGCAGGTAAATAATGGGGAAAATTAAGCCCGGTTTTAAAAGAACAGAACCAACATGGAATCATCAATTAATAATGATATGAGATGTGTTTTGAAAATGTCATATAAAAATTATTGGAATCAACTTAGTTTGAACATACACTGAAAAAAATTACATTGGCCATTTTTAAATTGTATATAAATAGCATTAAATTTTCTAGATATATTTCAATGTATTTTTAAGATTCTCCACTGTACTATGGTCTATGTAGAGAAATTATTGTATTATGAGATGAATATATGATGAGAGATTAGTGGAAAATAAATATTAGTATGTGTGAGTTCGTTTTCAATTGCTATAATGAAATACCTGTGGTAGGCTAATTTTATAAAGATAAATTATTTATTAATTGAAAGTTTGGGAGATTCTAAGGACAAGATTGGGAGGGGCCACACAGGTCCAGCTTCCAGTGGGGACCTACTGGCATGTGGGTAGAATTGCAGTAACAGAAGGGTGTCGGGGAATGAGGGCTCAATCTCCAACAGGAAGCCAGAGAGACTGGGAGGTTAGGCTGCCCTTTGTAACAATTCACACTGGTTGTGGAGTTCATAGGTGCCACAGGAATTACTGTGCTATCTCTGAGCGTAACTCTCCTAAGGGACTACAGGAAAATCCTCTATGTACTCCTCCTTCTATTGGTCACGTTATCTTCCAGCAACACCACCTTAGGGAATCAAGCTTTCAACAAAAGAAGCCCTGGGAGACATACTCAAACCATATTCAAAGTCCAGTAACATCTAAATTAAACAGGAAAAAAAATGAATTTGCAACTGTGTATCAATATTATTATAATATGACTTATGTGAACCTCAGGAGATATTTCAAAAACAAGCAAAACTATACAATGTGCTATTTTATAATAAAAATATAAAGAACTTTAAGAAATAAAAAATATAGCATTCCTTGTGAAAGCTCTGGTGATAGGGAGTATACTAGGTATAGGCTGCTTGGTATTAATTAGGTTCACAAAATACTTCATCATCTTAAAGATGGTATAATTCATATTCTTTAACATTTGCATTATAATTTAAATATCAAGTTTATATGAAAAGCTCATGTAAAATATATCCTTAGAACTACAGATCCAATATGTATGGTATTCGGGTATTATTAAAATATTAAGATGACTAAAATTTCAATGGTATTATCTTCTAATTGTTATGCTAAAATGAAAATACTCAAATTTACAAATGTATCTGGAAATACTTGTTTTTATTGTTTTTATTTTTTTATTTTATGTGTATGAGTGTACTGCGTGCATGTGTGTAAGTGCCGGTAGAGGTCAGAAGAAGGCATGTGAATCCCCTGGAACTGGAGTTACAGATGGTTGCTAGCCACAATGTGGTTGCAGGAAATCAAACCCGGATCCTCGGTAAGAGCAGCCAGTTGCTTCAACCACTGAGCCATCTCTCCAGCCCCTTGAAATTTTTTTTTTAAGGTTAGATATTTGGGTTGAAGTTACCAAAAACAGGTTAAGATTGTTTCAGAAAATGTTTTCATAACTCATATTATTATATACTGACTCATGGTCTAGGGCTTTAGACAGGCAGAAAACTACATTGTCCAGCTCATTTGAGCTGCTATGACAGACAGTTTTGTATGTGGATAAAATCCATGCAAAACAGAAGGATGAGATTCATCTACTGGTTTTCCTTTTTTAAATTTATTATCTCTATATATGTATATGTATGTGTATATATATACATACATATGCATATATGAATGTTATTCCTGCATGTGTGTTAGTGCACTTGTGTCTTGCAGTGATCAGGAGAAGAGGGTGTCGGATCCCCTGGAACTGGAGTTACGGATGGTTGTTAGCTACCATTTGGGTGCTGGGATTTGAACTTGGGTATTCTGCAAGATCAACCAGTGCTCTTAACTGCTCTCTGCAACCCATTTCTTGGTTTTCTTTTGAAAGACCATTTCTTAAAACCATATTATAAAAAAATATGTAGATATTTTAGTACCTTGGTTGCTATACTATGCACTCTTTTTATATGATTCTAAAACAGACATCAGCAGAAATTCAAAAAGAAATATAGGAAAGAAACTCTGCATGGTGGTATACTTGTAAACAAGAAACTCAGTAGATAAAGAAAAGGTGGAGTTTGAGAACAGTCTGGTTCACACAGTGAGTTGGCTGCCTAGCAAGATCATGTATAAAAAAAAAAAGAAAAGAAACACAGAGATTACTTCAAAATACTTGATTTGAGGATTTTAGGGGGTTGAAGATTCAGTAGGATTTCAGTTTGTAACTTTTTACATTTCAGAAAACTGTGTCATACATAGAATGAAATTAAAAGAAAATACAAAGGACATGTTTTCAATAAATTTTGAAGTGAGGGAACTATTGCATATTTTGTTTCATACATTTTATCATCATCCTCTGAAAAAGTCAGTTATACCAACATACCTGCCTGACTTATAAAGATGTTCTCAAGACTATATATCAGATTTGGGTAATTGCATGAGAAAATCTTTCTGTCTTGTTTATTTTTTCTAAAATAATACTGACCCAGGGACTGGAGAGATGACTCGGCAGTTAAGAGCACTGGATGCTCTTCCAGAAGACCCAGTTCAGTTCTAGGCAACCACATGAAGGATAACAGCCATTGGTAACTCCAGTTCCAAGGCATCTGATACCCACTTCTGGCCTATGTGTGTGCACATATATACAGTCAAAAATACTCAGACACATAAAATGAAAATAAAGTAAATAAAAATAATAATTATCTCTTTTACAAAACTCAGGCTAACTTATGTGGTTTTATTATACTTCAACATATTTTTAAACCCTGGCATTGAGTCTACACATAAGTATTTCTGAATTACTGAACTGATTTATATTGCTTTACATTCTATGTTAGCAAAATTTCAAAGAAAGGTAGACAAAATTTCAATAGCAGTGCTTCTCTAACGTATGGAAGAAAAACATTTGACGTAATTCAGAACTAGGTATATTTGCTAATAGATGAATTTACTAAAGATAAACAGAAAAATAGTTCACGGACAAATGGATTCTCATAATTATTAGTACCATATAATCATACTTTTTTGTATGTTTGAAGTCAGTTTGATTTTTTAAATCAGATGGCTGTGAAATCATATTTTCAACTTTTCTTGTGTGTTGCTTTTAGCACTCAGGAATATAGCTCAATTTTCAAGTTAATATAACTACTATGTAGAAAAGTTTTGCTGTTAGCTATAACCTAGTAAGTGCCATTATTGTATTAGTTTTGATTCCCCAAGATTAGGTCTAACATGAGACTTTGACGGCAAATGGTGTATCTGAGAAGCGTGAAAACACATTGCTAACACTGAAGAAATATATAGGGAAAGGAATTCAGTCATCAAATGGACACTATGATTCATTCTCTGAGAAATGGCACAAAACGTGTTTCAATTTTATGCAGCCTTAAGTGTGATGAGGGGAGGAGAGCATACTATTGCATCAGCTCCCAAGAGGGTCCTCATAAGCAGGACAGTACCAGTTTGGTGATTTCAGTCTGGTACATGAAGACATTTTATTTTCCGTTAATTTGGGTGAATGAAACAAGTCACTGGTTAAAACAGACCAGACACTGATGTGTGGTAGTCTGCACAGTGAAGGAAAGAAATCCAGGCCCTCCCTGAGGGCATCTGCTGCTGCTGCTCTCTCCACACCTACAAAAAATGTGAGAGTTTCTTAGTGCTCTCTTTCCTCAACCCACACATCTCACAGCTGTATACCCTATAGATTCTACCACTAAATTTTCTGTCAAATCTGCACTAATGCCCTTCATGTATTAGAGATTCAACATATATCCTCCTTTGAATTATTGCAAGAATATTCTAACAGGTCTTTGTTCTTTTGACTGCAAAATTGGGTTGCCATTAAGACAACCAGAATTTATTTGAAATAAGTCAATCCTAACAGAGTTTGAAGAGTAAAAAAATTGAATGAAAACAATCCACCCTTCGAGCTGCTGTTAAAGTCACAATAAATTGGATAAAGTAATTAAATTGAGAAAAATTTTACTTCATTTCTAAAAAGCTTATTAACAATTTAGCAAATCGTAGGAGCTGGAGAGATGGCTCAGTGTTTAAAAGCACTTCCTGCTTTTGCATAGGACTTTAGTGCAGTTCCCAGCACCCACACTAGACAGCTCACGACCATCTGTAACTCCAGTTCCAAGGGGATCAAACATCCTCTTTTGGTCTCTGCAGGCACTACACTCATATGCACATACCCACACACAGACGCATACATTTAAAAACTTAATGCAAAACTAAAAAAATTTAGCAAATAAATGATACAGCAGAATTTTAATTTAGTTGTCTTTGAAAATTGTATCTTTCAAACACATCAAAACTGTCGGTGTGCATTATTTATGCCAGTCCATTCCTGCTGAGGTGTGATATAGCACTACTCACAAAATCCCTCCAAACCAGTGTCAGGACTTCAAACAATCCAGTGCCCTGAATTGGTCACAATCATCTGCATAATAATGTATTTATTGAAGAAAGTTTTGTTTTTTTAACATAAATGCCAATGGATGCAAAAAGATAAGGAAATTTTAGAAATTTTTAGAAAATTTAGTAATTTTAGTAATTTTAGGAATTTTAGTAGTTTTAGAAAGTATCAATTATATTTAATATGTGATATTTCCCAAAGCTCACAATGTAAAAAATAAGTGTTAAAACATAACATTATCTTTAGATAACATTTCAGGGATCTGTTACTGAAAATATAAAATTTATTTT
>NW_008360303.1:3308000-3397409 GCF_000622305.1 Nannospalax galili
TATTTCATTGAATTTTTGTGAATTTCCTACACCCTTTTATATATCTCCACTTGTTTTCATGTACTTTCATACGTTTTAAGTCCAAGCATGCCAAGTTTGTATTCTCAAATGTACATTGGTGTGATTCTATCCATTAGAGTCTAGTTAACCTATCTAGCATCACATCCTTTAAAAGAAAAAACAACAACAACAACAAAAAACTCCTTCCTTTCCCAGTAGTTACTCTCCTTTTTCCAGTAGTTATCAGTTGCCAATTGATCTCAGCTAAGTTTGGGGCTTCTTCCCCACTTCCCCACTTCTTAGCTGGGATGTTTTCTGGGTTTTTTTTGTTTTTGTTTTGTTTTGTTTTGTTTTTTGCTGGCATGGAACTTGTGCATGATGCTACATTTACTGTAAGTTCATTTAAGTAACTTCCAAGCTGTCTGGAAATTCTGTTTCCTTGTGGTCATCCACGCCCTCTGGCTCTTACAGTCTTTCTTCCCTGCTTCCACAATGAAACCAGAGCCTTGGATGGCAGAGGTTTGTTACAGGTGTCTTATTCTTGGAAAAGCATGCTGCAGTCTCTTATTCTCTGCTTTTTGGCCAGTTGTGGTTTTCTATGTTAATCACCATTTTTGGCACAAGGAAGCTTCACTGATGAGAGTAGAGATTTATTAGTATTCTTTCCGCAACCTGTTCCACTATGTTCCCTGAACTTTAGGTGTACAGATTACATTGTAGTGGGTCACATAGGGCCTAGCATCTCACACAAATTTAATCTCTGCATTTGACCAGTTGTGGAGCTCTGTAATAGTCTCCATCTGTTACAAAACAAAGCTTCTTTGATGAGTGTGAGAGGTACACTTGCTTGTAAATCTAAGAATATATATTTAGAATACTGTAAGAAATTACATTGTTTTAGTGAGTGTGACAAAACTAGAATTTTCTCTAAGATCTACGACTGCTCCAGCATGTTTTAAATACCACACATGAGTTCCTTTCCATTGAACAGGCCTTAAGTCCAATTAGGTAGCTGTTCATTACCCTCAAGATAAATCTGTTACTGCTGCACCAATAGAGACTATTTGCTCAAATGGTCATTGTTGTGATTTGTAGAATTTACAATTGGATGAAATCATTGGTTGGTTTTCTCCTTTGGCAGTTTGCATAATATCTCCTAATATTATAAGAGCTAGTCTTCAGGGAGAAGGCTTCTTGGTCAGTTCCAGTTCGAGTAACCCAAGTCCTGAGACCGAAGTATGTTGTGTCTTCAGCAATAGGGTCTTATATTCAAGTACTGCAGACAATCAAGGGCTGGGAAAATAGCCTGTGTTATTTGGGAAGTCTCTTGGACTACCCTGACCAAAAACTCAAAGGGAGGTTTTCTTTGCCTGTTACTGTGTTTTTGGTTCTATAGCCTTCAACTATACACATGGACTCATATATATATTATATGTTTATTTTTCAATAGGCTTTTGAACTAATACATTTCCCTTGTTCTAGTTGTTATTTATCTTGCCTCTCCCTGCAAAGAGTGGCAATTTGATCTCTTCTTTTCCAAATAATACTCTTTTAATTTCCTTTTCTAGTTTTATTACTCTAGCTCATTTCAATCACTATATTGTAAAAGAGTTTCTGATTTTAATGGGAATGCATCAAGTTTCTCTATATTTAGAATGATATTGCCTGTGGGTTTGCTGTATATACCCTTAATTATGTTGAAGTAAGTTTCCTCCAGTCCATTTCCCTCCAGGACTTTTAGCACAACTGCATGTTGGATTTTGTCAAAGGCCTTTTCTGGATCTATTGAGAGGACTATGTGATTTTTGTGTTTAAGTCAATTTATATATTTTATTATATTTATTGACTTATGCATATTGAACCATCCCTGCATCTCTGGAAGAAAGCTAATTTGATTATGGTGGATGATCTCTTTGATGGGTGTCTGTATGTGGTTTGTGAACATTTGGTGAGAATTTTTGCATCTATGTTCATTAGGGATATGTGTCTATAGTTGTTTTTGTTGTTTCTTTGCCTGTTTTGTGTATTAGAGTAATACTGGCTTCATAGAAATAGATTAAAACTCCCCCCTTTTTGAATAATTTAAACAATACTGATTGTGGATCTTCTTTGAAACCTTGGTAAAATTCTGCTATGAATTCACCCGGATCTGACTCCCCCCCCCCGTAGGTTTGTTGTTACTGTTTTGATTTCATTATTTTTATGGCTCTCTAAGTTGTTTCATGGCTCCAGTGAATATGTAAATCTGCTAATTTCTTTTAGATGTTCTAATTTAATAGAATATAGGTTTTAAAGTATTCCCTTACAGTGTTTTGTATATTTTTGGTGTTTGTTGTGATGTTTCTCCTTTCATGTCTGATTTATTTGATTTGGATTGCTCTGTATTTGGTTAGCTGGGCTAAGGGTCTATTTCCTGTATCTTCCTAAAAAGTGAGCTCTTAGATTCTTTGATTCTTCATTATGCTTTCTTTTATCTATTTTATTGATTTCTACTCTTGTTTTTAAATATTTCTTCTCTTCTCCTGGTTTGTGTTTGTTCTGTTCTTGCTTTTTCAGAATTGTGAGTTATACCATTAAGTCATTTATTTGTCTTCTTTATGATTTTTTAATGCAGGCATGTACACCTATAAGCTCCCCTCTTAAGACTGCTTTTAATGTATTTCACCGATTTTGTTGTGTTTTATTTTTCTCATTTTCTTCCAGGAATACTTATTTCTTTCTTGATTTGTCCTTTGACCCATTCATTCTTCATGAGTGTGTTTCTTAATCTCCATGAGTTTATGTAAGTGCTAGGACTCCTTTTGATGTTATTTTTAAGCTTTATTGTACTGCAGTACAATAGAGTGCATAAAATTATTTCAATAATTTGTTTTTGTTGAAGTCTGTTTTGTCCCCAGTATAGTATGTGGTCATTTTAAAGAAACTTCCACCAGTTGCAAACTAGAATGTGTATTCTTTGGTGCTTGAGTGGACTATTTTGTAGATATTTGCTATTTTCATTTGATATATGATATTTAATTCAGATGCTTCTTTGTTTATTCTTTATCCACTTAACAAGTATATTAGAAAAATGGGGTACTGAATTCACCTATTACTATTGAATTAGGATTAATCTGTATTTTGAAGTCCACTAGTAATATTTTTTTATAAAATTGGGTGCATAAGAGTTTGGTGCATATAATTTCATGATTGTAATGCCTTCTTGGTCAATTGTTCCCCTGATCAGAATGAAATGACTTTCAAAATCTCTCTTGATTAATTTTAATTTAAAGCCTATTTTTTTTCAGATATTAGAATTGCAATACCTGCTTGTTTCTTATTTCCATTTGCTGGGGAAATTTTTTTCCATCCTTTCAGCCTAAAGTGGTATTTATCCTTGTAGGTATGATGAGTTTCATTTAGACAAGAGAAAGATGGATTTTTTTTGTTAATCCATTAAACTAGCTATGTCTTTTCAATGGGGAGTTTTGGCCATTGATATTTAAAGTTATTATTGAACGATGTGTATTGATTACTGTCATTTTATTTTCTTAGTTCTATTATGTGTTTTTGTAATTATCCCTTCATCTGTTTTCTTCCTGTAGTCTCTTTGATATGGTTGTTCCTTTGTTCATTCCTTTATATTTCTTCAAGCATTCTTTTTAGAGTTGGTTTGGTGACACAAGTTATTTCAACCTATTTTTGTCATGAAAGCACTGTATTTCTCCTTTGCTTATGATATACAGTTTTTCTGAGTAAAGCATTTTAGATTGGTATTTTATTCAGTCGTATATGTATTTTCTTGAGCTTCAGTCAAGAACATGTTCCTATCCTCTTTGAGTTCTTTGAGTTGTTTGTGTGTTTGCATTGTGACCTGGGCATATAGATTTATTTTGTTGGTTGTGTCTCTGACATGAAATTCTAGTCCACTATTGTTGAGGTGAAGTTTGGTTCAGGTTTTGTTGCTGTCATTGTTGCTGTTGCTGTTGATGTAGCTTTATTCTTTCTGGGCAGGTGTCGATAGTTAGTTGGTCTGTGCTTCATGTTCTCACTTTAAATTTTTTATTGGAGGATATGATGGTTCCCAACAGGCTAGTTGTGAGATCACCAGAAGCCTGAATGGGCCTAGTCTAGAAGCATGATAAAGGTAACCAAGTGGGAAGGTTCTAACAGGTTAGTCAGAAGCTCTCCAGCAAGGCAAAGAGGCTTAGTCCTGATGGAGACCAAGTGAGCTGAGACCTAGGGATGATGGATGCCAGTGGGTAGGTTCTAACTACCTAAACACCAAAGATGTGAAGCCTAGTAGTGCAAACTAGGATGGTCCCAAATCAGGGCAATTATGACCTACTGGGTGGGGTCTGATTCACTGACCAGGTTAGTCAGGAGTGCTAGTCAGAGAGAATTTGTCCAAAAGTCTATATTATATCCAGTATTGATCAAATTCATCTGATACCATTATTATTACTGTCATTTTATTGGATCAATTAATGTACATTTTGATCTGCAGGTGTTATCTATGGAGATTTTCAAAAAGAAACTACTTGTGTAAACATGATAAGACTTGAGTCTTTTTAAAACTTTAAAAAAATTGTTTTGCTATAGACCCATGACCTGAACTAAAATTTAAAATGATAGTGTTTTAAGAAGGAGCTGCAGGAAAACATGTACAACCTCATACTAGCAAAATATTTCTTTAAATTATATACAAATGTTAGTTTTGATATAAGGACATTTTTAACAAAATTTAAGCATATAAAATTATATATTTATGTATCATACAAATAATTTGTAGAAATTATAAATAATAGATTAAGGAAACATCATTATCTTTGAATCATCAGACAAAAAGCTATAAAATATAGGTTATGTAAATATATGCACTGAAGTGCTTATAATTAAAATGACTCATAAAAACAAATGGGTTTTGACAGGGTTACTCATTAAGTTATGAAATGATATCCTTTAGAAAATTTTTAATAGATTCATAATGTAAGCGTATACTTTGTACATACACATTTGCTTGGTTCAGTTACAAAATGATATCCAGAATCAGTGAGGGAGACCCTTGTCCAAGGACAAAGAGACAGCATGTTATGAAAAAGTGGCCAGTAATGCAACCGATCTAATAATTTTACCCTTTCCAGCCAACTGATTCCCTGTGGTATGAGGTGAGCATCAGCCAGAGATGCTGGGTACGAATTGAGAGACTGCACATACAATGAAGCAATGCTAGATTGTATTGCCTGATGAACGTGCTTCTCTAGGCATCATTCGTGATTTGTTTGTTTGCTAGTCTTACCCATCACTATGCAACATATTTTGAAAAGTATTTAGGATACTCATAGAAACTGGATATTTCTTCTGCTCATCACTAATTATAATTTTATCACATTATCTTTTGTATGGGAAGAAAAAATATGCTGCAGAAGTAAATTTTGGTGGAAAAAGTTGGTAGAGGTTCTGGCAGACAAATATTTTTGTTCTTTGCAATGTATTAAGAACCTCAGAGTTTACAATTCAAACATACTTTCAAAAAACTTGATATGAAAGAAAGAAAAAGTAGAGAAGGGCATTCCTGCTATCTTTTCTCTCAATCTAGCCTGGGTGTCCTGCAATACTCCCCTCCAATCCCTGCCTCAGACTTGGAGCTTGGCGTTACTTTCCTGAAAAGCCTTCGTGCCCACCATCTTAGCTCTCAGACATCCCTGGATCACAGGGATCCTATCTACTCCCGTGTAAATTTAATTTACTGCTGGGAGGCAGGCATGTCTTCTAGGTTCTCCCAAGTTCTCTTTGCCCTTCCCTCACCATCCTTACAACGAAATAAAATAATATCTCACCAAACTACAGTTTGGGGAACAAAAGGAGTTAGTGGGCTTGCTAATAGAGCATAGGGTGGCAGTGAGGGGGTACTTACAAAGCTATGGGCACCCTTGGGCTTTTGTCCCTACTTTCTAGCTGAAGCTTCCAGATCTGCTGCCCATGGTCCAAGAAGGGGAAGCACACACCTCCCCCCACCTCTGGCTTACAGTGTCCCTCTCCTTAGTCTCTCCCCCTCATGCATTAAGGCTGACTAATTGGGTGGGAGGTGTGACTGGCTCCCTCTGCCCAATTAGTTTAAGGTGATTAAAGCAAGTGGGTGAGCAGCTAGAGAAGAAAGCATCTATCCATTGCTTTTCAGTCTGGCATGCCACTGGAATGACAAATTTACCCAACATCCTGGATCTGCATGCATTTTGTCTTGGCAGAGTGAGTCAAATCCCACCATCTCAGTTGTCAGAACAGCCTGGGTCTCAAGACTCCTCCCCAGCCACATACTTGCCACTTGGAGCACCTTCCATAAGATCCCCTAGTGCTCTGCCACCTTAGTTCTCAGACATCAAGTGTCACAGGAATCCTATCCCAGCTCAGAGTTGCATGTGCCCTGTCTTGGCAGAATGATTCAGTCCCCGTCATTTCATCTTTCAGTATAGCCTAGGTATCTGAGATTCTCCCTCACCCCAAACTTACCATTTGGAACTCCATCTCTAAGACCTTCGGGTGTCCAACCATCTTAGCTTTGTTTGCCTCAGATCTGCCAACTCACCCACTAACCTACCAGCCAACCTGCTCTTGTAGCAGCTCCATCCCAACATGCTGATCCAGGACTTTGTGCTGTCAACCCTGAAATTGCATGTCAGTGGCAGCTGGGACTATAGAGATGGCTAAGTTGTCAAGAGCACTGTTTGTTACTGCTGAAGACATGGGTTTGGTTCTCATCACCCACCTAGTTGCAAATAACCAACCATAACTCCAGTTCCAGGCATCTGCCATCCTCTTCTGACCTCCACAGATATTTCATGTCATGGACTCACTTACATAGAGGCAGGCAATATACTCATACATGTAAAATTAAAATAATTTTTTTTAAGTAGCACCCATCTCTAGCTGAACTGAGACCACTTCTTTCATCCAAATTGTACATAAACATAAAGTGGCCCACAAACTGAACTCTTAAGTACTACTCTGTTGGGCTATAACCTGACAAGTTAGGGAAAGAGCAAACAAGATAGAAACTTTCAACAAGGATGAGATAACATATCTATACCAAGACACACCACCACACAAGTCCAGATGCCCAGGCCATAATGAAAAAACATAACATGAATAACCAAGATAGCATGATTAATACAGAAATTAACAACCCCACCATAATGTTTCCTGAGAATGGCAACCAAGTGGATGCATGAGAAAATAATTTTTAAAATACCAATTATAAATATGTTCAAAAAATTCAGAGGATATGAATAAAAAACTAAAGACTGTGAAAACAAAAAATTGAATGAAATAGCAAAACCCATTCAAAATATGAAACTAAAATTTAATAAAAAGATGAAAAGATAAAACCACTGCAGGAAAGCCAAGCCACATAAAATGTGAAATGTAAAAACTCAGGAACTAAAAAAAAAAAAAAAAAAAAAAAAAAAAAAAAAAAAAAAAAAAAAAAAAAAAAAAAAAAAAAGCTTTAGACGAAGGAAGCAATAAGGAAATGGAGGAAATGGACCAGAGAATAGGAGATCATGAAGATAAACTTGGGGAAATGGATCACTCAATCAAAGAAAATGTGATACATAAAATAAGTCATATTGTGGGTTGGAGAGATAACTCAGCAGTTAACAACACTTGCTGTTCTTCAAGAGGACCCAGATTCAATACCCAGCACCCAATTGGCAGTTAACAGCCAATCATAAACTACAGTTCTAGGGGATCCAACACCCTCTTCTGGCCTCTATGGGCATTATGGACACATGGTGCCCTTATGTGTATGTAGGCCAAACACTCGTACACATAAAACTAAACAATAAAATAACATAAGCCATAAATGGCATCTATAAGACCTCTGGGAAACTCTAAAAAGACCAAAATTGTAGATCATAAGCATAAAAGGAGAAGAAGAAATATAGGCCAAAGGTACAGAAAATATTTTTTAATAAAAATAAAATAGAAGAAATTTTCTGAAACCTAAGGAAAGAAATATCTATCAAACCCAAGAGTCATTCAGAACATGAAGTAGTCAGGAACAGAAAAGAAGCTCTCTACATCATGTAACAGTCAAAATACTAAATGTAGAGAACAAAGCAAAGTTATTGAAAGATCTGAGAAAGCTCAAGTCACATATAAATGGAGGTCCATCAGAACAATAGCTGACATTTCAATGGAGACTATGAAAGCCAGAAGGGAGTAAACCAACGTGATATAAGTCATGAAAACACAGGTTTGAGCCCAGACTACTATAACCAGAAAAATTATCATTTGTAATTGAAAGAGAAAGTAAAACCCTCCATGATAAAAATGTAGTTAAGGTTAAGCATTTTCTTTTTTAATTGAGACAGTCTTTTTATAGCCCCAGCTGGCCTGGAACTATGTTCACTAGGCAAGCCTTGAACTCATAAAGATGCACCTACTTCTGCCTCTGGAGTGCTGGGATTAAAGGCATGTGCCATCATGCCCACCATAGTTAAGGAATTTTTGTCTAACACACCAGTTCTATAGAGAACAGTTGATGGAATCCTTCACATAGAAGAGATTAAACAGTCTTAAAAAGGCACAAAGAATAAATAAATTACTCTAGAACAGAAAACCAAAGACAGTCTAAGAAAACTGCATTATACCACCAACATACCAGGAATCAATAAACATAATAACCATCAATATTAATGGTTTCGATTTCCAAGTAAAAAGATTGGGTTAGAAAACAAAATTGTTCATTTGCTGCCTCAAAGAAATGTACCTCACTAACAATGATTGACACCACCTTAGGTAAAAAAGCATGGAAAAAGATATTCCAAACAAAGGAAACCAATAAACAAGAAGGCATAGCTATTCTAATATCTATCCAAAGTAGGCTTCAAACTAAAACTAATCGGAAGAGACAGGGACGGCAACTTCATACTCATTAAAGGAAAAATATTCTAAAAAGAAATTATAATGCTAAACATAAAGACACCAATTTCATTTAAAAAAAAAAAACTTTAGTTATGCTAAAATCTCACATTGACTACAAGATAGTGATAGCGGCTGACTTCAATATCCCACTGTCACCAACAGACAGATAAACCAGACTAAATCTAAAAAGAGAAATTCTAGAGTTAAATGACAGAAACATTCCATCCAAATACCAAAGAACACACTTTGTTTTCAGCAGACTGTGGAACTCTCTCCAAAACTGACCACATATCAGGACACAAAGCAACTGTGAACAAATCTACTAGGATTAAAATATCTTGTATCCTATCTGACCACAAATGAATAAAGCTAAGTATTAGCAACAATAAAAACAGGGAAAAGTATACAAATTCAGGGAAGCTAAAGAGATCATTACTGCATGAAAATGAGAGAATAATTTTTTTTTCTAGAATTGAATAAAAATGAAAATACAACATACCAAAATCTTTGGGACAGAGTGAAGGCAGTCTTAAGAGGAAAATTTATATCATACAAGTGCCTACAGCAGAAAATTAGAACTAGCTCAAATAAATTAATGACACAACTGAAAACTTTGGAAAACCAAGAACAACACCTAAAAAGAGTAGATTGGAAGATATAAATAAAATCAAGGCTGAAATTAAACAAACAGAAATGATAAGTTGAGTTGATTCTTTAAAAAGATTAACAAAAGTGACAAACTTTATCCAAATTACCCAAAAGAAAGAGATACGGGAACCAAATAAATAAACTCAGAGATGAAAAGGGAAACATTACAGCACAAGTGGAGGGAATTCAGAGTCATAAGCACATACTGAAAAAACCTATGCTCCCCAGAACTAGAAAATATAAAAGAAATGGATAACTTTCTAGATATTTATGTTCTATCAAAATTAAATCAAAGTGACATAAGTAATCTAAACAGACCAATAACAACCAACAAAACAGATAGATTAATTAAAAAACCTTCCAACTAAAATAGCCCAGGAACAGATGGATACAGCACAGATTTCTACCAAACTCTCAAAGATGAACAAACATCAATACTCTGAAAATTCTATAAAATAGAAAATGAAGGAACACTTCGAAATTCCTTTTATGAAACCAGTATTACTCTTATACTAAAACCAGAAAAAGACACCCCCAAAAAGTGAATTTTTGACCCATCTCTCTGATGAACATAAGTATAAAAATCCATAATAAAATACTAATAAACTGAAGGCAAGAACACAAAAAAATTATTATTTCCAATGTTGGCTTTCAGTTCACGTTGTGCCAGAAATGTATGCATGGTTCAACACTTGTAAATAAAAAAATGTAATCCATCACACAAACTCAAGGACAGAAAACTCCTGATCATCTCATTAGATGCAAAAAATAGTCTTTGACAAAATCCAACCTCCATTCAAGATAAAAATCATAGAGAACATAGGCATACAGGGCACATAACTCAACATAACAAAGGCAATATGCCACAAGCCCTCAGCCAACATCATACTAAATGGAGGAAAACCCAAAGCAGTCCCCTAAACTCAGTAAAAGGACAGGATGTCTATGTTCTTCATTCCTATTCAATATAGCACTTGAAGTCTTAACTAGGATAATAAGACCAATGAAGAAAATAAAGGGGATACAACTTGGAAAAGAAGAAGTCAAAGTATCTTTATTTGCAGATGATAAATTTCTCTACATAAGGAATCCTAAGGACTCTACCACCAGAAAACTCCTAGAGATGAAATACATTCAAAAAAGTAGCAGAATATAAATTAACACCCCCAAATGAGTAGTCTTCCTATGCACCATCAACAAACATATTGAGAAAGAAATCTGTGAAACAATTCCATTCACAATAGCATCAAAATCCACAAAATATCTTGGAATAAATCTAACAAAGTAAAGGGCCTGTGCAATAAAAATTTAAGACACTGAAGAAAAAACTGACAAAGATAGCAGATGTTGGAAAGAGAGGATTATTCTAGATATGTTGTAAAAAATAGTGCTAGCCAGGTACGGTGATATACACTTTAATCCCAGTATTTGGGAAGCAGAGACAGGTAGATCCCTGTAAGATCGAGTCCAGAAAGTTGCAGATCAGCTGGGATAAACTTGTCTCAAAAAGACCTATTGAAAACAAAATAAAACAACCAAACAAAAACCCAAATAACATAATGCTGTAATTTTACTGAAATATCATAATGTCATATTTACTAATATTTAAAGCAAGGTAGCTGGGGTGAACTATTTAGAATATTCTAATCTAACTGAAACATTTAAAAGCCAGAGGCATTCATTTTTTACATTATTTTAATAGTAAAGAAATACTACAGGAATTCAGCAATAGAAGAAAGTTTACTTCTTGAGTACTTAAATGTAATAGAAACACTTTTTAGAAATAGGTATTTATTCATTTATTAATAATATGTTTTGCTGTCACAATAACTGAATATGTAGCATGTGTAAGGAAATAAGCATTTATGTATATGTGTATGATGTAACGGCTACAAATCCAAGTAGACATCACCCTTAATATTTTCCATTCACATATTATTGATCTTGTTGTGGGGAGGTTCCAAGTTCCTCAGGTCTCTACCACAGAAGTAGTCTCAGTTCTTGTGCTCCCAAATAGAATTCAAATGAGACAGTTTAACAGAGCAGGCAGGCAATTAAAGGTTAGAAAGCAAGGAAAGAAGAATATACTCTTCAGAGTCAGAGTGGCCCAGCTGAGCAGTGTGACCACATCCTGGATCCTTCTAAGCATGAACTTATATTTCTCCCTCTTATCCCCTCCGTTACACCTTCCTCCAAGGCAGGCATGTTTAAGCAAGGACCCTGGTGTTAGGATCTCGAGCACCTACTAAAAGCCTGTTGGGCACGGTTTTCCACCTGTAATGTCAGGGTTCAGGAAGCAAAGACAACCTCTGATCTATACATCCAGGCACACATGCACAAGGACAGTGACACACAGTAGGACCCGCCCACAAGCCAGCACACATATATCTGTGTATGCACAGTACACACACACACACAATAATAATAACAATAATAATAATAATATTAATAATAATTCTGGGAGAAATTTTTCCATGTTATTATCTACAATCTAATGTGTCCTGACAGATTTTATTGTAAGAGAAATTTTTCGAGGATTTTATACAGTTGGTTTAAATTACATTCAGGCCTCTTGCCCATCTCCATCTTCACTGTACCACCCACCCCACTCTTAGCGACAGTTGGGTGGTTTCACAGCTTCACAAGACAGCTTTACCCCAGTGTCCTCTATTGATATTCTGAAATCTACAGCCTTCCCAGATTCCTAATATTGTTGGGCACTCCAGCCAGATCTTGACACCCCAGGTGCTGGTGTTGATTACCATGGGTACCAGTGGGGCACATGGGCTGACAGTACAGCGAGGCACATGGTATGAGTAGGCGACCATGCCACCCCATTGCACATGGACAGCCGTGCGGGTGTGGCTCTGCCAGTGTGTGAGGCTTCACCATCTCAGCTCAGCAGTTATTATCTCTCTTACATGGTAAGTCCTGAGTTCAGAATTTTGAGATCAATATAGAAGCACCAAAATTACTGATGAGATGAAGAAGGCCCAAGTCATGTTTGTAGTTCTTTGTCCTGAGAGGTGCTGTGGCCCCCATTGTTCTGTCGGTGCTGCCAGTCTGGCTTCCCAATTGTTTATCTTTTATTGTTTTGTTTGTTTGTTTTTTATTTTTGTTTCTGATCTTCTTGAGACAGGGTCTCCCTGCAGCCCTAGCTGGCCTGTAACTCACTATATAGACCAGCTGGCCTTGAACTCAGTGTTCCTCTGGCCTCTACCTATGGAGTGCTGGGATTAAAATGCTGGGATTAAAGGCATGGACCATCATGCCAGGCCCCATTTGTTTTCTTTCTTAATTCTCATATCCTGGGTTCAGAATTTTCAGATCAATAAAGAAGTGTCTAAGGTCAGATAAATATTCATCTTGTGTGATGAACTTCCTCACATGGTCCATTAAAATCATTCATTCAGCCCCTTAGAAGCCCACACACCCCTGGCTAAGGATTACCTCATCCCACCACCATCTTTTTCTACTCTATGTGTTGAAATTATAAAAGGCATAAAGTGTGAGTTTAGAATTAAGAATGATGGGTTTTCATCAGTCTCCAAATTTTATGAAATATAGATCAGCTCTGTATATGAGAAACATATAAGCTAGAAAGATGGCTCAGTAAGAGTGGATAGCGGTGCTTGCCACCAAACATGAAGACCTGAGTGCCATCCCTGCATCCCTGAGTCTCACATGGTTGAAGGAAGTGGATAGCTGAGTCCCTTGGGTTGTCCTCTCATCTCCACGTGGCCACTGAAGCCCCTGAGCGACCACATGTGTACATACATGCACAATATATAAATGCATAAATAGAAATATAAAAATAAAACACATCATCAGAAGCCTCACATGTCTGCCAGAGGATGTTGGCTCCCTGAGGAGCTTTCCAAAATGATTCCTGGTACTCCTCCTAAAGTCACCACCAGGAAGCAACCTGCCTGCAGTAACTGGGAGGTCAACTCTTGCCACTGGGAGGGGCTGGTTTGGGTTGTACTAGAGGAGAGCACAGTAATGAGGCTGCCAGACCTACAAAGAAAGGAATCCAAGGCTGGAATAGGACCTGCCAGGAGTGCCACTGTCTTGTCACTGAGCTCTAAATCTGAGCCCTCTTGTGAAAGGTCAAGGTGACTGACCTGGACTTGCTCAGAATCAATCAATCTGCATCTGTCTTCCTTGAATGCTGGAAAAGGAACCTTTACTGGGAGCTCAGGAAACAAGATCTTATAAAGCTAATTCCATTTGTTTCAAAACAAAGAAAACTGCCCTTTCCCTGCTGCAGATTTTCACAGGGACCTACGCTAGTGACATAAGAATGAGAAAATTGAGACCCTGGACAGAATCCCAATCAGGAAGCCATTCAGGTTTATGGTCATTAGCCTCCAAAGTTCCGTTCCACCTCCACTCAGTTTGGACAACCTCTATGAGAGCTGTGTGCACACAGAGAGGTTTTGTCTCCCTAGCCATAGGGGTTTATTTGTTTGTGTGGATCACACAATGTGTTTTCTCAGTCAAGGCTGTCTTCTTGTCTGGGTCCCATCACGTCAGGTGACATAAGGAGGGTGTTTGGGGGCAGCTCTGGATGTGGTTGTTTCCTGTCTAAGTCAGAACTGGAGTAGCCTTGTGTTCTTGCTCTGGGACTCCCGTGTTCAACAGAGGAGCAGCACCATTAACAGGAAGTGGAACCACATCCTGCTGACTGCTCATGCCTCACTAGTGTTAGTGCACAGGGTGCTTTGGTTGTAGAAATTATGCTAAAGTCAATAAACGGCAAGAGTCTGTAAAGAAACCTATGGTCTGGAAGACTTTGTGACCCTGCACTCATGGCCTCTCTCCAGGTGCAGTTGTGAGTTCTGTTATTGTACTATTGTCATGTATAAAATCATTAACATTCACCTGTGCTTAATTTACTTCTGTAAGGGGTGAGGGCTTCCATAAGAGAGCCAAGAAGCAGGCTGCAGAATGACTGCTAGGTACAGCCCGAAACAGCAGTCACCTTTGAGCATCTCTACAATTAAGCCCTCTATGCAAGATGAAGGTAGGTGCCCCAAACAAGGCAGAGTGTCTTGACCTAAAACACACATCCTGGCCAGGTAGATGAGGTCCTGTTTGCTTCTTTCCACCTCCTTCAACTATGGACTAAAGTTGGACGTAGGGGTTGGATTAGATTCACATTTTTTTGGATCCCCAGGAGTGTGGTGTCCGCTATTTCTTACTTTTATCTGGTAGTGTAGACTCTACAGGTTACAAGATGTTCACTGTTTTGTTTACTTGTGTTTTATTTTAACCTCCTCATATACATTTACACTGTGGATTCTTTTCACAGTTTCATACATCTGACTGTGTTTGACTGGATTCATTCCCTATTATTATTGGCTCCTTCCTCTCCTGCTGAATTTTCATTGCCTTTTAACTAGTTCCCTTTCTACTGTGCTGTCAGTTTTTGTGTGTCTGACCCTCTGAGTTCAAAAAGGTTGCTTATACAATCATGGATGGAGATTATTTACCGGAATTTGAGCAACTCACCAGTGCTTTAACTTTGAGGAAAGTCCTCTACATCTGGGAAAAGAAAGCCCCGAGTGCCTCCTTGAAGGAAGCTTAGCTGTGTTTTCTGATCCTGTGGAAACTGACCAAGAAATTGGGAATCTGCTTTCCCGTTTTAGTTGAGGGGAACAGGGAGGAATCTAGTTATTCATCCTGTTCCCCTGCTGTGTGTTTCTCCAGAAACTGTCAAGATAAATTTAACTTCTAGTTAGTGGGTTAATGGTTTTCTTCTAAGGATGTCCAGAGTTGGGGTGTTTAGGACAGCAAAGATCTTAAAATGCAGTACATTTTTTGTTTGATGCTGTTATTGTAATAGGTTTTTTGGGGTGTGCTGTCAAGGATTCTAACCAGCCCTTTGTTTTATATAGGCTGAAATCATTTGAAGACATTTCTTTCTGCAACAGTGATGGATTTAACATTTTAATAAAATATTTAGGCAGATCCATTTATTTATTCAATCCTTTCAAAAAGAGACAATTTTTACTGGGTCTCACATCCATCCTTGCAGAAGCTGCTAGTCAGGCTAAAGGGTTAACCTTGCCAGAGCTTGATATAATCAGAAGGAAGATGAAGAGGTAGCAGAGGAGGAAGAGGAAGAAAAAGAGTAGAGAAGTAATATCTGTTCTTCATGGCTTACCATCAAGGTTTGTATCCCTCAGTCCTTTATATGTTTACCTGTTTACTTCTTAATAATTCAGTCACATAACTTTGACAGTCAAAATATTCCATACACAGTTCTTTTGAAACTGAATTACCTAGTCATCATGATTGAGTTAGTTTTCTCTACCAATTAAAGAATGAAAAGTTGTAATTTCAGACATAGCAGGCAGAAAACTTTTTAAAGTGGAAATACATACACACACAAAAAAATTTTAAAAATTCTGTAAGAGCAGTTAAGTACTTTGAACCACTGAGCCCATATCTTTTTTTTTTTTTTTTTTTTTCCTGTCTTTTTGAGACAGGGTCTCCCTGTAGCCCCAGCTGGTCTGGAACTCATTATGGAGACCAGGCTGGCCTTGAACTCACCGAGATCCACCTGCCTCTACCTTCCGAGTGCTGGGATTAAAGGCATGCACCAACATGCCTGGACATGGCCCTCGCACTTATAAATTCTCAGTAGCTGTGGTTGCCTGCATAAGACGGGCTCATGGAGACCTGCCCTGCCCAGGGTTAGCTAATGGCAATCAAGGTCTGTTCGAGGAGACAAGTCATTGTCTTCAGTGATGTAGACACTGGTGAGTTACTCATGTGCTAGTGGAGAGCATCATGCCCCTGCTCACACAAGTGGTCCTGGTTAAACCCAGAAGGTCACAAAGCAGGTGGGGTTTGGTGGGATAAGGATAAAAGAGGGGGGCAGAGTGACCAGATGCCTTATACCAACGTATGAAGCTCTCAAAGAATAAATTAAAAATTATAAAAATGTGCCCTCTGGAGGCATTGCATACACGTGGTTCACTTACATACATGCAGGGAAAAAACTCATACACATAAAGTAAAAATGAAATATTTTTTCAAGATACCTGATTTTGAGCAAAGCTTAATGATGCTCCATCTACTGTTTGTGATGCTTCTGAACACTTTGCATCATTTCCAAAAGAATTTGTATTAAACATTTATCTATAGACCTTTTCTAGATCTTCAAGATTCCCAAAATTGTACTATGGATCTAAGATTTGGTGGAACAGCAACCATGACTATGAACAACAGGCACAAGATGCTGCAGCACAGTGATCTAGAAGGAAAATATCCCTGAAGATGACTAAAACTTTACTGGTATTTTAAGACTCTGGGACACATGTGACTGTAAGGAATTCAGGAAGATCAAGCTGAGGAATGCAGAGCAGACAGAGCATGAAGAAAATCAGGTTTGGGGTGAGGTGGTACAGCATGGGGAGAAGGGGTATTGATGATTTTGGAGGGGCCACCCCCTGAACATAGGGGTATTATTCAGATACCACTCCCTGGAGCTACCAGAGGCCCTGGGATCAGATGGGCAGCCGGTAGAGGAGTAGTATCTGGTGTACTATTTCCACAGGCTCCTGACGGGTTAGCAGACTCTGAGGAGTGGGGACATCATGGCAGATACTGACTCCACAGGGACAATGCCTTGTAGCAGATGCTGCCATTGTTGCTGGTGCCAGCTTGGCTGAAGCCCAGTACAGTGTCCTCCAGGTCAGATATCTCATCCCACAGCGGTCACATTTCTAGGCATTACGGCTCTTCCACTAGTGGTGGTTTGAATAAGAATGTCCCCCATAGGCTCCAAGTATTTGAACATTTTGTCCCCAGTTAGTGGTGCTGTTTTGGGAGTCTTAGAAGGTGTGGCCTTGCTGGAGGAAGCACATCACTGGGAGTGAGTTTAGAGAGTGTTTAAACCTTGCAGGATCCCCAGTCACTCTGTTTCCTGTGCCTGTGTGAAGATGTAAGCCTCTGATTTCCACTCCTGCTCCAGTCACGTCCTGCCACGGTGCCACCTTGCTGTGACAGACACTATTTCTCCCGGAAACATAATCTCAAATAAACTCTCCCTTTCATAAGTTGCTTGGGTTAGAGTTTTATCATAGCAACAGAAAAGCAACTAAGGCACACCTGATATGAGACCACCCATTGGCCTACCAGTTGGGCTACTCCCCGTTTGAGGGACACTAATAGGTGTTCCTCCTCCAGGAATGAAGCTTCCTACCTCAGGAATGCATCTGCCAAGACACAAAGATACTGTTGATCTATTTTAGTCAATTTTCCCCTCAGTGCATATTGTGAAATTGTATAACCTGTAGGCTTTTTGTCCCCTCTTTGTGGTTAGTCAATAATAAATGCATACAGCAATTTTAAAAAGAAATTCTGTTCTACACAAGCAAATAAACAGTTCAATAAATATATATGGGTAAATGCAAAAACAGTTCAATAAATATATATGGGTAGATGCAAAAAAAAGAAGAGTTAAAAAACTACCACTAGTGGAGACAGGATTCAGAAAACAGTAAGTCCAAAGCCCACAAGGGATAGGGCTGTCTTTTCAGCATCCTTGGTAATATAGAAGGGTGAAGAAGAAGCCGGAAGTTTGCCAGCTTTGTTACTTCTCTGCAGCACTTCTGTCTGTCTGCCTGTCAAGGATTTATTCCCTCAATCCTCCACTCTTGATACATTTTCTTATATCTTTCCTCTTACCGAGTATTCTACTCTATCACATATTTTCATTTTTTAAAAGATTCAACTTAAATTTCAGTTCTTCTTAATCATATCTAGCTTGTCCTTCTGCAAGTTCTGCTCTGTGTCAATGATGAATAATTCCTTGCTCTGCTAACCTGAGTGAATGTTACTATCTCAGTGACTGCACATTCTATTTGGAAGCAGCAGTATTCTTATTTCCTCAGTGATCTTTAAATTTTGGAAGGGCTTGTTTACTTTTATATTCCTAGGTCATGTTTCTTGAGTATTTTAAGAAAAATCAAGGATGCTTTCAAATGATAAGCTTTTTCTTGGGTTACAGTATTTAATGTTTGAGTACATCTAACATAATTACAAGTAAATAAATCCTTTCAGTACCATCTGAATGATGATAAAGATTTTTTAAAAATATATTATTCTATGAGAAATTCTTTGAAATTGTCTATTTGTATCTTCCTCACAATTATAAGTTGTATTGTTTCCTATTTTATTAATTGGCAACAATTTTTAAAGTTGCACATCTATCTCAGTTGGAAATTAGTTACTCTCAGATATCATTTAAATACCATATCTATATTGCTGTAGCTGAGTCACAATTTACATTTACTTTTTTTTTTTATTGTATCATTTCCTACCTGGGCTGACTTTCCTTTTCTGTTTTATATGTTTAAATTTTCCCTTTTGTATTTCAATCTTGCTCCTTATTTTTATTTACATATAATTTTAGAATTAAATCTTTAACTGAATTTATTTTAATGAATGGAGTAATGTAACGATTTGATATTTTTACAGCTCTCTGCTAAACCACTTTGAAAAACATACAATTTTAATTGAAGAGTAATATAATCTATGCTACACATGGTGGTCCATTCCTGTATCTCCGGAGACTGAGACAAGAGGAATAAAAGTTCAGTTTCTAGAAAACCATTATATATTTTATAAAGAGCTAGGAAAGATGAGTTTGAAGTCTCCCAGACCTCCTAATATGATTAAATTTTAAAAACAAGAAAAGCTGATCAAACACAGATAAGTGTCTGTGAGACCCTTAACCCTAAGACACATCTTCAATGCAATCTCTATACATAGGATGAGTGCATCTCTCAACTCTGATTTGAAAATGTTCCTTAAGCAGAAAGTGGTGATTAACACAGAAACTTACAATTGGCCAATGTACAGAGAACTAGAGTCCACAGTGTGTTTATCCCTGAATAGGACCCCTATTTCAAACTTCTGTCTCCCAAGGCTCAAGGATCATTGCAGAAAAATAAATGGAAAGATTGTAAGAGCCAGAGGGGGTGGATAACAACAAGTAAACAGTCTTCTAGACAGCTGGTCAGTTTCTCATATAAACTCACAGTAATGATAACAGCATGCACATGTGCCTTGCAAGCTCAAACCAGACAGAACCCCAGCTTAGATATGGAGAAGTGTATGAGGAATTTTAGACATTTGATAGCCATTGGAAGGGGGAAAGCCAGTGTCTTACAGGGATGGGACTCTGTGTGAGCAGTAGATGTACCCACATGGAAGAACATTTGGGGATACAAATCAGACTGTGTAGATATATAGACCATATTTTACACACACACACACACACACATACACACACACACACACACACACACACATGTAAAATTGGTTGGAGGCAATGTGGAGAGGTGTGGATAAAGGAGGCGTTCTAAGTACCATCAAAGTATATTGTATGAAAATTGCAAAAATTCACTGAAAAAATAAAATTATAAAAAACCAAACAACAAATGAACACGGAAAGGCTAGTTACTCTGGTTTGATTATTGCACATCATATAATCTACAGAATCATCACATTATATAAGTATGTACAATTATGTCAATAGAATTAAGACAAATATACACATAAGAGGTTAAACTAGAAAAGAATCTAATAATAAAACATATTACAGTACATCAAATTTGTGCAAGCTACACAAGTTTATTATGATTGCAACTGGAAAAATAGCTGCAGGTGTTATTGAAAGGAAAAACCGGTGTCAACTGAGTAAACAAAAATTTCCATGTACTTTAGGATCCACAAAATTATTATATAATAATAGTGTTTGGGGCCAGCGAGTTGCCTCAGTATATAAAGCTCTTGCTGCTCAAGCTTGATGACCTGAAAACATCATGTTTTCTTCATTGAAAACAGTAAGAATTGAGAAGTCTGACTGTAATCGTGTGTGTGTGTGTGTGTGTGTGTGTGCTAGGGATCAAAGGACAAGATTCTCTGGTAAGATAAAAATGAATCCTAGCTTCTACTTCTCCAATTCATGCTGCAGGTAGGTACTGTTCCAATAAAATAAGAATTGAATCCTGGCTAAAGAACACAGTTCCATGGGACATCTAAAGGAATGCATTCTCAGAACTGAGTCTACTCCTGGCCTTAAAATAAATCCTGAGTCGAGCTGTTTTTTAATAATGCATGACTGTAATCTGGCTTAGAAACACTGCATCAACCAAATAATAGTTCGTTAAAGATTTCTAATACAAACCAAGATTCTTTTCCTTTGTTGATTAAAAAGAAAATTTAAAGGTCATTTTAAAAAAAAAAAATACCTTATTTATTTATTTATCTAAGATTGAACCTAAAGTTTCACACATGCTAGTTAAGTAAAGGAACAGTTCTTTTTGTGGAAGTCTATAAAGGCTATTTAGTAGGTATCTTGAATTTCTTTAAATGAAAGGTTTCTCTGAATGATTCAAATAAGATGTCTTTGTTGGTAAAACCTCAGAAATGTGATTGTTTGCTTGATACAAATGACCCCATGAATTCTTGAAAAGAACGAAGGAATGTAGATAATTGTGTTGTACACTCACAGCCATAACCCGCTTTGGGTGCAGTCTATTTTGAATGGCCATAACGTAACGTTGCAGTCTTTTTCTGGCCTAATGTTTTCATTCCAGACATTTCTAAACTTCTCTGCTTAACGATTTTAAATTGAACTGTAAGGTAACAACATAATTTAGGTTACTTGAAGTCAATTAACTCTGCATGATACTTGAGAAAAATTGGCTTATACAGTTGCAATCTCAGAAAATAAAAGCTTTGTTTTGTGCAGAAAGAGAGGTTCATAGATGTACTATTATTCTATGAGTATGCAGTCTGCTTCTTGGCTATAACCTTGCAGAAAATACAAGTATTTGTTTCCCTCTATTACATTGCTGACCAGAAAATATCCCTCTGGCCCAGGAACTTTCTACTAAATCTTGTAGCATGTTCAGTGCTATAGATTGCTTTAGGGAATGCAGTTTCAAAAAGGATTAAACCACTGATGACTTTAGCTTTTAACCTCAGTCATAAAATACAAGTACTCTTCTATATCCCTACAATTTAAATGCAAATAGTCTTTAAACAAAGCTAATCTTGAGGGCTTTGAGATAGTGAATGATAAATGGAAGGGAATTTTATAAAGTCTGAGAGGGAACAACTCTGATTCTTGTTTCACATCAATCATCTCTTCAGGTGGATCAACAATTAAAATAGTTCAGTGCTTTGGGGGAGTTGGAGAAAGCAAATTCATCATTTAGCTGCCCATGGCATTACTCTGGGGAGAAAGGAGCTGATCCAAAGGGTAAGTGTTAATTGAAAAATGTGTAAAGGAAACTGAAGATCCTCTCTTCATGTTTGCTAACCTGCAGAGCCAAATCTGAATTGTGCCAAGAATGTTTAATATTCATGTCTAGAATGTACACAAATAAAATAAGGAACATCAGTTACTGAATTTGAGCTTTTTTATAATGAAAAACTGAACTTATCTTTTTTTTTTTTTTTTTTTTTTTTTTTAACAGCGGGTCTCCCTGTAGTCCCAGCTGACCTGAACTCACTATGTAGACCAGGCTGGCCTTGAACTCACAATGATCCACCTGCCTTTGCCTCCCGAGTGCTGGGATTAAAGGCGTGCGCCACCACGCCTGGCTTGAACTTATCTTTTAATAGAACATTTTCTGTAAAATTTTTGGTAAAAATTACATTGAAGAAAGATTATCATTTTATTATAATTTAACATGTTATTTATACTTTAAAAAACAAAGTTTGTGATTAATATTTTATTTTATCACCATTTATTGGGAGATCAACAATGTTTGCAAATAAATTAAAAACATGAGATAAGGTTTATGCAGGGGCCTGAATATTTTAGAGAAGTTGATTCCAGGCAAGGAAAGCACAAATTGAGCCTGATTACTCTGTTGTTTCTAAGATAAGAAAATGTTCAGGGGCTGGAGGGATGGCCCAGCGATTAAGGGCACTAGCTGCTCTTGAAGAGGACCCAAGTTCGATTCCCAGCACCCACACTACAGCAACTAACCTTCCGTCACTCCAGTTCCAGGAGAGCCATCACCCTCTTCTGACCTCTGAGGGCGTCACACAACACGGATGCACTTACATACATGCAGGCAATACACTCATGCACATAAAATAAATTAAAAACAACAAATAGTGCTGATAATATGAATTCATACTGGAGTCTATTAATCAACCAATAAATCAATAAGTAAATGAAGACTAAATTCTTAATACAGAGCTTAAAAGCATCAAAATATAATAAAACTTACAGGTAAAATCTGGATAATTAAAATTGGATGGTAATCATAAAACAGTATTTTTAGAGTTAGCACACCTGGTATATTACCATAGTCAAATCATCAAATTAATATTTACCAAAATGGCATACACTAACATCATGTCTTTCATGATTTATCACAATGAAAAGCTGTCATCACTTTTGTAATATTCCAACCAAAATACATGCACTATTCAAACCAAGGGAGAAATCTAAACAGCAACCCACCTGTAGTAATCAAAAACTGTTAGAGTCAAAGCCATGAAACAACTTAGAGACCTATAACAAATAATGAAATCAAAACAGTAACAACAAACCTATGGAAAAAAAATGAGGGTGTAATAAAAAACTGTCTAAGTGCACTTAAGACCTGCTCAGTGGGAAAGAACTCATGTGTGCTACTGTAAATATAGCCAAATACACATTGTTAGAGGGGTCATAGGCCTTAGATAACAACCTACTTCATTCACTTTCCTAGATCAATGTAATTTTTTACTATATTCTAAATGTAGTAAATTCTAAACATAGTATTCTAAATCTGCTTATATTTAGAGCAAGTGTACTTCTCACCACTTATCAAAGCAGTTGCTTTTGGGGGGATATGGAGAGTATTACAAAATTCCACAACTGATCAAACACAGACAATGTAAGTGTGAGATGCGTAGCCCTATGCGACACATCTACACTGCAATCCTATACCTAAGTCCCAGGGAACATAATGGAACAGGGGGTAGAAATAATATTAATGCATCTCTCAGCTCTTAGCAGTGAAGTCTTCCTCATGTAACAGATAGTGATTAACACAGGAAGTCACAACTGGCCAAAGTGCAGACAATAAGAGACTGCAGAGTGCTCACACTTGAATAAGAAACTTATCTCAAACCTATGCAACCCAAGTCTCAGGGACCATTGTGGAAGAGGGGGCAGGATAATTGTAAGAGCCAGAGGTGATGGATGACCACTAGGAAATAAGAGTTTTCTAGTAGCTGGAAAGTTGTACATATGAATTCACTGTGATGTCAGGAGTATGCACAAAACCAATGGAAACTCGAGCCACACAAAATACAATCACAGGATTGAAGGTGTTGCTAAGAACTCCCAACCTTAGCTGAGGAACTATTGGCAATTAATAAATCCTAGGAGAGAGATAGTTTTCTTGAAGGGTGTGATACTGGATAGAATAACCAGGGCTGGGTTATTCAATCTACACTGAAGGATATTTGCAGACCCAATTTTGATACTATATGCATAAATATATATTACAGAGTACATGAAATATGACAGAGTGTGTCAAAGAGGGGTGCAGATATGGAAGACTGTCTGAATATGATCAAAATACTTTGAAATTCACAACATTTTATTTTAATAAAAATAATGACAAAAACAAACACATGAAATGGACACAGGCAGTCATAACTATATGTTCAAATAATGTTGATTTAAATAAACAGATATATCTCTTTAATTAATTAATTTGAGTTATAAACACTGTACTGCACTAGCTAATGATAAAACATACAGGCATAGTTCTTATTGAAGACTCAGTGATATCTCCTTATATAGTCTGCTTGCTGACATTATCTGACTAAAACTATATATAAATAATCCTCCAATCTAGGGTGTAACCCAGAAAAAAAGTTCTGTATGTTCTTTAACTCAGCACTGGGATTTAAAGAAAGAAAATAACAAAATGAGGACCAACACAATAGCTCATCTGGTAAAGGCTCTTGTTGCTGAGGCTGACAACTCAAGTTGGATCCCTGGAACCCACATGGATATAGAAGCAAAAAACCAACTCTAGCAAGTGGTCCTCTGATTTGCACATGCACACTGTGGCATGTGTATAGACACACACAATAAACAAACAAAATAAATAAATAAATAATAAATAAATAGTGCAAATATACTAAAGGATAACAAAATGAAGAATGTGTATATGAAATACTAGTTTCGTTGTATTGCTCATTCAACAATCTAGTGCAGAAGTCTTTACAACTGTACTCAAATATTAATTCTGAGTTTCTCTTTACAAAAAACCTAAGAAATTTCTTAGACAAATTTAACTATGGGAATATTTACTTTACAATACTATCTAGAAACCTTTCTTTCATGATTTAATGAGGTTTCCTATAATATTTTTTTCCTTTACATTTTTGTATTTTATTTAGTTAACTGTTAATAAGGATCACTAGATCATTAAATGTTCCAAGGAAGAAATAGCTTAAAATAGCATTTCTAATCTATGAGTTGAATTCTCTTTGGAAAGAAAGATATTTTTGTTAATTTTGGTGTTGGTGTAATTTTGGAGTTTTCATGAATTTTGATACCATTTTCAATACCTTCAGAATTTGTGTTGTTGCCCAAGTTCTCTTGGGGTCTCTTGCTCAGGGTGCTATCAGACAAACCATATGACATATCTTTATGTGAATTTATTATGGTTTAATCCGTTGGGAGAGGACAGGCGTGACTTACAAAGAAATGAACACCTGATGCCCAGCTGCCATTTAGTTCTGGCTCTGGGGGCCCATAGTTACCGCTAGCTGTGGGCCCGCAGCCTCACCCCAGGTCAGTAAATGTCCCCCTTGTGTCCACTTGGGTGAGACATTGGGGCCAACTTTCTCTCCTGCCAGGGCAGCTTTTGCCCCAATATGGGCAAGAAGCCCCTCTCTGCTGCTAGCCCTCCACAGTCAATTCTCCTCAGCAGCCCCCACCCACCACTTGGAGGGACCAGGCCACTGGGACACATGTGTCTTTGTTCAAAGTCATCTTTAAATTTGTCTCTCCCACTGTCCTTCACGAGAGAGATCTCATCTAATAAGTTATTTTACAAGTCATTTTGGCATATGACCAGGTAATGAATAACCTGGATTTCTGTCTGATTCTTTCTCTAATATGAAATTTGTCACTTTCTTCTTGACATGTTCTTAGTTTGTGGTAACAAGGATAATCATGTTTTGCATAGATTTTTATCACTCACTAGGCAACAACTTGAATATCCCTGGGATGAAACGCTGAACTATCTCTTGTTATTGTGAGCTTGTTTCCCACCAGCACTACTCAGGTTTTACCATTTTTAAAATGTGTTCTGTTATTTTTTTTAATTACCAGATAAAATTGTATGTATTTGTCACATGCAGTGTGGTGTTTTGAATTACATGCATATTATAGAGTGCTTAAGTCCAGCTAAATAACAACAAAAACCTCCACTTTTTTGGTCTTGAAGAATATAATGAATCTCCAAAAATAGTTTCCATGCTCTACCACAGAATTCGCTCCTCAATTTATTCCACCTGAGAAGTATTTCCTCATCAGTTTTCATAGCATTGTACTGAATTTGCTGCATTCCTTCTTCTGTCTGTCCCAAATTCACAACAGTTGCTCATCATGCGCAGATAACATCTGCAGTATTTCCATCTGCTAATATATATTAGCGGATATCATATATATTAGCTAATATAACATATATATTACATATATTCCCTACCTTGGCAATATGCTCAGCTTTGGAGCATTTCACATGACATATCCTCTTTGAATTATGACATTTTCCCCTAAACTCACTCCAGATGCTTAATGAATGCTTCCAATGTATTATATAACCCACATTCTTTTTGATAATTCTTACAGTATGTGTTTTCTGTGCTAAACAGTATACATACCATATGTACCTCCCTGAGCCCCATCTCTGGGGATCACTCTGTAGCCAGACCTAGGCCTGGGAAGACACTAGATATACCGTGACCTTATTCTCTTATCTTTATTTACTTTTACTGATTCATGGAGTTTCAGATCTTTATTTTTAACATCTGTATGTGGCTAACTGCAAGCACGATCTGTATTTCTACCTTCATTTCTTATATTTTCACTGCTTTGTCTTTGGCATATCGACTAGTAAGCACTCCTAATAGTCAAGCCAGTTTTTCCCTCTTCATTTTCCTAGCTCTTAGACTCTTCTATTGAGACGAGGATACAATTGAGAACTGACCAAATATCACCAAAATTTGTTGACATTTCATATTGATAATCTCTCATATGATAACATATTGATCACTTTATAAAATAGTATGTGTAAATAAATTCTTTGTACTTCATATATGCATCAGGTGTATGTTTATATTTTGGTTAACATTTAAACACTGTAGAAACAACTTGGTTTATATCAGTTTCCAATATGCTTTTAACTGATTTCATTCTTTCCTAGTAGCTGGTGTTTGTTTTTTGGTTTTTTGGCCTTAAATGTTTAGAAGGCAAGTCTAGAAAACTTTCCTTTATGAAGTACATCAGAAGAGAGAAACTTCATTTTGCCTTTAGCTTTGAGAATTCTTGTGTGTAATATGGATACAGCTCACTCCATCCTAAATAACTCCCTTTAAGCACAAACCCTCAACAATACACTACTGTCACCCAACACACATCCGATAGAGATGAAGGTACGAACACTTCCAATCAGCTTTAGAAAGAGTTGCAACTGGCCATCACTGAACTAATTTAAAGCTCTAGTGGTTTTTATAGTAATGTCAGGAAACACAAATAGGAGACTTGAAGATTTGAAATGCTTTATTGCAATTAAGAAAAGTGGGAAAAGAGTAGGTGTGCTGGGAAAGCTTTTGTTTTATGCACTGAAGTCAGGAGCTTACCTAGGAGCTGGAAATGCAAACTGATAAAGAAATCAACCAACTAGTGGTAGAGGAACCATGACTGGGTGGCAAAGAAATAGACTTTAAGAGCCAGTGCTGACTTCGTGAGCCTATGGAGCGGTGTGGTACACTGGAGTCTTGGTGGAACTCCTGGACCCTAATCCCAGCTCAGTTGTTTTCACTGAATAAATCACTTGCCCTTCTTGTGCATCAGTTTATTTTATCTCTAGATTAAGGAAGTCGTATTAGGTGATTTTTTTTCTAGTACCTACCAGTTCTAAAATTTAAGGCAATAAAAATGTCAAAATGAATATGAGCTATCAATTTCCATATTTTCAATCAGTAGCTATTAATGTATGCTTAATATACTGTTAGTGATTGTATATAAGGGCATACCATAGAGCATTAATATTTCTTAGGGTACTGGTGAAATTATGAGCACCACACTTGACTTCTATTATAGATCCCTTTCATGAAATGCACTGAGTAAACAGATATACATCATCTCTTATTTTAGGCCATTATGTAGAAAGATAAATGCTTATTGTAACTGTTGAAAAATAGTACTTTAAGGAGAATTAGATCTGTGCCATATAAATTGAATGGTAACAAAATATCTAGACAGAGATTTGTTTGGGATAAGAGAAATGGTAAAGAACTGAAATGGAGTTAAAGTTTGGAGGTAGTCTTGCAAAACTTTCATGGTTGAAGTAACCCTAATATGGGGATAATTTCAAGGGACAGGTCCTGGAGAGGTTCAAAAGAAAACATGCAAAATTACTAAAGGGAAAAATAGCAGGAGTGGAGACATGCACTGTGAGAGAGCAGCCTAGAAATTCTACTGAGGCTCCAGGCTACTGAGGCACCTACTGCTACCTCGACCTCTTCCAACATGAAATTCAGGTTCCTCGTCTAAACTAGACACTAAAAGTTGTCATACCCTCCTCATTCACAGAGGTTTTGTGAGGATTCAATGGAGAGATGCAGCTACACTGTTAGGCATGAAGGAACTAACAGGTGTCTGGAAGAAGATCTTGTAGCACTTGAATGCAAGTATTGCCCAGTCTTGGGACTGATGACTCTAAGAGATACTTGAGAATGTGAACACACCATTGCTGGCAAAGGGTTGGGTATGATGGTAGGATTAACACCTTCTGAAGGTCATTTTGTTAACAAATTGCTGTGAGTACCAACCTCACATCACCTTTGTTTTTGTGTTATGCAATATAATCTTGGTGTAGACATAAAAGTTTTGACTTGTATGTTCTAAGAAAAGGAAAGAAAAGAAAACCAAAAATGGCATGTTCCTGAAGTGTCTATTTCGAAGTCACTGTTCTTGCCAAATAATAATTTTTAAAAAAAGGCAATGAGGACAGGTCAGACATGAATCCTTCATAATAATACATGAAAGAAAATTCACTCCCTACATACAAGCTGGGAATTGAGCAAGCTAATATTATATGCAGAGAGACAGCTTTTGTGCAAGTATACCATGTCAGTTGTTCCCTAGAGGCAGAATATGCACGAGACAGAGCCAGCTAATGATTTCAATGCTTATGGAGTGTGGCTTTTAAAACCCCCCCTCCCTGCAGTAAGCCATATGATTCTGGGCACCTTGGGGAGAACAGTCTTTTTCCATCAGCCACTGAACCCTCTGAGCAGTACTTTTGGGTACAAAGGTGCTGCCCTTGGGTTTTCCCATCTCTCTGTTAATAATTTCAGTAATTATGGCTCACTTATCCTCTTCAGGTATCTTATCCCATCCCCTGGCAAGATGTCTTTCTGCCCTAGTGGAGCCGGGCTGTGGACTGTCTACTCAACATGCTTGTAGGAGAATGTGAATGAATGACATAGAAGCTACACAGTGTCAAAGCACAGAAAACAAGCACACCACATACATCGAGAAGAGTTAGGACACCAACAAGCGCACACACGCACTCAGAAATCACTGGTTTAAAGGCAGATGATAGCTGCTGAAGGCACAGAACAGAGGGAGGATAACTCTGGGAAAGAAGGACTTCACACAGACAGGAGCTACGTGCACCAAGGAGACAACAGAAATGAGGACCACGATGGAGCACAAAGGGAAGGGCACAAGCTATGAGGGTAAACAGAACAAAAATTAACCAAATATTGTTCATAAATATTTATTTAGATTTTTATCAAGTTGATATATAAAAATAGAGATAAATAATGAAAATGAATGACCAAAATTATATAAAAGGTATAAGGGTATATAGAATTAATTTTTTTCAAGGGTTGACAAGATGGCTTAGTTGGCAAAGGCACTTGCTGCTAACCCTGCCAACCTGTGTTTAATTCCCAAGACCCACATAACAGAGGAGAGAATGTACTCCTGTGAATTGTCCTATGACTTCCTCATCTGCACCATGATGTGTCCATGCCCATGCACATACAAACACATACAAAGTAAATAAATATAACAAAAATTATAGAATATTATCAAAATTTATAGTTTTATTCTGGAAATAATGAAAATAATAGTTTGTATTTGATAGGAAATTTCAGGGACTGTGCTATGGTAGCTATAGAAAAGTCAAAGAATAAACTACTAATAAACATCAGGAAAAAATAAATAGGAAATTCATGACCTGACTCCCTCAGGCCCCAGCACTCCACTGAACTCCTCTTACTTTGTTACTGGCTGGCAGGGACACACCCACCTTGAGTCTTTTATTCTGCAAGTTTCCTATGTCTGATGCCTAATCCTGAGTGCCATCTTGACTGGATCTGGGATTAAATGAAATGAGAGAGACTTTCTTGATTGGATCATCTGAAGCTGGAAGACACACCCTAAATGTGGGAGTTACCTTCTGATGGCAGCCCCTATAAAAGGCCATGGCAGAGGAGAACGCTTGCTTTTTGCTGCTTGCCTTCTCTCTAGCTGGTAAGTTCGTCTTGCTGCTGTAGACTGAAGACTAGCAGATCTTTTTTGAATTCATCAGACCTTCAGCACTAGATTGAGACTACTGAGACATCCAGCGTTGTGAACCATTGTTGGACTACTCAGATTCTATTCTGTGATCTAATCTGATCACACACATACACACACACATATACATATATATGTATATGTGTGTGTGTATGTGTGTGTAATCATTCTACCAGTTCTGTTTCTTTAGAGAACCCTGACTAATACACTCTGCCTTGCAAGTTCTTCCTAAATAGATATTCATAATGCTCCGTTGGTTACAATGTTACTTTTTCTAGGCTCGTTCCCCTCAATATTTCTTTCTCTACATCTCCCACTAATGTACAATGACTTCTGCCTATTTATGTTACTAATTTCTATCCCAGCTTACTAGAAAATTCCTGTTTATCAGTAAGTGCTTTATTGCAATCACACAGGCTTACCCCACCTTAGGTAAATATTCCACTATCCTGAGTGAATGAATGCTTTTAAAGATGTTGGAACGAATGCAAAGGGCACAGCTCTGGTCTGGTTGTGTCCCCTCCTGTAATCCATGTGCTGACATCCTAATCTCTAATCATGGCATCAGGAAACAGGGAATTTGATAGGTAATTGCACTATCAGGATAACTGCCTTATAAATGAAATCCCAGAGAGCTACCTCTCTCTTTCTTTCATATGAAGATACTGCAAGAAAGACCCTTCTTTGAAAAAAATGGGGGCTCTTTTTGGACGCTGCTAGATGGCTCAGCAGTTAAGAGCACTGGCTGCTCTTGAGGACAATTTAGATTTGAATCCCAGCACCCATCTGGTGCCTAACAACCATCTGTAACTCCAGTTTCAGGGGATCCAACTCCCTCCCCTGACTGCTGCAGAATAAAAAACAAAACACACACACACACACACACACACACACACACACACACACAAAAGAGAGAGAAAAGTACTGTCAATAGACAGCAAATTAGCCAGTTTCTTGATCTTGGAATGCCCAGCTTATTGAAATGTTCATCATTTAAATGTCACAAAGTTTATGGTATTTTGTAAAGATAGCTCTCATGTGTAATAACAAGCATTAACCTCAGTGCTGGGTAAATGGAATTTGAAATACTGAAAGGAGAAACCAGATTTAGTGTGTTTTATTGGTAGGATAATCATCCTGAGCCAGAGATGGTGCCAGTGCTTGTAATCTCAGCACTGGGCAGCCTGACAAAAGAGGATGATACCCAAGGCCAGCACGCTCTACATTAAGATAACTTATCTTGAAAAATAAAAAGAATAAAGAAGCAAATGATAATCTTCAAATCAGACACCTGTCTCTGTAACTGCAATAATTTCATTTCTAAGCCAGAATGATTTCACTTGTAAAATGAAAGTCCATCTAAAGTTCAAAATTAGAGAAAAATGATTTTAAATTTGACCTTTTCGATGATGGAGAGATATAGAACCAAACTCTTGTCAAGGAATCAAAACTAGGCCACAGACTGGAGAGATGATTCAGTGTTTAAGAGCACTGGCTGCTCTTGCAGGGGACCTGGGTTCAGTTCCCAGCACCTACATGGCAGCTAACAATTATCTGAAACTCCAGTTCAATGGGATCCTGTACCCTCTTCTGGCCTCTAATGGCATTGCATGCATGTGATACACTTGCATGCACTCATACACATAAAAAATTAAAATTAAAAGCAGTGACCTTAAATCAGAAATCTTCTGGGAATAAGAGGATATGGAAAAAAATACACACATCAATTTGTATTCTAGTTAAAATAATATGAAGAGAATATTTAGAGTTGGTAAATGCTATTATATACTACTTAAGAATGACAGCTAACAACTGTCCTTAGCTCCAGTCCCAGGGGATCTGAAAGCCTCTTCTGGCCTCCACAGGCATTACACGACGCAGGTGCACTTACCTACATGCAGGCAATACACGCATACACATAAAATAAAAATCATAAATAAAAAAATATTTTTAAAAACTTTCTGTAGATTTAATCTGGGGCACTCAATTCATTAAACAACTTATTATGAATATGCTTTATATAAAATGTTGCAAAATTATACATGAAAATGAGTAGACTAAAATTATAAAGAAAAATAAATAAGAGTACTATACTAAATTTAAGGTGACTAATTACCTATAAGTTGGGTAGATTTAAATATGAAATATTAAATTTCATAAACTATTCAATAAAACAAACTGTGTAGACCAGAATATGCAAGGCATTGACAGCCCCTCCTCCTTAGAATTTCCACAAAGAACTAGAACAGATAGCTTCAAAACATAGGAAAAGTTTATGAGAAGAGTTATAAAGTTAGAGCTAGTTTCCTCTGGTTACAAGGGTATACAGAAGATTGCTATGCAGAAAGGACCACCATGGAATAATTTTAACTTAATAATAAGTAGAGTAGATTCTTTATTAGCATTCCAATTTTGTATCAAATTTATTAAATTAAAATGAACAACAGAAGGGATATGAAAGTGGTTCTTGTCTAGTTAGTATACCTGAGTTCTGAGTTCTATCCACACCACACACTTGCACACACACCACACAATGTGTGTGGCAGGGGTATTAAGTCTTTGAAAGTATTTGAATACTGTCTTTTTTGAGTGTGGATTTTTTTTTTTTTTTTTTTTTTTTTTTTGAGATAGAGTTGCTGTGGGAACTTTCTAGGTAGATCAGGCTGGTCTTGATCTCAGAGTTCCACTTGCCTCTGTCTCTGTTGTGCTGGGATTAAAGGCATGAGCCAACACACCTAGTTTATATTTACTTTGTAAAAAGCCAAGGAAGGCCAAGTGTGATGGTGCATGCCTTCAATCCCAGCACCAAGATGCAGTGACTTAAGGCTAGCCTGGTCTACACAGCAAGCTCCAGGCCAGCTAAAAGGAGACCCTGTTTCAAAGAAGACCAAGATAATAAATAATAAATAAATAATAAATAAAAGCCAAGGGTTATTTTCATCTTTTTAATGATCATTTATGCTATCTTCATTAATACAAATATAAAGACAATTTAAGAAGCTGATTAATTAGAACCTTTCAATTGTGAACTATACACTATGTAATTTTTGTATTATGTACTTAATTATAAAGTGTATATTTTATTCGCTCATCTTTTGAGCATCATTGAAATGTTAAAACCTGTGTGTGCCCTCACATAATAATAACAAGTGAAACAGAAAAGAATCTTGAGTGTGTAACATCTACATATTAGTTGGGGAGACATGTAGATAGTATTTGTGTATGCTATTTGAAAATCACTAGTTTGGGGAGAGATAAACTAGGTAAGGACAATAGTGTAAGGGATGGATTAAACTTTTCTCTTTTTTCTTTCTTTTTTTATTTTTTTTGGACAGGGCCTCCCTGAAGCCCTAGTTGGCCTGGAACTCAGTCTCTGGTAGACCAGGCTGGTTTCACGATCAAACAGAGATCCATCTGCCTCAACCTCTTAAGCGCTGGGGTTAAGGGCATGCACCACCAAGGACAGATTAAAAATTTAAATAATGGTGCCATGTATGACACTGAGAAATCAAAATTGATAAGAAAGATTGAACAGAGGCTTGCCCTACAAACACTGGGAGGTGGGAATCTAGAAATAAGATACAGTCATTACATAGTCCTAGGAGAAAAATATGACTAGAGTTTTCAGTGAAAACCAAGATGTTAAAACTGTGTGTTAGGGGAAGTGTCTCATAGCAGTCAGAGTCACATAGAACAAGACTTCTGAGTACTATGCAGGACGTCGATATGACTTCACTTGTTCCTGTGTGTAATTTTGGAACCTGGCACAGAATGGAGGGTAGACAACTCAGAATAAATTTGAAGTTGGGAAGTATCAGATTTGTAACTACTACAATAATTAAAGTACTTTAGGAAAAAAAGAAAAAAGCTTAGGTAAGTTTAGGACAAATGAAATGAAAGTATTTTCATTATAAGATTAGGTATGCATAAGAAAGGAAGAAGAATAAAAAATATATCAAATACATAGAAAAAAATAAATGTCATTAATTAAATAAGAAGGAATTCACACTGAATAAGTGTGTGGGTGATATGAAAAGCTTGTATTAATCTTTAACCTGTGCTATAAGAGTTTCAAATGGAAATATGGAGTTTTAACTGTGATAAAAACCTCTATTTTAAAGATAGAATCTAAGACACAACTATAAATCTTGAAATTCCAATGTTAAGTGTGCTATATAAAGTTACATAATTGAATGGCATTCAAAGAATTGCACACATAGGAAAATGAATGCCACAGATTTAGTTTTGAATATTATAAAACATAAGGTTGAACCAAAGTAGAAGTAACACGTGAATGATTTAGAGAAATAAGAATAGAGAAAGCTATCTCTCATGGTGTCAGAGGATACTATGCAAGCTGGAAAGGAGAAGACAAATTGATGATTCAATCCAGCTGTAAAGCCTAATAACCACAAAATGACAGGCATAGCAAACTATCTCTGGTGGTGCAGTAGAGGCATTTTTATCTTGGGGGTAATGAGCAGTCATCCAATTGAAGGGAACTTATGTGTGGTACTGTAAGCATAGCCGAGTAAACATGGCAGGAGAGGTCATAGAAACTAGAAACAAACATAAGACAACCATATCCCTAGACAAATGTAATTTCTTACTGCATGTTTGATATGCATCTTTGTATTACCGACTAATATACCTCTCACCATTCATCAAAGAAGCTGTTTTTTTCAATAGATAGAAACTATTACAGAGCTCCACAACTGGTGAAATGCAGAGAATAAGTTAGGGTGAGATGCCCAGCCCTAAGTGACACATCTACAATGCAACCTCCACATCCAAAGCTCATGTAACAGCAGAACAGGGGGCAGAGAGAGTATTAATGCTTCTCTCAGTTCTCACCTGTGAAGCTTCCTCATGGAACAGATGATTAACACAGACAGCCACAGCTGGCAAAAATAGACCATAAGAGACTGCAGAGTGCTTGTTTTTGAATAGGTCTACTATATTTAAACCCCTACCCCTCAGGGCTCAAGGACCATTGTGGAAGAGGGGGCAGGCAAGGTGTAAGAGGCAGGAGTGGTGGATGATCACAAGGAGGAATCACTGAATCAGGTTTTCGTTTCAGCATGAAACACCATTTCCAGGTCTTTAAAAAAACTCTTGCCTATTCATAAAGTTCAAGAGATAATTAAAATATATCAACATAGAAATACCTGTATATTAATCAGCAACAAAGAACTAAAACATCATGTGGCCAATAAATTAAAGCAAAAAAACAAAAAGATGTGAAACAGTATGGAGAGGTGTTTAAGTACGTGTGTGTATGTACGCATGTATGTATGTATGCATATGTGTGTATATTTGTAAAAATGAGTTTACAGTTGAAACTTAGTTGAGATAAAAGAAATTTGCACACTGGGGTACAGCAATACTGCTGATTACAGACAGCGATGACAATGGAGGCAACATTGATTTTAATTGTACACTCTATACTTACACAAAGAATGCTTCAAAAGAGATGAGTGAGCTCAGTCATTCCTCCCCAGCATTCCAAGAGGATTGTTCATATTTTTACTTTTACTTCAAAGATGAATACCTTAAAATTTGGGGATGCTATGTTTCCACATTGACAAAGTGTGAATCAGAGCTACACTCCAATGGCGACAGTGCTCGCCTGCCCATGGTTCCTTTCTGTTTTCAATATTTACCCCCACAGAAGACTATTATAGTTGCATGGCAACAGCATGAGAGGGATGTCATTAATTTTCAGTGAAAAGTTTTCAATATACTGGATATTTCAAAAATATTTTAATGGAGTGACATTTGCTCTTAAGCAAAGATGAACTGATATTTTAGGAATATTAAGCTCCTGATATGGAGGATTGATGACGATGTCAGTTTGTAAGAACAGTTCTCCAGGAAAACATTTAATAAATTATTTCTCCTTGAGTGTTATGATTGTATCTTGCCTTTGAAAAAAGATTGATGTGAAAGCAATGTTACTCTCTTAACTTCCTAGAGAACTTTTTATAAACACCTTTATCCTAGCTAGAGGAAAAAGCGTTTCTCACACTAGAGTGTAAAGACCTTAAAATAATGTACATTTGAGTTATAGTACTAATAGCATTTTCTACATGTACATTATTTCTTTGTGTTTTTCTATATCACTTTATAGTGATAACTTTATTTGAGCCTTATGACAGATTTCTCAGTTTGTATCTTAACTATTTTAGTTTACAGATGAGGAAACAAGATGTTAGAGGTCAAGTAAAATGACAGAAGTAATAAGCAGAACTCTGGAATAAAAGCTGTTTATTGGAGCAGAACTCACCGACCTGACAAGCATGCAATTCTTTATAAAATTATTGACTCCAAGTTTGACTCTGAGAATCTTCTATCCATTCCAATATTCCAGCTTTGCATTATTTCTTGCACTGGTATTCTGTTTACATGGTAACTCTTTTCTTCTTAATGAATCCCTTCACTGTCAAAAGAATGGCCACTAAAGGGATTCCCATTAAAATCTTTATCAGTCTATCCATTATTCTTATGCCTCAAATTAACCCTTTCGTCTTGCTACCTAGGTAGACTGATGTCTGCTTTATGCTCTTTCAGTGGTATCAATTAACAACCAATTCAAAGCCAAAGGTTAAAAGGAAAAATAATTCTAAAATAGTCACACTCCTGTACAATTTGGAAAGTGGGCTGACAGTCATACATACTGCACTTCATAAATTTCCATTCCACTTTTATTTCTGATGCTTTCACAGGTTTTGACAGGATTCTAAACTGCTCATTCCACTGAGCCATGGAAGCAAATTACATTTCCAGCCTTGAGTTACTGTTCTCTCAGAGGAGGTGGGACACATTCACTTTGCAAGGTAATAATTTTGAAGAAAACCATGTTTTTAAACCATCATATGCCACAATATTGAATCATCTTATATTGAAGAATTGATTAACTATTTTTTGATGATTCATTTGGGACTGCCTGGAAAGGCAAATAAAACCAATCAAGCATAATTACAGATGGAATACTTACATCTAAATTTAAGATACATGCCAGACTTTGGCATGAACATTTACAATAGAATCATTTCTTTATGTTTAGATCTCTGTCACCACTTCAATAACTGTGTTTATTAAAAAGAGGCGAAATTAGAGGCATCATAATTAAAATACTTGACAATTCAAATGCTTTCACCATTTTCCTCAGCATAATACATTTTCCTATAAACTGAATGAGAGAAAAAGAAATTATGAAATAATAGAATTAAATGAACCATTGGGGGAAAAAAGATATAAAGCCTTAGCTATAAAAAAAATCTATGAAACCACACAAAGTAAGCTACAATTTGTCAAAAAGGTTTTTATACAAAATTGTAAGAAAGCCTTGTCAAGCACATGCAACTTTTAAAAATTCTCTAAAATTGGCCAAAATATCTGCACATTCAAATAAAAGACCACACTAGGGTTACCTTTTAGTTGCACTTTTGTGACATTTTAATGTAGATATTCCTTCAGATAATACATGAGTATCCCACTGTGTTTCAGAAATGATGACCGAAAGAGATATTTATATTCAGAACAGAGACAATGAAAAAATGGCATTAATATCTTATAGAGACATACACAGTATGTCTTCAGAGAACCAGAAAGTGTGAGGGAAACTCACATCATTAAAAGCGGAACTTCAATGTTCATTTAGGTCATTTCCAAAGCAGGAATTCATATAAAACTAAAAACGTTTATGATATAAATAGGAACATCACATGCTGGGAGTTTAGCTTAGTGACAGAGTGCTTGCATAGTATATGCAAAATTCTAGTATAAATCCCTAGAACTATTAGACGAATCAAGAAATAAATAAATGAAAGAATAATTGAAATGACTACTAAAACATTTTAAATGGACATTATCAATAATACAAAATTAACAAGCTGTCAAAATTGAATTAGAATACTGTCCCAATAATACATATAACATATTTGTAAATTCAAAAATTAAAGGCTGGTGAGTTAGTTGCGTGGGTAAAGGTACTCGTTGCAGAAGACTGTCAACCTGAGTTTGCTGCTTGGAACCCAGGTAAATGTAGAAGGAGAGAACTGCCAAATTCCATATAATTGTCCTCTGCTTTCCACACATGTGCTGTGGCATTTTCTTCCCCCAAACAATAATAAAATTGTTTTAAAAAAGAATTGAAACCTTACAGAAATAGCTTTGTGATTTATTCTTTAATTTATACAATAAAATAATGACTGCAATCAAATATGGAATTGTGTGGCATTATTTAATTGTATTATCAATCACGAATATGCTCTTTCATTGTAAATAAACATAATGTATGAATAAGTACTGTCATCAATTTTTACCTTCAGTTCTTTTATTTTATTAGAAATTTTAATGTTAGCTTTTCATAGCAAAATAAAATAATAAATATTAGGTACTGAATTATTACTTTGATAGTTGGTAGAGTAGGCCAATGATTTCATCCACCTCTATTTCATCTCAATACATTATTATTACTTATATTGTCCCACAATTTTAATCATGTGGACTATCCAATATTTTTACTATAATTGATAGTTTAAATAATCTCCTCTTCCTAAATACTTTGACACTCCTAATTTTAGTCTTATTTATTTGTTCTCTGTCTCTCTCTCTGTCTTTCTCTCTGTCTCTCTCTCTCTTTCTCCTCTCTCATGTGTGTATCTGTGTGTCTGTTTGTTGAGTATGTGCCTATTCATGTGAATGTATGTATGTGTTTGTACCAGTATATGTACAAGTGTACACATGTGAATAGCCCTGTTTGATATGGGTTATATTTTTTAATTGGCCTCTGCTTTATTCATTATTATTATTAATTAATAAATTAATTTTTTGAGAAAAGGATTCTTACTTAACCTAGAGTTTGCCAGTCCAGCTATGCTGGCTAACCAATGATTCCAGGGTTCAGCTTGTCTCTGTCTCCTGTGTGCTGGGGTTACAGTCATGGCTGCCATGCCTGCCATTTATGTGGGTATTGGGAACTCAAACTCAGAGCCTCATGATTGCCCAAGAAACACTTTACTAACAACCTCTGCTCAAGCCTTGTGTCCTCACAATGTTCAATTCTATTACGTGAACATCTATTTTGTAGTAGATCCACAAATACCTGTAAATTCTATAAAGTCTAAAACAAATATTTTGCTTTTGTTTGTTGATTTTACAAAATTTTAAGATGGAATTAAGTGCCTTTAGGCAAGTCAGATTGCCATCCCTTCTTAGTCTTTATTTTAAGCAAATGAGATGTGTGAATGTAATTTTTTTGTTTTCTAAGTGCTGTCCTGTGTCTATTTTTACTCTGTGATGGTTGAAATGCTATATTTTCCTCTTCAATGTAAATACACTGTTCCCACATACTGCCTGACAAACTCTACTTCAACCTCCACCTTATACAATTTGGGAATAAAGGGTATTGCTATCTGAAATAATTGACTTTAATATTTTACTTTGTGATGAGGGATAAGATCATTTAAATTATTTATATTATGATGAACTATAGAAAAAAAGTTTGGTTTAATAAAACTTTGCCAAAATTCAAAGTTTCCTGAACTGTTTATTAGAATGAAAAAGATTAGTCAACACCATGCAACTGTCTTTGGACTATCCATAAGCCTTTGAGAAATATTGAGAAACTGCAAGACACAGGGTCATGATGAACAACTTCTAAATCATTAAATTACTAAAAACTCAAAATTGGGTACCATTTATACTGCCTCACTTGATTTTTCCAAATATATTTTAAAATGTGATTAAGACAGAAAGATAACATTACTTATTTGAGGGCATTAACTTATAAAAAAGATAATGCTAGGAGAGGTATTTGGATGTCCTAACTCTAAATCAAATTATTTTATCTGACTTCTGAATGGATGATGAAAAGAGTAAGAGATAAATTCCTTGCCAGTTTAATTCTGCTTTATTTATATAATTGAAGTATTATTTCTGAGTGAAAGTAAAGCTTAATTGAGGCTCTTGCCTTGGATGTATGTTAAGGAATACTAATGCTTATAGATACAGAGTGACACTCAATATATTTTAAAAGTCATTGCTTGTTGTTTTTAGACCAAGCATTGGCTCATAGTTAACTGCATTGCAAACATTTACTTAGCATGTAAGTAAATTACCTTTAACTCTTTCACAACTATTCTTTTCTTCCCTATTAATATTGATCCAATAAATTTTTATTGTAATGTTGAAAGGGACATGAAAACTTATGATGAAGAAAGAGTCTCTTGGACAAAGTACAACATATTTGTGGTACATATGGCCCATAATAGCTACACAATTTTCTTTGTAAAGGTACAATCATTAATATTCTATTTACACTTGCTCAGGGAGCTAGGCATATTATTTCCTACAAGGCTAAACTTTCAGGTACTATATACGCATAAATAAATTCTTTGTCACTATTTCTTAGTGACTTTTTATAATCAGATGAAGTAAATGTGTTTTATTTGGGGCTGTAAGGTTTTGAGGTAATTTCTGACACAGCAATGATATTATGAAGAGAAAAACAATATGTGTCATCCAAGGAAGGAAGCAGGTGATAGAAGATGAAGACACACATAGACACATGAAATTCTTCTGTTTGAATGCACACACACCTCCAATTTTCATAAATAATGCAGCACAAGGAGACAATAGTGTATCCTCTTTAAAAAAATAAATGACAAATACCCATGAACAAGTGACTGAAGCATTACAATATTTGTGAATGATGTGTATCTGTCAGTGTTCTCTTCCCATGTTTTAGCCAAAGAACCTTACATGCAAATGCATTTGTGTTTTATGCTTATATATAATCCTTTAAATATGTTTAGTGAACTGGATGTGGTGGCACACACCTTAATTCCTGCACTCTGGAAGCAGAAGTAGGTGACTCTCTGTGTTCAAGGCCAGCCTGGACTATATAGTGAGTTCCAGGCCTCCTGGGGCTACAAGAAAACCCTGTCTCAATAAAACAAAAAATAAATAAATAAATAAATAAATAAATAAATAAATAAATAAATAAATAGTACAGTGAGAAACATAGTCATGGATATCTCAATTCATAGATTATTATTTCATTTGCTTTGTAATTGCATTAAATAGTACACCAATTTTCTGTATAATCTTAGTGGATTTGATATTTTCACTGAAGATTCTTTTCCAATCATTTCTACATGCCGTAACATGCTTTGTAATTGCATTAAATAAGACACCAATTTTCTGTATAATCTTCGTGGATTTGATATTTTCACTGAAGATTCTTTTCCCATCATTTCTACATGCCGTAACAAACATCATGATACATATTTCAATAAGTGCAATATCATTCTAGAGTGCTAGGGACATATGATTGTGTATTCCTAAAGATCTCGTGTTGAGACCCTTCCAAAGTTGTGGTGGTTGAGGTGGGGCCTTTGGAAGCTCTATTAGTTTCTTTTCTGTTGTTGTGTTAGAAACACTGATCAAAAGTTCATTATTATAGCAGCCAAACTAAAGTATAGAGAGAAAACAAAATTATGTTCTTTTTTTTCCCATCAGTGGACATTGAGTTTGTTTCTAGACTTCACTGTTACAGTCAGTTTTCCTCTGTCATTATCACTATTGTATTTTCAGAGCAATTATATTTTGTTGAAAGAACATGTGAAATTTGTCTTTCTGGGTCTGGATTATCTCATTCAACATGACATCTTCCAGATCTTTCCATTTTCTTGTGTATGAGATGCTCTTTTATGGATGAATAATGATCCATTTTGTATATTTAATGTATTTTTTTCATCCATTGCCTGTTAATGGGCTCTTTGGTTAACTTTATATATTAACCATCATGAATAGGGCCTAAGTAAGCATGGTAGCTGCAAGGAGCAGTCATCATTAAATGAACAAACTTATACTTGCTATTATCTATTTTATGATGACTTAATTTGCTTTGGATAATTTCTTGGAGCAGTACAGCTGGATCACATGGTATTTCTACTTTGAAGTTTTTGACAAATACCCACAATGTTCCCTAGCACCTTTACTAATTTACATTTTGGGAACGGTGCACAAGATTTTCTTGCTTTCTCCATTCTTGACGGCATTTATTTATTTTTATAATTGCCTTTCTTACTGGCTAGCACTGGCGCAGGTGTTATTTACATTTCCCTGGTGCCTAATGAAATTGAACATTCTCATTCATATCTAGTCATGTATAAAAGGCTATTGTGATTACTGGCTCATAGAGTTAGAAGGTCTCACATTTTAAGATAAAGGTGAATTGTTTATGAGAGAGTTGTACCAATTAACACGCCCCTAACAAAAGAAGAGAGATTTGTGAAATACAAAACCCATCCATTATTTTGTATTAAGAGACTTTTAGTTTTTTTATTCCAGTCAAATATAAAATAAAGTCTCAATGAGGTCTCATTTTTTTCAGACCAGTAATTAGACTGAGAATTTGTTTTTATATTTATTTACTTTTCTGTAAATTGCCAATATATTTCTTCATTTTCTAGAGTTTATATGATAGATAATAAAGGGCCTTAGCATTTTCTCTCATTCCAAGGGGCTTTTGCCACTGTCCTGTCAAAAGTTGGTGTCTGTATTTCCTGATGTTCAACCTGCACAATCCATCTGACCACAGCAGTGCTGTGTGTATGTGTGACTTCCAGGCTGGCCATCACTCTCTCTCTGTCTCTCTGTCTGTCTCCTCTCCAATCCCCCACCCTCAGCACAGAAGCATAGTCATTTTTCCAAGAATCCTGGCTATGAAGCTAAAAAGAGTGGCCACAGGAGCTCATTCAGAAATGAGAATCTTGTTGCTTGAATTTTTATAATTTTTTCTCTGCCAAAATCAACACAGTGGAGGCCAGAAGCCACCCCACTGAACTCTATCTAATTTGCAAAATAATAATCACAAAAATTCATTCTTGTTCTGGGGTGATTGCCACATAACAGAAAATTGCAAAAACATCTCTTTCCTTTTAATTTAGATGCTGTATGTTTGTTAAATGCATTGTAAATATTTTCCTATTTTATTTTTTTTTTGACTTGAAAAACTACCTTTGGATGAACAGAAGATTTTGAACTTAAAGTATCTGTTTTTACAATGGTTTTGTTTGTTTGTTTGTTAACAGTGATCATTTTCTGATCATGTGTAAAAATGCCACAAAATATTTTTTTAAAATTTTCTATCTATATTTTCTTCTAAGCATTTTAAAGCTCTAAGGTATTTCAAATTATAAGCCACCTGTGCCTGAATTATGGATAAGTTGTGAAAGAAGAATTCAATTCGTTTTTCTTTCCATCTGGATAACAAATTTACTGCTCATTTTGCCACTTCAGAACTAAATCAAAGCACTGTGTTTGTGTGGGTCTATTTCTGGGTGCACTATTCTGTTCTCTGTCAATTTTTCAGTCTTGTTCACTTTTTACACTGTCTGAATTACTCTAAACTAAAATAAGTCTTAGATTTGAGTAATTTTTTACTTCCACATATTTCTTCAGGGAGGCATAAACTATATATAATTCTTTGCTATTCTATATAAATTGTAGAATCATTGGATCCACAAGACAGATTGAGTTTATAGAGAAGAGCTGGCATCTTTATGACACTCACTCATCTTTCTATTGGCATTGGAGCATGTCTTTGTATTAGTCACTTCTTGTTGCTGTGATAAAACACCATGACCAAAAGCAAATTACAGAAGAGATTATCATTCCAGAGAGAAGTTCCATAATAGCAGAGAGGTATGGTAGCAGGCAAGATCAGCATGGGGAGAGATCACATCTTTATTCACATGCAGGAAGGAGAGAAGATGAACTGCAAAGGGGACAAGGCTATATACTCCCAAAGCCCGCTGCCCAGTGGTGTATTCCTCCAGAATGATTTTACCACCTTAAGGTTTCATAACTTCCCCAAACAGAGCCATAAACGTAGTTTCAATTGTTTAAATACACAAAGTTTACAGGGGACATTTCTCATTCAAACCACCATAGTCACATTATTATAATTTTAATGATTAGTAACATTTTGTAATTTGGTGCACACAGATCTTTAACATAACAATAATCCTAAATGATTTATGTTTTCATCATGATTTGATTTTCTAAATGTTGCTTGTAAACATTGACTTTTTGCTTATTGATCTTATTTCACACAACCTTACCGTTTACAGAATTATTTTTGGTATTGATAGTGCATCTGTGGAGTTTCCTCATTTTCATATCCATAATCATATCACTGCAAATAATGATTGACTCTCCACTTACTAATCTCCAGTTTTGCATGTTTTCATTTGTTCTGACATTTGCCTCCCCCAATGTTAACTGTAATAGTGACAATGAGTCTAGCACTCACTATAAAATAAACAATTCTCCTAATACTCATTCAGAGTTCTGCTTATTGAAAATATTTTTCAGGTTAATCAAATCTTGTGCTTTCCTATTTTCCTATTATTGCAACATGTTTATCAAAGTAAATTTTTATGTGTATGAGTGTATTGTATGAGTTCAAGTCTTTAATTCCAGTGCTTGGAAAGCAGATGCAGGGGGAGCTCTGTGAGATCCAGGCCAACCTAATTTATAAGTTCAGGTTTTTTCAGGTTAAGCAATTTTTGTGCTATCCTATTACTGTATCATTTTTATCAAAGTATTTTATTACGTGTATGACTGCATTGCCTGCATGTACATAAGTGTACCCATGTCGTGCAGTGCCAACAGAGAGCAGGAGAGGGCGTCAGATCCCCTAGAACTGGAGTTAGCTGCTATGTGGGTTCTGGGATTCGAACACAGGTCCTCTGCAAGAGTAACTAGTGCTCCTAACCAGTGATCCGTCTCTCCAGGCCCTATGTCTTTTTTAATTTTTATTTTATTTCTATGAGAGCTTTGCCTGCTTGTAAGTGATCTTGTGCATTCAGTACCCACAGAGGCCAGAAGAGGGTTTCCGTTTCCCTGGAACTGAAATTACAGATTGTTTTTCGCCACCATGTGGGTGGTGGGAACTGAAATGCAGTCCTCTACAAGAGCAGCCACTGCTCTTACTGTTGAGCCATTTCTCCAGCCCTACATTTTTTTGTGTGTAAAAAAAAAAAAAAAATTAGTTTTATAATTTTATCATTTTTACTAGTTGACTGAATCATCTTTTTTTTTTTTTTCTGTAAGTTCCAAAATTATTTCCAGGAGTTTCATTTGTATTTTATTTTTAAATATGCTTCTCACATTTTTGTTCTTGAGGTTTTTAACAAATTATTTGTCTATTTAATTATCTGTTTGTTTATTTTTGGCTTTCTTTGAGACAGGGTTCCCCTGTAGCTCCAGCTAGCCTGGGACTTATGAACTAGGTTGGCCTGAATCTCATAGAGGTTCCCCCTGCCTCTGCCTTTCAAGTACTAGGATTAAAGATTTGCACAACTACACCCAGCTTGAGTATTTATTCTTAAATATGAAAAATTATTTCTTCAAATAATTCATATAAAATATTTTGTATGATGTGACTACAAATACTATTAAATCTTTGACTTTAATAGTTGCATATTGTTTCTTTGGCAATTCACTGATATTTACCCACCTTCTCGAGTGCTTTCAGGCGTGGCTTTGAGCTTACATCTTTATTTCTGTGAGGGTTCTGATTCTGTTACTGAACTATTTCTTCCACAGAAGTTTTGCTTCAACTCTGTACCACATTTAGTGTTCTGCCTGTTTCTTCTCAACACCCTTGCTAGAGGTAATTACTCTTAAGGCAATTCTGCCCTTTGGCTGCGTCAGGGGCCCTGGGAAGGTACAGGTTCTCCAGTTCTTACTCAGACCTGGGTCCTCAGCCTACACTATTTCTTTCCTGAATCCTAAACTTCCTTTTTGAACTGCCCCCTAATCTGAGATGCTTCCCATCAGATCAGTTTCTATTAGGGAAAGCCTTAGTTTCCAAAACTTCCGACAGATTTTCAAAAAGTCTAATAGGTATTAATAAAGAGAATTTTAAAGGTGAAATTGGAATCAAACTGTGGTTTTATACTGGAAAATCGAAAACTGTAGAATATTATTTTACATTTAAAGCTTTACAACAACATGTGTGTGTCTGTGTGTGTGTGTCTGTGTGTTTGTGTGTTTGTGTGTGTGTGTGTGTGTGTGTGTGTGTGTGTGTTTCTGCCTCAGAAAGCTATACAGGGCTATCAGTAGCTGTCAGGGTTCTTAATATTTAATCATGAATCCTAATGGACAGAAAGTTCATCTTCAGAAATACTCTATGGTGTAATTTTGGAAGGAGAGAGAAAAATAAACACAGTAACTGTATTAAGACACTGAAAGTTTGGCTACAGTTGCTACATAGCATTTCAGCACACATTTTATTGGCTATAAAAATCATAGATATTGGGGCTGGAGAGATGGCTCAGTGGTTAAGAGCACTGACTGCTCTTGCAGAGGACCCAGGTCCAATTCCCAGCACCCACATGGCAGCTATGAACCGAACTTAACTCCAATTCCAGGGGAATCCCACACACTCTTTTGACCTCCGCAGCATTGCACAACAGGGGTGCACTCACATCCATGCAGACATACAGGTAAAATATACTTTTAAAAAACACAGATACATTTTATTTCAGGTAGGTGTAGATCTTGTTTCTGAAAAGTTACTATTCCAGAATTGTAATATCAAGTTGTGTAATATTATCTCCTGCTATTATAAAAAATGTTTTCATTCAGGTACAGGGGCAAAAGTCAGTATGTCACTGAGTGAGTACCATATTGAGACTGACAATATTGTTAGATGTGATGGCCAATAAACTAAAAAGACAGATAATATACTCTCATCAAAATATGGTAGCTGAACTCTGTTGTCCTCTGAAAAGCTAGAACTGAACGGGGTGCGTCTAGAGACCGGTGTTGAGAGACACTGAAGGACACTGAGAAATGCTGAGTGCACTGGGAAGAAGGGGACGGGTAGTCATGATTTTGGGACACAGGGAACAGCTATGAACTGCTGGGGAGAAGGCACGCAGACCAAGCGGACTTGGTGAAGATCTCAAAGCTTAACCAAAATGTAAAAAAATGGGCCATGGGACTTTATAAATCAGCCCCTCTTGGATGTCATAAACTATGCAAAACCCAAATAGAAGGTATTCTGTCTGTTTTGTCAGACCCGGGACCAAGGATGGGGAGGAGAATTGGTCACAGTAAGCTCCATGTACACCCCAGACCTTCCTGATTCCTCAGACCAGTGAGTTCCCTAATCCCATCACCTGCCCCCACCACCCCAGTTCTCAGGTCTGCTCAGGATGTACTGCTTTGTGCATCCCCCAGACCTGTGAGTTCACCCAGACTGTAAGCTCCCCAACCCCAGCATTCTGCTACCTGTACTAGATACTCAGCTCTGTGCACCTGCCTTATCTCTGAGTCCTACCACATGTACAAGTTCTTTCACATCTCTGAGTTCCACAATCACAGCCTTCCTTGTTTACCCTCCAGTGCCGTGTATGCAAAGGTTCTGCACCTTCTAGCACTCCCTAGAACTGCAAGTTCTATTATATCTGAGAGAACCCAGGTCACAGTGTTCTCTTTCCACCACTACACTCCCCCAAGGCTGGCTAGGGTTCTGTTGCCTTTCCAGGGGTCTAGTTTGGTCAGTTCTAAAGAACTTCACCTGCCCTCGAAGCCATCCGCACATTCCTCAGCTGTGTTGGAATTGTCCTGCCAGTATATCACCCCAGACAGACCCAGTCAGGAGTTATATTAGCAAATTTCCTTGATTACCAGTGAACTGGAACTGCACCTGCCCTCCAATCAAAACACAAAATAGGCCCATCAGCCAGCCTGCTCCTCTAGCACACACCCAGCCTATCCAGATTATATGAAGTCTGTCAGACTCAAAAGCTGTGCCAAACCCTAACTGAATGAACTAAGACCATTTCTTACTCCCAATTTGCACATGAATATAAAGTGACCCTAAGAATGAATACAAAGCACAACTCAGCTGGGCTGTAATCTGACAAGTGAGGAAACAACAAACACCTACTCAACAAAGAGATGACCTAACCATACCAGGAAACACATCACTCACACAAGTCCAGATACCAAGTTCTCATCACAAAAGTATAAACAAATGAACAACCAAAGTAATACGTCTCCTCCCAAATTAGCACCCCACCATTATTTTTTCTCAGAATGGCAACCAAACTGGTGCACAAGTTAATGATTTCAGCACAGCAATTACAAATATGCTCAGGGAGCTCAAAGAGGATATGAATAAAGGACTGAATGAAAAACTCAGGAAACTTGCCATGATAAAACAGATTTCAAGAATGTATGTCCGCAAAGCTAGCTTTACAGAGAATGATTAGTGGAATATTTCAGTCTGAAGAGATGATTAGACACTTTCAAGGGGGCACAAAGAATGAATAAACAATTCCAGAACAGCTAACCAAAAGCATTCTAACAAAACATTACAGCACCAATATTTGCAGGAATTTCCAAATATTTATCAATTATAGCCTTTAGTATAAATGGTCCCAATTCCCCAAAGAAATGATACTGAACAACTGATAAGATTAAAAAACACAATTGATCTTCTTGCTGACTCCAAGAAACAAAACTTACCATCAATTACCAACACTATCTTAAGATAGAAATGTAGAAAAATGGTATATCAAGCAAATGCAAATGTTAACAATCCTAAACATATATTCACCAAATGGTGACCCCCAATTTCATAAAAGAACCTTCATTAGATTGAAAATAAGTTGATTCCAACATAGTGATAGTAACTTTAATACCCCACTGTTAGCAATAGACAGGTCACCCAGACAAAAATGAAATAGAGAATTCCTGGAGTTAAATGACATGCTAAATCAAATGAACCTAACAGACATTTATAGAGCATTCCCCCCAAACATCAAAAAATAAAAATAAGTTCCTTTCTCAGCAGCCAGTGGAACTTGCTTCAAAAGCAACTGCATACCAGGACACAAAGCAAGTATACACAAATTTAGGAAAATTGAAATAACGTCCTATATTCTACTTGACCGCAAAGGAATAAAGCTAGATATCAAATCAACAGAAATGGTGAAAATGCACCTACCCATGAAAACTGAACACACTATTGAATGAAAATTGGGTGAAGGGAGAAATAAGGATGGAAATTTAAAATTCCTACAACTGAATGAAAATAAAAATACAACATACCAATATCTCTGGCACACAGTGAAGGCAGTCTCAAAAGGAAATCTTATAGCACTATGTGCCTACATCAGAAAATTAGATGTTTCTCATGTTAACAACTTATGAAGCAGTTGGAAGCCTTGAAAACACCAAGAATGAACAACATCTAAAAAAAGTAGATTGGAAAAGATAAATAAAATCAAGGCTAAAATTAATGAAATAGAAACAATACAAAGAATCATTGAAAGGAAGAGCTGGCTCTTTGAAAAATCAACAAGATTTACAAACATATATGCAAATTAACCAAAAGAAAGACAGAGAGGACCCAAATTTATAAACTAAGAGATGAAAAGGGAAACATTAAAACATACTCTGAGAAAATTCAGGAAATCATAAGAACATATTTTAACAATCTATATTCCACTGGGTGGTGGTGCACATATTTAATCCCAGCACTCAGGAGGCAGAAGCAGGTAGGTCTTTGTGAGATCTAGGCTAGCCTGGTCTACAGAGAGAGTTCCAGCTTGGGCCACATGGAGACCTTGTCTCAAAAAAAAAAAAAAAAAAAAAAAAAAAAAAAATTTTTTTTTTTTTCCTTTTTTTTTTTTTTCAATTTAAAAAAAAAAAAAAAAAAAAAAAAAAAAAAAAAAAAGAGCCCCCATCTATAATTCACTGAACTGGAAAGTCTAAAAGAAACATGTAAATTGTTAGATATGTATAGCCTATCAAAGTTAAATCATAATGACATAGATAATTTAAATAAACCCAGACCCATAACAACCAGTCAGGGACATGCAGTAATTAAAAATCTCCTAGTGAGAAAGAACCAAGGACCCAATGGATTGAACACAGAATTCTACCACACTTTCAAAAAGGACCAAGGATAATACTCCTCAAATTATTCCAAAACACAGAAAAGGAATTATTTACATGAAATGCTTTCTACAAAGCTAGTATTACTCTGTAGGCCACTCTCTCTGATGAAACATGAAATGCAGATGAAAAAATTACCTATAAAATACTCTCAAACTGAATACAAGAATATATCAAAAGATTATCCAACTAGATAAAATCAGCATCATTTGTGAAATTTAAGCATTGTTCAATATACAAAAGTCAATAAATATAATCCATCACATGGACTCAAGAACAGATACCATATGATCTTCTCATTAGGTGCAGAAAAGGCCTTTGATAAAATCCAACATCGTTCATGATAACCATCATGGAGAGTCTAGGGACACGGGATATACCTCAATAGTCACCTGATTTGAGAAATAGGGCCCTAAAACACATTGGAAAAAATATGACACATTCAATAAATGAGAATGGTGAAAACTGATAAAATTTGATAGCTACATGTAAAAGAATGAAACTAAATTCCTATAGCTTACCATACAAATCTCTTCTCCAAATGGACTAAGAATCTCAACAAGACTCGGTACCCTGAATCTGAAAGAGGAAGATGTAGGGAGTTCACTGGCATTCATAGACCCAGGAAAATGATTTATGAACAGGAGAGAGAGAGAGAGAGAGAGAGAGAGGGAGTTCAATTGTAGCTATACCACACCTGAGCCTCAATGGTCCTAATAGATACGATGGGCTAGCAAATAAAATGCCCAATGCCAGGAATGGGCTCCCTCTTTAGGAGTTGTGGACCACAGAGATCCCATAAATGCTCAAACAGGATGGGCTATAGCCATTGCACTTGGTGATCCACCAGAAATTTACAATAAAATCCTGTGGCTGAATATACCTCATACCTGGGTTACAGAACAAACAAGGATAAATCAAGCTGGTATTAACCTCAAAACTACATCTCTGCTGTCTAGCTTTCATAATGCTAAAAGTTGATATGGACACTATTGGCAAAAAGAGGTTATTATTAACCTTACTCAGTTGTGAACCTTTGTCGCCCGAGTTTTCTAGGGTCCTTTGCCCCTCACACTATTTGGCAAACCACATAACATATTTTTATCTGAATTTTTCATAGTTTATATCCTGGGGAGGGGGAATAGAGTGTGGGAGACCACGCTGCCTGGCAGCCCTCCCTGCCCCCCAGGGCAAGCAGCCTCCAGAGAACTTGCTGATCAGTCCTCCCTGCCCCCTAAGATAAGCAACCTTTCTGATGACTCAAGATAAGCCTGAGCAACCACCAATTTCTTTAGCCTGCAACCAGACTCAGGGCGCAAGATCCCCTCATCCTAAGGGACATTCATTTACCCCGTTGAGACAACACCTTCCCTCCCTCTTCCCCAGCCAATTTCCCGCTTCAGCCCGTATAAGAATCCCGGTCGAAAAATAAACTTTGGCAGCTTGATCAGAGTTCTTTGTCTTGCTGTCATTCTTCGTGCCTCTTGTCCCATCATTCCAGGTCCCTGGGAGTTCGAGTCTCCATCTCCCATCCTGCAGGCCGGGGCAATAGAGTAACTTACAAAAGCAAACACCCAGCACTCCATACAAAGGCGAACACCCTGTGCCCCATTCCACTCCATGGCTCAGTGGCCTGCCATTCTAGATCACTTCTGCACCCCACCCACAGTCACTGTTAGGTTTTGCCCATGCTTTGTGGGCCCATGGTCTCACTCCAGGTTGGTAAATGCCCCCCTCTCCCATCCACATGAGCAAAACGACATGGGATGGCCACGGATGTCGCTTCTCTTCCAAGATGGTAACAAAAGCCCCTCCTTCTGTGGCTAACTCTCCGCAGTCAATTCTCCACAGCAGGCCCTGCCCCTCGGAGGAATCAGGCCCCTTGGGACACAACCCTGAAAGCTACAATAATAACTGGCTTGCTGAAATATGGCCCCTGGTGAAATAATGGGATAAATATTATGGGAATAACCCAGCATCTTTTCATTGTATTTAAGGCCCAATTCACAAGATGGAGTCCATACGTTGCACTGTTTTCAGGGCCCAGAAATTATGGCTATGTAGACCACAGACCATAGGGGAGAGACTAATACTATCGTGTTAAGTAAACATAAGGCTGACTCAATGATTTTATTGATATACCTATAGAGTAATGAATCTCTCAACTTTCAGCAGCAAAGCTTCAGTAGATGATTAACACAGAGACTGACAAATGATCAATGTACACAAAATAAGAGATTCCAGTGTACTTGCCCTAAATGGAACACATATAATACCCTCTCTTCCCAAGTTTCAGGGATAATTCAAAGACGGGTGTAAAGAGTGTAAGAGCCAGAGGCTGTAGATGACCACCAGGAAGCTGTTTTGCCTGGACATGTCAAAATAGTTACATATGAACCCACAGAACTTATGGCACTATGCATAAGACCTGTGCAACCTCATACCACACAGGGATGGAAGGGGTATGCGGGAAGTTCCAGCTTAGCTGAGTATCTATTGGCCTTTGACACTTTCTGGAAGAAGGAGACTCCACTTTCCTTATTAATGCATGATAGGTTGACCAAACTCCAAGGGATATACCATTTCCTAAGAGCACCTGGAAAACACAGATTAGTGTTAATAGGCCTTTCATAATCTGAAAGTTTAGCTGGATGTGGTCTCTCCCAGAAGGTATGCATTCAGTTGTCCAAGTGCAAATCTAAAGGCCTCTCCTTGAAAGGCTCTTATCCCCTTGTTATCTCCAACCCCAGTGATTTGTTTCCTTCAGCATCACCACACCTCCTAAAGGCTTCATGACCCTCCCCAAACAGTACCACTAATTGGGGACTGTGTCCAAATATTTAAAGGTCATAGGAAACACTCATTCAAACCACGTTTTCCCAATGTTCATTCCTGAACAGTTACAGTTTTTTTTTTACTCCAAAATTCTATTTTCTCATTTTCTTATACAATTACCTCATAATCATTTGCGAATTCTCTATTTGAGTTCAGTTAAGTATAAATACCAAATCCACACTACCAAGTCATTGGAGATATGGCTAGATATGAAATGGACTAAATATGTTCCCTATACATTCATATGTCAAAATAGTAACTCTTAGCTGGGCATGGTGGCACATGTTTTTAGCCCCAGCACTCAGGAGGCAGAGGCAGGTGGATATCTCTGAGATTGAGGCCAGTCTGATCTACAAAGTTCTAGGTCAGCTGGGTCTATAGGGAGACTCTGTCTCAAAAACCAAAACAAACAAAAAAGCCACTAAGCCTCAATGTGATGGTTTATGGAGATGGGACTTTGGGACGTAATTGAATTTTCAGGGTGGAGTCTTCATGAAGGGAAGGGTTTCCATGTCTTTATAAAAAAGAGTCCAGAGAGTGCTCTTGACTTTCTCTGCCATATGAGGATACAGAGAGAAACAGGAATTTAAACTCAGGAGGAAGAAATCACCTAAACCTTAATTCATCATCTTAGCATCCTGACTTCTGGCCTCTAGAGTTGCAGGAATCAAATATTCAAACACAAAGTCTATAGTTCTCTATGAGCTCAGACTTAGGTAGTGAGTGAAATGTGTATAACTTGAGCATACCAGGTGTCCATGACAATGCCACATTTTCTTATTTCCTTTTTTTCTTTCTTTCTTTCTTTTTTGGTCTTAGACATTAGTTTTACTGAGCTTTTAATATACTTGTCAATCAAGGCATGAATTTTAACCATGGATGTGAGAGTTTTGCTTGTTATTTTTAACACAGTACTAAAAGTTATAGATATTTGTGGATCACAGCATTTCAGAATTGCATTGTGTTTGATTTGTATTTAAGCAATTGTTTCTTCATCCAGATGCTTTATGGTTTTCTGAGCTCATTAGATTCTTTGTAATATTTTGGAAAGGGCATCAAGCAGGCACTGACCCGTGCTCTTTAATTTTCTCTTCTAAGATCTGAAATCAGCAGGACACATGTTTTAGTAAATACATCCCATAATAATATAGTCATACTAATTATTTGGTACATTTTCCACAGCCAGTCTCTTATAGTTGTATAGCAATTTCTTCCAAATAAAACCATTTCCTCCAATAGGGAAAGGGCAAGATCATAAGACACAGGAAGTAAACAAAACCTAGAAATTCACAAAACAGAAACGGCATTCGGAAGGCCTCTCTTCAAGGTTATATAATCAATAACTATTACTGGAGATAGAATTTAAGAGTCGCCTGGCCAAGGTGCAGCTCTCACGAGCAATTACTGTGTTGGGTTGGGGTTTTGATAATGCTGCTTCCTCTGAGTCTTTCCTGTGTCTGAAAGAATTCCTCACTCAATTTCCTGTAAGTAACCACAATACACTCAGTGGTCCACTAACTTTGACTCAGATTAAATTGTTTCTTTGCTTTGTCATCAGTGCCCTATCTGAACTGAGTAAACATTTGTTCATGCCTTCCTAGGAAAAGTCACTTAACAAGATTGGTGCCTGAATAGATATACTGGGAAGCAGTATTGCAAATGCCTTCAATGGATACCAAGACCTATAACTGACGCTGATACCTGTGAGAGTGGAAGCATATGTGGGATAATCATGATGTGTCTATATTACATTTTCCCCGTGTGGTATGGGATGACATGCCTCCCTCCTTTCTGTAGTACTGGTTACTTGCTACCTGAGATGAGTGATGAAATAAACAACCAAGACTGAGGTGTCTGAGAATGAAACATCCTTGGGGGGACTCCTATGGCAGTCACCATCCTCTACTTGGTATGCTGTAGTGCTCCTCTTTGATGAGTTTATCCCCATGAATATATGGGGATACCACTCAACTACTGGTGTATTAGAGAATATATTACAGACACTGAAAGTAGCCTAAATAGCATGCTATTATAAGCAAGTTGTAGCATAACTTGGGTGGCCTTTCTTGTAGGTGATAAGACCTGAAACTTAGGCTCTGACCCTCTTTATCCAAACTTTAGACTCTCTCAAAATTCTTTCCTTGTCAAGTAGCACATTTTTCTTGTGTTTCTGTCCTACCCACTGTTCTCTCACTGTGAACCTGGGCAAAAGGAGTGAAAACTCTGACAAAACTCTGTGGCTTGGAGATCATAAGCCCTGGGGGGAATCTACTACCATTATTTTGCTAAAGAGCCATGCTGTCAAAGTACCATCTAAGTATTTATGTTTATACCCACAGTTTGGGGAAGTTCTCTTTGTTGATCAGAGAAGCTTCTGTTTGTTGTGGGCAACAAAGTGTTGAGAATAAATTACTGTGATTGCTCATCCCTCAAAGGAACATTTTTATCAACAGCCCTTCCCCCAATGCTCATAGAACATTTGGAAGAGGAGGTAGAAAGAATATTTTGGGTAGAGGATAGGGAGGACTGCTGGGAGGTGCTGTCTTCTGGTATTGCTCTCAGCAATTAGGAACACTGGCCACTCCTGCAGAGAACTCAAGTTCTATTCCCAGCACTCACATGGTGGCTAACAGCCATCTGTAACTTGAAGTCTAGAACATCTGACACCCTCTTCTGACTTCTGTGGTCATTGCATGACATAGGTGTACTTAAATAACTTGTAGGCAATATGCTCACCCACATAAAATACAAATAATAAACAAAATATTTTAAAAACTATGTGACAAAGATGAAAAATAAACTGAAAGTTAAAATGAGAGGAGTTGTTGGATATTTGTGAAAAGATGAAAATTGTACAGGATAGTCACAGGGTAAGTAGAAAAGGGAGGTATGACATCATGTCGGGGAGGCGTTAAAATTCATTTGAGTTTCCTAGTGATAATATAAAGTGACCATGTAACTTTGTAGTTCTTTTGTTTGTTTTTCCAGCTACATTCAATAGTAGCAAGGAACTCTACTATAACCGGATAGTGGACAATTGTGATTTCAACAGTTAGTCATTATGTTTTGTTCCTAGGAGTGTCAGGTGCTCACTGTTAGAGGGAGTGAGTTGACATCTAAGAAACTGGTGTCCATCATCGTGAAAACATACTATATTATTTCATATTTAAAAGAAATTTACATGTACGCTTCATCTGATCGTGGAAATATAGAAACACATAACATATATTAGAGTTATAATTTAAGCCCTTCTTCCAAAGTAAAACCACTATCTAGGATATATTAGATGTTCAACTCTTGTTTATTTTTCTGTTAAGATAAAAATAAATAAGTAAATGGCTGGTGTGATTCAGTTTGCAAGCGAGGCACATCTCCATCTCTGTAGCATTCAAACACTGAAGAGGATACAGGTTTGTCTTTGAAGAATTTCAGCTCAGTTCTACAACCACGTGTGAGGCTCAAATTCAGCACCTGGAAAGTTTCTTTCATGTCTTCCAGCAGACTGCTAGGGGCTGCCTCACTCTTTTTTGGCAGACATTTATTTTCTGATCATAGTGAAAAAGAAGTTTATAGTTTGTGTTTAGAATCTCTTGGTATAGGTCTCCATGTCCCTGTAAGTCCCCTAAATTTAGCAGATGTGTTTATAGTAGAAAATGATTATCAACTTTTTAGTGGTGTCCTCTAGATCCATACAACTAAAATATCTGTTTTCTCTTTCCCATTGAAAATTATGTATGAGCTGGGGCTCACTCACATGCTTCTCTGTTCAAATAGTACAGAAGAATTGTTTCTCATTTGAAAGTCTTTCCCACCTGAAACTTTATTTTTCATTTTTGTTTTAACTTTACTTTTCTCTGATACCTTTTAAACAAGCATGTGTGTTTTACACGTGTTAAAATGTCTTACCTAGAAGTAAAGACACATTGCATTATTTTTCATGTTTCTCTTTCTAAATTTTCTATATTTGCAATCAGTGAAGCTAATATTTATATTGTATTGAAAACATTGTCCCACTAAATCTCCTTCCTGCTCTCTGTTTGACCTGCCCTCCCTCTCTTCAGGGTCTCCTGCTCCTGATGTGGGCAGACAAACCACATAACACAACTTTATCTGAATTTTGCATAGTTTATAACTTGAGGGGAGGGAGGTGACTTACAAAGAAAGGAACGCCTGGAGCCCAGGTCTGCTCGGCAGCTCAGCGGTCAGCAGTTCCAAATCGCTTTAGCCCACAGTCTGCCTCATCTCGAATCTGCACATGCCCAACTGCCCCACAGAATTCCGTGTGGGGTCCACCAGGTCCATCCAGCGCTACTGGTCCATCGCAGGCTAGCTCTCCTGCTCCCTTTTTCCCTCCTTCCCCCCCACCCAATGGCACCAACTCCTCCTCCTTTCATTCCAATCTACCGCCACACTAGGCTCCACCGTTCTTCTCACAGTGCCCTCTGCTCGCCCATAGCTCTTCAGAGGAAGTTAGGGGAAATAAGTCGTTTCCAGGCTACAAGCGTTATTATTAATGTTCACAATGAAGGTGCATTGCTAATTTTGGTTTTCATTGCCATGTTACTTGTCTTAGACTAGATTATTTATGATAAATCATGTAAAATCCATTTACTTTCCTAGATTTAATTTTTTTTTTCAAATCTCTGTACAAAGAAAAGGAAAGGGCTAGTAAAAGAAGAAAGAATATAAGAACGAATACGAGAGGGAGTGGAGAAACAAGAACGGAAGAAAACTGCATTTATTCCAATACGTATATAATAATTTCAGAAACTAAATTAATAAATGTGTGAATGCATATCTCTACTACTGAAGAGGATAAGAAATATATCTCTTTATTTAATGTTACTTTTGTGTGTGTGGTATTGTTTGATGACTGGTTTTATATTTTAGGACACTGTAGCCATTGCCACCTTATAGTCACTTTATGAATATTTACTAAAAGTTGTGCTGAAAGAGAAATAGAAACTGAAATGGAGAACACAAAAATACCTCAAAGTTGCCTTGAGAAATGAATACCATTGCTCTCCAGTGAAACATCTATTTTGCAATTATGTTGTTCACTAGGGCACCTGCAATAAATTCTGTTGTTAAAGGATACTTTAACCCTTGCCCTCAATATATGCTTCTACATTCATGCCTAACCACTTAACCACAGAAGGAATTATCCCTCACTGGTCTTAGGGCATGTAAACATCTGTGCTGGTAATCTTATAGTCAATAATTCAAATCCAACAATATTGTGACAATTTAAATATGATATGAGGAATCCAATAAAAACTGTAAGAAATTGTGAGTTGGGCACCTAGAACTTCAGAATACTAGTTCATCTGAGTCTACCCACATGAATAAACTTTCTCAGTTGCTCCAAGTTAGTGTCTTGTGTGCCTTCTTTGCTCTGGTAGTTCCCATGCCTCATTTTCCAATAAAACCATGATGTTTCAAAAAATAAGTATAAATTAAATTAAAAATCTTTTCAAAAATTTTTCTTCTGTATTGTGTATTTAACTAGGGTTTCAAACGTGGTAAGTGTTCCACCATTAAGCAATATCCCCAGCCCTTGTTAAAAATTGTTGAGACAGTTCTCTCTAAGCTACTTAAGGAGGCCTTCAGCTTGCTCTGTAGCTGAGGCCAGCCTTGTTCCTTAAATCCTCCTGCTTCTGCTTCTGGAGTAGGTTGGATTTCACATATCTCTTTTTTTGTGCAATTAAAAAATTCCACATGTTGTAAAACATTTTATTAAACATTCATACCCGTAGACTTTTGGTTTTGCCACTTAATATGGTAAACCCATATATTAGCATATACCTTTTGGATTGAGCTTCTCTTATGTTCTATTAGTTCGCTCACTTTAGTTTTGCTTTTTTTATATTGTATTCATAATTATGAAATAACTACCATTACAAAATGTGTCTAGATGATTCAGACATAGGAATAGTTTCAAGAGCTTGAGGAAATGTCATGTAATTAGGTGGAACAGATCCAACAAATTAGTCAAAACACTATATTTAACACTACATTTGAATTTGCCTGGCCAAAAGATCTCTTTATATTTACTTGGTTAGTGTGATGAATTGCAATTAATGTATACTGAAAACGAACAGTTCTACATTATAATTTTAATTTCTGCTTATCCTCATGAGCTCATAGTTTCTGAAAATTTGCCATGACATGTTCCAGTTCTTCCAGTAATAGAGTTACAACACAGAAGGTACAATTTAGTGAACACTATGTTAAATACTTCTATTGTGGTAAGGTCTCTGGTCTTGACCACAGCAACAGTCTCTTTTCATACTCCACAAAGAGAAGAATTCAGATAGTACACAGAAATATGATGAAGCAGCTAGGAGTTTAATTAGCGTAAGCAAGGACGCAAGAATATACTCTTTGGATAAAGAGTGGTCTAGCAGCTTAGCTTAGCGTGCAAGGGGCTTATATTTCACTCTGTACACTATGCCCTCTCCTCTGCCTCCCACAGTGTGGATACTTCCAAAAAAGAGATCTGCTTTCTTTGGGGGGGGGGTTTACTTGCACTCAACCTGCTATATGTAGATATATAAGATGCAAACACATGTGTACGGGTTTAAGTAAGCCTAAAGTTGAAAAGTGCACTAGGGAAAATTTGAACTTCACTCTACCCATGCCCCCAGCTCAGAGAATCACTGTAGTTGGGCCCAGATAGAGTTAATCATTGTCACCTACTGCTCTTTACCTGCTGTTTTGGGGGTCTCTGAACTGGCCCAACTGGAAAAACCATCATCTTTGCGAGTTTAAGGCCAGCCTGGTCTACATAGTGAGTTCCAGGACAGCAGGGGCTACAGGGAGACACTGTCTCAAAAAGACAAAAAAAAAAAAAAAAAAAAGAACCTGGGTGGAGACAGAACTTTCCAGTTCTGTTGGATCAATCACATGGGCATAGAGCCACCCCTAGAGAGGTAGCTTCATCTTCAACCAGATAGGTGAAATAACTAGAGTGTTAATGAGATGTGACCTTTTTTGTGTGACTCCCAGTCCCCTAAGGCAGTTGCAAACCAAGCAGGTATAACATAGTTATAAACTCTCCTTTTCTTCTCTCTTCAAAGCAGGCTTTCTCTAGCACTCTAGGCTTCCCCAACTTTTTGGATTTCTTTAATCTTTCTTGAAATTTCCTCTCCCTGCCACATGGCTGATAGTTTCCCACATGTCTGAGCTCTACATTGATCTTAAACAAGCATAGGACATGTTTTTGTTTTTCTTTTTGTTTTGTTTTGTTTTGTTTTGTTTTTCCTTCCTTCTTCCCTCCATTTGCCTCCTCAGGGCAGTTGCTGAGATTTACAGCTTGCCTGCCCTGAGGGTTTTTCTTCAAATTGAAATAAAATTGTTCTTAAGACTTTGAGTCCATTCTTAAATACTTCTACTGTGACTAAGAACCATATGGGACCTGACTTTTCTCCTGTATCACTGACAACCAAGAAGGGACACCAGAATTCTAGTAACACTGTATGCTTTTTTGAGACAGAATCTTACTGTATAGCCCATGCTGGCCTGGGACTTGCTATGTAGACCAGTGTCTCCCAATTGCCTAGTTTCTCCAAAGGGTGGGGCCTGCCACAGAGTATGGACCACTTGGGGGGGGGGCTGTGGGGAGCCATCTTGGAACAGAACATGCGAGCCGTGGTGTGGGGAATATGCAGCTGCGTGCAGCAGCTCAAGAACAGAATGGCCTGACACTTATGGACATGGGACGAGATCACTGGCTCCTGAGGAGCGACTAACGGTGACTATGAGTGTGGTGGGGTCTGATAGGGTGGGCTCTGAGCCATGCCAGGCACTGGGTACTCATTCCTGTTACACCCCTCTCCTCCCCTTCCCCACGATAATAATAAATGCACATAAAGATATGTTATATGGTTTGCTTGATAGTGCAAAAGACCCCGAGGGAACTCCATGACAACAGAGTTGGCCTCCACCCACAGAGATCTGAGTGCCTCAGCCTTCTGAGTACTAGGATTAAAGATGTACACTCCCATGCCTGGCTTTCTTTTATTTTTTACTGTTTAGGAGAGTCTTTGGTCAATCTTTACTCCTGCCTATGATTTTAATCATAACAATTTAATTGGAAATAATGTCTATTGATAACCACTAAACATATATCATATGTGTTTATCATTTAGGGTTTTAAAATCTATTGTTTATCTCACAAATTTTCATCATTACATCAGAAATTGTTGCATGTAAATGAAGCACAACTTTTAGATATCTAGCAATTGTATCCTTGCATTTTAAATCAGGCTTATTTTAAGGTATATAGTGAAAAGAGTGTAACAGGAAAAGCCAGATGTTGGAGTTTCAATTAAGAAAACAATAAGCTTCAACAGAATGACAAAGAACCAGCACTCAAGTCTCAACAATGCAGCAAACGAAGCAGAAGCTGTGACAGATGCTGCTTTCGGTATTATCAAACATTTTACAGAGAGGGAATTCCCTTGAAAGTCTGTTAATGAGAACTCGCCAATTTTTCAATAATTGAGATTTCCTTCAGCTCTCAAAAGCCAAAGTAGGAAACCTACTTGCCACTGTGGTGCTACAAGTAGAAGCAATGATCAAACAATCTGAAAGAAATAAAACCAAGAGTCCATATGGCTGTGGGTAGAGTACAAAACTTTCCAGGAAATGTTAAGAGTACTCATTTGGAAAAGTCATTTGTGACTTGAGAAGGAAAACATTTTGTTACCTACACAGAAAAAGTAGATTATACTCATTTTTTAATTGGCAAATATTATACATAGAGCTGCATTTCATGAAAAGGATTTCTCAAGTATATCTTGTCCATTTACCCATGTTCATTCCCTGCAGTTTCCTCCTTTCCCCTTCTCCAGTCTTCCTTCCCACTAGTATCCTTTCTTTCCTGAGTCTTCTGATTTCATGTCATGTCATGTGTGGTTTTACGTATCTAAACCTGAGATCCACAAATAACAGAAAATATACAATGATTGTCTTTCTGAATCTGGGTGTTTTTCTTATAAATATTGTAATACCCAGTAGCATCTGTTTTCCAGCAAACAGCATAATTTCATTTTCTTTGTGGCTAAACAAAACTCGTTTGTATTTATTAAATCCTCTTTTCTATCCCCATTCATCTATTGATGGACACCTCAGCTGCTTCTATATGTTAGCTACTGTGAACAGTGCTGCAAAAAATGTGGATGTGTCAGTATCTTTGTGGTAGGTTGATTTCATGTCCTTTGAGTATATAAACACAAAAGTAATATAGCTGGGTAACATGATGCTTCAATTTTTTTTGAGAAGCCTATGTACTGTTTTATATAATGCTATACTAATTTCCATTCTCACTAGCAGTGGATTAAGGTACCTTCTCTTAAATCCTTTCCAGTTTTTGTTATTTATTTTCTTCAACAAGTGAGAAGTCTCAATATAGTTTAAAATTACATTTCCCTCATGATGAATGTTTTCGCCATGTTATCTGGTCATTTATTCTTCATCTTTTTAAAATTATTAGTACTTTCATTTTATGTGTACAAGTGTATTGTTTGCATCTATGTAAGTGTACCAGTGTCATACAATGCCCTTGGAAGTCAGAAGAAGGTGTCAGATCCCCTGGAACTGGAGTTACAGACATTTGTTAGCCACCATAGGGGTGCTGGGTACCCAATCCAGATCCTCTGCAACAGCAGCCAGTGCTCTTAACCACTGAGCAGTCTCTCCAGCCCAAATATACTTCATCTTTTAAGAAGCATTTTCCATGACTGGAGAGATGGCTCAGCAGTTAAGAGTACTGGCTACTTTTGTAGAGGACCCGGGTTCGATCCCAAGCACCCACATAGCGACTACAACCTGTCCTTAACTCCAGTTCCAGGGGAACCCAAAGTCCTCTTCTGACCGCCACAGCAATGCACAACACAGGTGCATTCACATGCATGCAGGCAGTACACTCATACACATAAAATAAAAATAGTAAATAGAAATAAAAAATAAAAAAGAAGTGTTTTTCATTTCATTAACTCATTATCACAGCAATTCTGATGGACTAGTCCCCAAACATTACTTCTTCATGTGATTAAACACTGTGCAGTTTTAACTAAGATACAAATTATCAAATCTCTTTCCTGTAAGACTGTGTCAATTATTCTCCAATTCAGAATTACTATTACCAATTTTTTCATGATTGTCAAAATTGTAATAATTAAAAAATATCAGTATATCATGATGCTTGATTATGCAACTGATAAAGGATAAAAATAGGATTCCCTCTTAGGAGTCTTAGTCTCTTTAATTTAAAAAAAAAAATTAAGAATGAATTCAATTAGAAAATTAAGGACAATTTTACAAGAGGTTAAAGAAAAACTCTCAGGGCCACAAGGTCTAATTCAGTGGCTGCTCAGAGGAGGAGATTGGAGGAGAGAAAGGAAAACAAAACAAAAACAAAAAATCCCCAGCATGTCCTCATGTCCATTGAAGGAGACATGGAGGTCAGATTCATGGAGGACTAACTACTACATGGCGGTGAGGGGAGCTTTAGAAAAACTAAAGAAATTCAAAATGTTAGGGAAGCCCAGTGCGTTAGGAAAAGCATACTTAGAAAAGTAATTGAAAGAAGGAGAGGTTATATTCTCTTAAGAATTCAGAAAAGCATTTCCAGGTGATTATTATATGGATAGCTTTTTAATGTTCTAAGGACATTTCTAGAGGCTAGAGATGTAGCTCAGTAGGCAGAGTGCTTGCCTACAATCACGTACCAGTCTCTGGGTAGCTCCTTAGCACTCTATAAGCCAGGTATGTGGTGCACACATACAATTCTAGCTCTCAGGGATTGGGGAAAGGAGGTCAAAAACTGAAGGCCTTACTCTACTACATAGCAAGTTTGAAGCTAGTCTGGGGAACAGTGGACCATGGCTCAAAAAAACAAGCAAAACCCCAAACCAACCAAAAGTAAAGATATTTCAAAGCAGTTTTATATAGTGTTTAAGTGGCATATCATTTATGCATAATTATCACATAATTATCACATAAAGCACAAAACAGGGAAGGGAGTTGTGCACATCTTTAAATCCAGCTCTCTGGGAAGTGATAGATGAGCAAAGGAAGCCTCACATGGGTGGCAGTTAAAACTTGCCCCCTTCCATCTGTCAGCCAGGATCTGGGTCAAGAGATGTCTGTTTACCCTTTTGAGATCAAAGGGAAAGCCTGATGTGCTGGCCAAAAGGTGCAGAAAAGTCTGCTTCTCTTGACTTCAAAGACCCACTTGCTTACTCAAGGGCTTGTGGAACCCTTGAGGCCCTGTTAGGGAGGGGGAGGGGCTGCTGTGGATCTAAACCCTAACAGGAGGCAGAGTCAGAGGCAGGCTGATCTCTATGAGATCAAGGCCAGCCTGATCTATATATTGAATTCTAGGCCAGCTGGGGCCCCAGGGAGACCTTGCCTCCAAAAACCAAAAAATAAAAAAATACAGTAAAACAAAATGCATAAATTGAAGACAAAAAAATCTAAGAAGAATGTATTAGGAGAGCAGAAAAAGGAAGGAGTTTAAATTTTAGAAGAGTCATAGCCAGATCTGCCACAGGCAAGGTATGTGTCCTCTTTATTCAGAGAACACAGCAAAGCACAGAAACCATGTGTGGAAAACAGGCATAGAGGGGCAGTTTGGACTTATGTAGGAAATCTCTTGAATGCAGTTGTAGGAATTTGCTTGTGCTAGCATGTAATGTCCTTGAGGATCTTTCTCACAAGATTATTTTCTCAGACAAGTTATCCTATAACACTAAAGGAGACACATTGGCTCTGTAAACTTTCTCTCTCAGTCCAGGGAGTGAAGAGTTTATAGGGCTTGAGCAAAGGCCGGCCCACCAATTTAAGACCAGTTAGTCACTTTAAGGAATTTATGTCTTAATGGATTCCTTTAATGAAGCTTATGGCTCCCCTGAAATTCACACATTCTATCAGCATGGATAAAGAGAGGTACTGAATGGTTTGCTTTTCCACACTAGGATGTCAATATTTTAAAATAATCTATAGTGATTTCCTTAAGGATATAATTGTGGGGATGGAGAGATGGCTCAGTGGTTAAAAGCACTAACTGCTCTTGCAGAAGACCCAGATTCAGTTCCCAGCACCCACATGGTGGCTAACAACCATCTGTTACTACAGTTCCAGGTGATCTGACACTCTCTTCTGACTTCCATGGGCATTGCATGACATGGGTCATTTACATACATTCATGAAATACACTCATATATAGAAAAAATCAAAATAATAAATAAAATTTTAAAAAGAATATATGGTGGTGATATATCATATGCAATGACCACATAGCATTAAAATATCAAAGTACACTCTCACACTGCCAAGTGTATCTCTTGCAGGAAGCTCTGCATGCTGGTTTGTTCAGAGTAGGAGTGAACACTGACAGGTAGGAAGAGCAGACTTCCTGTAGATTTCCATAAATTTCTTTTTCAAATATCTAATGCTACTTTAGTAATTACAACAAAGAAAATAATATGAAAACTATTGCCACAATAGACTTAATTGATAAATTAACAGTGTTTGAAAATATGTCTTCTGTAAAAATTAACTTGGAAATAAATGTCTAAATATTGTACTTTTTGCTGTCACTTTTTCAATGTGGCAGCACCAGGTGGATGGCAATTTGATATCCTTTTTCTTGTACAAATTAAGGTAAATTTAAAAATGATAGTATGATTCTAAAATTCTAGTAAGAAGTAGCATAAAAATGTATAAGCTTTATGCAAAGAAAAAGTAGAAGTAAAATTCAGTTGATAAGAATGTTTCCACAATCATGTAGTTGAGTGATCATTGGTTATATTGACGGTACAGCAGCAACAGGGGCAGGAGGGAATCTAAGTAGAAGTTCATATTCATGGGCAGCAGCCCACACTTCCTCAATCAGGAACTCCATGAGTGGAGCCCAAACTTCTGTGATTAGATGAAAAAGTTTTGAAAGCTTGGCAGGTATTCTGATAAAAGCTCAAGCATCGGAACCACTGTCTAGATAATTACCTCACTCTACTCCTTTGTTTCCCTTCTACAAACATCATCAGTAATTGCTGTGGAAATATAATACAGTCCACATGCAATTATCTCTGATATTCAGGGGGCAGAATGATTTGGACAATGAATACCATGGATAATCCCCACATTACTCTTTAGCTGTTAAAACCAGACTCCACCCAGGTATTTTGTGGGTGTGTTAGAGCCTCTAATGAGACTGAAATTGACTGACTGTTGTTTCAGCACTTTGCTTCTCTGCCCACTCTGGTGAAGGTGCTAATGAGCAGTGAAATAGCCTGAAGAGAAACAGCAGGAGGGACAAGGCCTAGGGAGTCCTGTCTCTGAATACTGGAGCTTATTCTATAATATCAGAAGCAATTGTTTGCAAAAACCTCTTCTTCCTGTCTTAAAATTTAATATGCCAATATTAAATTCATTGTAAGGACTTTATAGTGAAAATGTGAGCTACTGCCTTGGCAGCAGGGTGTCTGCAGGTTGCTGAGTAAAGTTGATTGACTTTCCCTTCTTCAGTCTGTTTCTGTCCTTGTCTTATTTTATTCTCTTCCAAAACTAACACCTATAGAACTTCTCTTTACTCTGTGTCTTTCTGGTCCTTTCTCTGTTCAAATGGCTTTGAATACTAGTCAGAAGATCTACTTAAAAACAGATGAGAAAGAAAGGGAAAGAAAAATAATATTAAATACCATGATGCTATTATAGATTTAATTCTAAAGGAGTTGCAGGGTTTGAAACATCAAATAAACCTCAGTTTGAAGGATATTATATTCCTTCTCTTTCCTGTATTGCTTTCTGAAAAGTGGTAGAAGAATAAATAAAAGAAAAAAAACCTGTCTAAAAACCTCTTAGAAATTATTTTGTGAATTTAACTGAAAAGAAAAATAGAACACCCTATTATCAACCTAGTCATAATAATCCCAAACTCTTCGTTTTGTGTGTTCTTTTGTACTTGATTCAAAAGAAAACCCTTCCAACAAACCTTATATATTATTACCTCATGAATCTTTAAAACAATTTTATGAACTTTCATAGACAAATAACAGTTTTGAATTGTAAATTATTTCTTATGCAGCAGAAATTGCTGTAAGATAACTGACTGTTAACCCAATGATACTGATTAAATCTTTATTGTCATCAGTACTGAGGGTGAGGTGGTCCCCACTGTCAATGTTAACACTACAGTATTTGTTGGGAAAAAAAATGAAATACCTTGATGAATGCTGTAAGAACTCTGCATTTTGATAGAAAACTCTGTTTAAAATGTTGATTTAGATTTACTTGCTAAGCTTGCCTGTTCTGCCTGATTTGTATCTACCACACATGGATGATTAACCTAGTTGAAATGCTAAGAATTGAAGTGCTGTAAACCTCCTTCCTGGACCCTGGACCCTGGACCCCAGACTCAGTTGATTTACAATGTGTCCTGTAGGCCTGTTTGCACATACCAGATAACCGATAAGGAACAAAGAGAAGGAAGTTGCACCAGGCTTACACCAGATCTAGCCTTCCTGGAAAAGATGTTTAACCGAAACTATAGCTTTTAGAAGATGTTTGATCAAAGTGTCTGCTGAGGAATGCTTTTTGTGTAATGACTATGTGGGCCTATATAATCTGTATCTGAAACTGAATGGGGGTCGATCGTTCTGACCAGACTTGCATGTCTTGGGAAACCGGTCGACCCCAGCCGGCTGGAAAGTAAAGACTCTGCTTGATTTTTACATCTCCAATCCCGTGTATTTGTTATCTGGAGGGGACCCATCGAGTCACGGACCCTAACAGTATTAATCCTAATTCTCTTTCTGCAAGGCGGAGACATTTGCTGTACTGATGTGATTCAGCTCATTGATCTGTTAGATATCTTCACTGAAACAGAAGTGCAACAAAGAAAATGGCAAAAACCATGATTATTCAATCACTTTATTAAGGTTTTCAAAGTTTTATAACACAAGCATGTAAGCCAGAACACAAATACTGTGGGTAGTGCTTCAGTGTAAAGTAGAATTACTGCTTATGTTAAAATGTTCACTAAGTCTTCAAGTCTGTTTGGTTGAGAAGTCCTTTTGTAAGTGTTCTTGCTAATGTATTTAAGATAACTTCCAGTTTTTTAAAAAGGAATATTTCACTATTTATTTTTAATTTTCAGTATTTATAATCATAATGTCACAAAAGTTGAATTTTATTACTGGCAAAGAGTCAAAAATATTTAGACCCATTTCAGGTGAATAGTGTAAGTAAGTAATCAAATACTAAGGAGAATAAAATATAGCGACACAAAGGAACAATATGTTCCCTGGTGGCTGTAGAAACAGACCCTTGAGGCAAGCCTACGTTTTTCTCTTCAGGAACAATTAAGCAGTTTTATGCTATGCTTTCGGTGTTTTCAAAGATTATCTGACTTACTCATGTATTATTCGATAATAATAATAAATGCATGCAGAAAATACTTTACGAATTGATATTTCATCAAATATGTTCAATTCAGTGATGAAGATTCAGCATCCTAATCTGAAAACACAAAAATCTAAGCACATCAAAATTAAAACATTTTTTGAGTGCCAATATGATGTTCTTGATTTCATGTGACAATCAGAGGTGAAAATGCACATATAACAAGAATATTTTATAAAATTACCTTCAGACTATGTTTATAAGATGTGTATGAAAGATAATGAGTTTTGTGATTAAACTTGGGGATGTACTACCAAGATGTTTCATTATGAATATGCAAATATTTTCTATTTCAAAATAATCTGAAATCCCTAACCATTCTGGCCCAAAGTGTTTTTGATTGACTCAACTATTATACTATAATTAACTGCTAATGGAGGACCATTCTGCAGCCATACATGGTTGAGAGAACTAGACAAAACTTGAGTTGTCCAGGGTATTCTTTGTTTCAGCTTTATAGAAATCAGTGGCACTTTGTCATTCTTCACTATAAAAATTAAAAAAAGTGATTTTGAAATTAAATTTAGCTCTATATACATTCTAAAAGTCTCTTTTTATTTTTTTCCCCTAGTGCATGAAGCAGCAACACTTTTGTCTAAAGCATATGAAGCTAGCCTGCCAATGTCCATTTTTAATCTCTGAACTCTAAATAAAGATGTATTTGTTTGCACCTGTCACTGGACTGAATAAACAAAGCAATAATGTGTTTTTAAAAAGCCAATGTTAGTTTTTGTTTTTAAATCTGTGCAACCCTAACTCTTTAGAGCCAACAGCTGTTCTCACAGAGCATAACTGCTGACAGACAACAAAAATAATTCTTACCTTTTCTAATTCAGGGTCATTCATACTTGGAAAGTCATGGATATCTGGGAATTCAGATATTTCCATTTATATTTAAATCCAAATCTAAATTATGATTTTTTAATACTATAGCTCTTAAATAGGAAAAGAAACATTTTAAATATGGATACTAAAATGTCCACTATATTAACAGTTATTTTCACTGGTAAGATGGGTCCTCAAACTCAGTGACATAAAGGAAAATTTAATAGGCTCCTACATGTTGTAGATCAGGAATTCAGATGTAACACTGTAGTCCTGATGCTTCCAGAGGCTTCTCACAAAACTCAGAGGCTGTTGCTGATTCAGGATTTGGTCTAGGATCTTTGGGTGGTTCTTTTACTCACATATGCAGCTCTTGGGCTGGAATGACTTTATCACAGAGGTCCACCACTTGGAACTGCTTCTCTGGCTTTTGAGTGAGACATGTTTTCTGTAAACCATGGCAGGCCAAGGGTGATACAACTTCATATGCAGTGACTAAACACTTCAAATACAATAATTTCTATGACAAGACACTTCACCATCTTTTCTGATACAATATACAAATCACTGAGTACCACTTTGATGTACATTAATACTTGAAACAGAGGACACCATCAGACCCAATATTCTAGGGCATGGGTTCTACTGCAGGATAGAGGAATGTAAGGAAAAATCAGGGACTGTTTTAAAACTATCTTCAAATAAATAAATTTGAATTGCATTATCTCAGTAATGCCCAATTATCAAGTAAGATTTCAGTATGGAAGACATAGTAACCAGAAGAAAATAATTATAAAAACAAGTCACAAGGACTTATTTACCAACCTTATGCATTTAAAGCCCTGGTAAGTGTTATAAACTACAAATTGCACATGTATTTGTTTATATGTAAACATGAAATATATATGTCTATGCATATATAATTTAAATGTTGTTATGACTTTGGAGGAGTTTAGTAGGTATGAATTTATAGCTTTAGATATGATTCCCTGTGGGTCTCTCCCTCCCCTCGTGGGCCATTGGCCACCGAACCACAAGAACAAAGGGAGCAGAAGTGACAAACAGGGTCAGGATAGCCAGTGAACATTGATGGAAAAAACCTTCTGGGGAGTCAGATTCAGTGACACAGCTTCATGCCCCAACCTGCAGGGTGGGAAATGGAGACTCAAACTCCCAGGGACCTGGAATGATGGGACAAGAGACACGAAGAATGACAGCAAGACAAAGAACTCTGATCAAGCTGCAAAAGTTTATTTTTCCACAGGGATTCTTATATGGGCTGAAGCGGGAAATTAGCTAGAACTGGCGCCATGAGTCTGGTTGCAGGATAAGGAAATTGGTGGTTGCTCCAGCTTATCTTTGAGTCATCAGAAAGGTTGCTTATCTTAGGGGGCAGGGAGGACTGATCAGCAAGTTCTCTGGAGGCTGCTTGCCCTGGGGGGCAGGGAGGGCTGCCAGGCAGCGTGGTCTCCCACAGCTTCATTTAGTCAGGGGGATCATGGAAAAATATAGTGTGGAGGTAGCAGCCAAAGCTTCAGCTGATAGGTGTTCATAGTATGCTTTATTTACATTTGGTAGGGGATCCTATCATCTGGCTATAGGGCAATGCATAATTATCATACAGAAAAAACCTGGGGCAGTTTTTTTGCAGGTAACTATGCCAAAGGTCATGTTCCAAATAGGCCAGGTATCCGAGCTTGGAGGCAATTTCCAGATAAGTCAGGCAGAGAACAGGAGGCCCCACTGATGAGAAAGTTAGTCCTTCCATACAGCCCCGAGCTCTTTAGAGCTATCCGGACATGGTGGACTGCAACCTTAGCAGCAGGGTCCCCTAACATCTCCCCCTGTTTTGTTTTATAATGGAGAAGTGTCATCACAAGTTTTAAGAGCCAACTTATCTATCTCAGGAGAATCAAAAGTCTGATCATTGACCATGACCTGATTGATAGTAATTTTAGCAATGGTAGTAATCTGTCTAAGAAGAAATTGTATGAAACAGGGAGTAAGCATCAAAATAACACAACATAATCAGGGGGCTATTGATATTGTAACATTCCCCCCTCTGAAGAGGTAACCCCAAAATCTTTTGGGGATAAGAGGTCCCAAATACTTTTAACGTTTTTGGCCTTTGGACAGAATACTTTGTTAAAAGGCCCAAGGACATTTTGACATTTAGCCAAGAAAGAACCTGGCTACTTTTCTTTAGGGTCTTTTTACCCTAGCTGCCTAACCAATTTCTATCTCCTATTCTTATCATACCACCCTGTGATGAGGCTTACCCAAATTGCCAATAGGGAATTGGGACGCAGACCACTCTGGCTTCTTCCATGCTGAACAGGGATGCAGGGTTAGGCAACTGAGGTACCCCCTTCAGTGGGTCTATCTAAATGACTCCCAAATTGCATAACTCTTAACTATAGGGAGAAAAGGAAGGTACTTGACTGGTGCCTGGGAGATGTGAAGGAAAAGTAAAGGTAAGAGTAAAGGCAAGAGTAGTTAGTATTATGATTTCTAGGCAAGGAGCCAGAAAATGTCCAAATTAAAATCCATTGGAATTTCTTGATGAGGGCTTCCAAAAGCATCCATCTAATGGGTTTCTCCTCATTTCTCTTTTGTCTGTTAAGACTGGACTGATGATTGATGAACTCAAGATTTGTTTTCAGGCACTTTGGTAACTGTTGGAGTGGCTAGAATCAGCTCCCTCTTAAATGGCCTCTAGATAGGGAGAGAAAACAAATTTAGCCATCATTTTAGAATAGTGAGTTGTTTCCCTCAGCTGCAGGTGGGCACTACAGTATTGTAGACCAAGATTTAAAGTCCTATACCTGAGTAGCACTGTCCTATTAGGAACAAAATCACCAATGAGAAATAATTGCCTAAATAACATAAGAACTTAATTCTAATGTCTGGGATGTGTAATCCTTTGAATTCTTAAAGAAATATATTGATGACTTTAATCTTTGGTTATACTTTCCCCTTGGGTGTTTAAGGCCATACAGTTGTCCCAAATAAATTACAAATAAACCAGTATATTATTACTTTTAATGTCACATGAGGATCTGTTCCTCAGGGGTCAATTGGGCTTCGGGGGAGCCCCTGGCTCCTCAGGCTTTTCTTTACCAGTTCCATGAAGGTAAGTCAAAGGTCCTGCTCGACCATTATTGGCTTCTCTTGGAAGCATGGAGGAAATGATTCCTCTGTGTTGACCCTCCTCTTTATAGACTGGACACTGGCTCAAGTCCATCTGGTGGGGTTGGTCTGGATGCAAAGGATCAGGAAGTAGTGGTGGTTCCCCTGGTGCCTGGGACCCCAAGACAAGGAATGGGACAGGTCCCCGGCTAGGAGGAGAGATAGACAGTGGAGATGGGAGGGTGAATGAGGCTGGGGGAGTCAAGGCATGGGGGGCATGATCAACTGGCAGAGAGAGGCCTGTGGGTTGTGCAGGCCCAGGGGAGCAGAGCCAATCTGGTACTTTTACTTACCATGTGCCATGTAGACAAAGCTTGGGCAAAACCCAAACATTTTTAAATAAACCTTGATGAGACATCCTTAAACTAGTTGACTAAGCTATGACCTTAGAAATTTTAAGGTCTTTTTCTCATGCTTTATAAATTATAACAAACCTCCATCATTTACTTAGGCTTTCTCATTTTTAACAAAATACCTCCATTCCTGTATCCTTCTAACATCTTTTACCTTACCATTCTCTTTCTTAGTAACCATGAGACATAATATCATTAAAAAATAAATTTTTCATCTGTTGTGAGAATTCTTTTCCTGGGATACTAAGCAATGTTTTTCCCCTTTTTAGGTTGTAGTATCAAACTAGTGTTTGATTACATTAAAGTTTTTCTGGGGAACCAATGAATTTATTGAGCTTAGTTATAGAGATGACTGAAGGGTTGCTGAGGTATATGAGTGACCTGAGAGTATTTATACTTGAAAGCCCTAACCCAGCATGGATTAAGCTTTCTCTTCCTAGCCTTCCCCAGATAATACACTTTAGTCCTCCCCAAACCCAGGAGACCATGTATGATTAGGGCCAAATTACATAGAGTTAGTTAGTTGGTTGGGAAGAGCAGCTGGATACTCAGGTGAAGGTTCAATGACCCATTTACCCCTCCTCCTTTAATTAGATGTTTAAGTCTACAAGTCCAATTGTGATGATCTTTTGTTAGTGGACACAGTTGAAGTCATGAAGGTGGTAGTTGTTTGTCTGAGGAAGTAGTGTGTAGCATCATCTTATTAAAAGAACATGGAACCTAAATTATACACATAAGATAATGTAATAAGTCAATATCACCCATGTACACACTGTGCTTTATAAGTTCCCAGGTAAACCTTATAGAAAACACAAGACAGTTAAAAATCTTTTACCTTATGTAGGTTAGAGAGTGGTCTACCAAAACCTTGCTTTTGGTTGAAAAAAGCAATTGGTACATAGTCAAACATTATAGAATTGTTTATAACCTCCAGCATAATCAATTCAGGAAAAAACTGTGCTATAACCCTGTTTAGACTGTTAAATTAAGGTAAAGAGAAGCAATTGGTACACAACCCCCAGCATAATCATTTAAGGAAAATTGTGTTAAAACCCTGTTTAGACTTGAATAAATTTTTTAATAACATTTATAAACAAATTTACCAAGTAATTAATATTTTATATGATTGCATACTGTATAAACTTTGAGATGCCCTTGTAAGCCTTTAAGTGGGTATTAAACAATCAAGTCTCCTTTAAAGGTTTAGAGATGTTTTACACATATTTGGAAAATGTTTATTCTATATAAAACATATCTAAACACAAAGATAAATTGCACCATGGAGCAGAAGCAATCATACTTTAATAGTTAATTTTTATTTTTAATAGGAACCATGTTGTAATTTAACAATTTTAGTTTACAAGAGATCTTACTTACAAGAAAATTTGATATATAGTAAATTATTAATAATTGTTTTATTAGTATTAAACATAAATCTATATATTCACAACAGTCTCACTCAATAAATACTGTGGTTAGGCACAATGTCACAGTAAAACAGCTTCAAAACCAAGACCTATTACCTTGACGAATTTTTTGATAAGGTGTATATGAAAGAAACTCATAAAAGCCAGCAGTACTTTACATATACATACATATATATACATATGTATATAGATACATATATATATGAGAATCTCATCTCAAAATGGCTGTGTTGGACAAAGCCATACACACTGATGAGGTGGAAAGAAGCAACTGGTACATATTAAAGTGTTATCAAATTGGTGTTTACAGATTTAAACAAAATCAATTAAGGAAAACTGTGATGCTTTAGTTACAGACTGAGGAATTCTAGGCAGAACGCTCTTTTAAAAAAAATCTATCCTGTTGTTTATTAAGTAGTTAAATTTATCTTTGTATTACCATAGATTTTACATTAGTCTGTGTTAGTGACTTTACTAAGTATTTTGACCAAATAGAGAATCTCATTAACTATTTTTACTATAGATAGTAAACTATTAACTATTTTTACTATAGACAGTACCTTCTGTTGAAATTAGTTTACACCTTAGTTATTTTTAATTGTACAGTGTATTTACTCTTAGGCTGTTTGGTTGTTCTCCTTTTCTTGTTACAGGGTCAGGGGTCGGGGGCCAGCCTGAGCTTGGAAAAGTTTTGGAGAATATATCTTGATATAATAGGCTTGAGTCTGAAGTGGGAAGGCCAATCCCATCTCCAGAGTCAGAGTCCCAGTGAGCTCAAACAGCGTGTGACAATTTACCAATATAATTAATACAAAAAGGCATTTGTTTTTCTTTAGCCTAAATTTTTTTTAAATTGTTTCTCCACATTTTACTTTAAAATTTTTTTTCATATTTTATTTATTATTTTTATTTTATGTGGGTGTATTGCCCGCATGTAGTTAAGTGCACCTGTGTTGTGCAATGCCCTTGGAGGACAGAAGAGGCCGTCAGATGCCCTGGAGCTGGATTTATGGACAGTTGTTAGCTGCCAAGTGGGTGATGGGATTTGAACCCAGGTCTTGTGCAAAAGCAACCAGTGTTCTTAACTGCTGAGCCATCTCTCCAGCCCCCATATTTTACTTTTAAACTAAGGCAAGACTGTTAACTCACATGGTGAATTCCTTTGAAGAGGGCTTTCAGTCTGATTGGAAAAAACATTTTATAATTTATAATACATGATCTTGGATTAAGTACCCAAGACCTGGGGAATAAGAAACACAGAAGACAATGGTACCTAAAAGAAAATTTAGAGAGACAATATCAAAATACTCTTTTCTTTTTAGTCTATCTATGACATTGTAACTAGAAGGTACCCAGGGAATGATGTGGCAGGGACAAAAGCAAGCATACAGCAACTGAGCATCAAGGAGGGAAATAACTCTATTCTAGAGAAAAACAGGCTTAGAATCACAATGCAGAAAAGTGGAGTGTTTGGGACCAGTAGAGTCGACATTTTCAGTCTCCCATCCCAGTAGGCTATCCCTTTTAAAAACTCAATGTTGTAACTATATGTTGGTAGTAGCTTGTCTCCCATGGGCTCCAGTAGTTGCTGCAGTGGCACACCCTTGGAGGGAGAAGAAAAGGCCATGACCTGCACTGCACACACGTGCACACGCACTCCCTCCGTGTGAGCCAGCCACCATCCAGTGATGGTGGGAGCCAGCCTCCATCCAGGTGTGCACAGCATGAAGGCACTTGCCCCCAAGGGGAAGCCTGTGGGGGCACAGAGGACTATGGGAGAAAGTCCTCCATGCAGGGTGGTTGCCTCGGCCAAGCCCCTTCCCAAGAACAGGTTTACAGAAAAAAAAAAAAATGGCTTTTAAAATCTATTTTCTATTTGTCTGTGGTGCAAGCAGCCTTAAATTCTTTAAGTGCTCCAGAGCTACCCACTGCTTTAAATCCCTTGTTTTTGTTTTTGTTTATGTAGTGGGGCAGGCCAATTTAAATTCTCACCCAATGGGCTCACTTTGAGCATGAGTGCCTTTTTCTCCCAGGACATGTCAATTTAAATTCTCACCTAACTGGTTTATCTTGAGACTGAGTGCCCTGGGGTTGAGATAACAAAACAGATAAGGAATTTTGTTATCTTAGGAGTTGAATTCAATGTGTGTGAAAATCCCTGCACTATAGAACTTTGGGGATTCTTTGTTTCTAGGGGTGTTGTTCAAGATAGAAAAGGAAAGGGGGTGAAAGGTCAATTCCTAGGGGAACATTCCCAGGACTGAAGGCCTCAGGGAATTCCTTGCTAGTCCACAGTGCAAGCCTGACTGCAAGTTTCAGAGAACCTGTGAGCTGCTCTAAGAGCATTTAACTGGTCTTTGTGTTACTGGGTGTTGCATTAGAAAGATGTATAGATAAAGGGTCTTTGTCTACACCTGGGCAGGCAATCACAGTCCATTCAGAGGACTAAAAGCCTTTGCTAATTTCAGGGAGTAGCCCTGATCAGAAAGCCTCAATTGCTCCTTTGTCTTTAATGGTCCCATGCTAAGACCTAGACCAAAAGAAAAAGGAGGAAAGAGGAGAGACTGCCAATCCTCAAGGGTGGGATGGCCAAGGCAAAGCTGCTGCTACCCTCTTGATGAGGGGGTACTCACAAACTCCACATGTTCTTGGAGCCCCACATTCAGACGCCAGCTCTGGGTCTCTCCCTCCCCACGTGGGCCGCTAGCCACCGACACAAAGGGAGCAGAAGCTATGAATGGGGTCAGGATGGTGAGTGAAAACAAACATTAAAAACCTTCCTGGGTGTCAGATTCAGTGATACAGCTCCATTTAGTCAGTGGGGGTCAGGGAAAAATATAGTGTGGAGACAGCAGCCAAAGCTTCAGCTGATAGGTGTTCATAGTATGCTTTATTTACATGTGGTAGGGGATCCTATCATCAGGCTATAGGGCAATGCATAATTATCATATAGAAAAAAACTGGGGGCAGTTTATTGCAGGTAACCATGCCAAAGGTCATGTACCAAATAAGGCCAGGCATCCATGCTTGGAGGCACTTTCCAGATAAGTCAGGCAGACAACAGGAGCACCACCACCCCCGCCCCCGCCCAGCTGAGAAAGGGAGTCCTTCCATACAGCGCTGAGCTCCTCAGAGCTATCTGGAGATGGTGTACTGCAACCTTAGCAGCAGGGTCCCCCAACAGTTACTTATGAATTATGGAGTATTTTTGTCCTTAAAATTTAACATATAACACAATTTTATTGTCTTTTTTATATTAGATTGTATAATTGGATAATTTTGGCAATTGATATTCCAAAAAGAAATCACCAGGATAAGGACCATGCCCATCACCCTCAAAGGTTTTCAAGTGATCTTTGCATTTCCCTTATTCTCTGTAGCATCAACAAATTTTGGTCAGCTTTCTTCCATGAGAATTTAATTTTCACTTCCTTTGGGATTTTGTATGCACTACATGCATATGTATGTGTGACATATATTACAACTGAATTTCTTTTACCCATGTAGTTTGTACCAGTATTTCAAGAATTTTCATTTTTCAATAATAACCAATGCTCTTGCTTTACCTACTGGTGGCTAATTAGATTGTTTCTAGTTTTCAACAGTTAAAAATAAAGCTGTTAGGAACCCTTCATGGGGCAGCCAATGCATAGACATACATTTTTGGTCCTGTGGAAAATAGTTTCTAGAAATGTAATGAGCAACTAATCTTCTGTACACTTATTGAAACCTTGAGGAATTTGATTGGTGTCATCTTTCATTTTCATCAGCAGTGAATCCAATAAAATATGTATTTATATATGTGATGTTTATATAAATTTTATTATTTTAATCAGTTATAATTTTATGAAAGTTTAGTGAGTATGACTTTATCATTTTATATGTGATTACTAATCACCCTTGGATCTTTATTTCAATTTTATTATTATTATTATTATTATTATTATTATTATTATTAATTTTTTTAATTGAAACAGTCTCTTTGTAGTCCCAACTGGCCTGCAGCTGTGTAGACCAGTTGGCCTTGAATTCACAGAGATCTGCCTTCCCAGAATCCTGGGATTAAAGGCGTGTGCCACCATGTCTAGCTTTGGTCTGGTTTCTTTAGAAAACATATCATATTTTGGGGGATAGAGAGATAGCACAGCAGTTAAGAATACTGACTCTTCTTGCAGAAGACCCAGGTTTGGATCCCAGCACCGACATGGCAGCTAACGACTGTCTGTAACTCCAGTTCCAGGGTATCCAACAGTCTCTTCTGTCCTCCACAGGCATTGTATGACACAGGTGCACTTACCTATGTGCAGGCAATACATGCATACACATAAAATAAAAATAATAAAATATTTAAAATAAAAAGAGAAAACATAGGTAAATTTCATAGGTAAATTTTTAGTGTTTGCCTACTGTTAATATTTTTGTCAATCCTTTGCTCTTGACATCTCATTTCATTTCAATATTTATTAAAGTTTTTAGAATTTTCTATTGCTGAGGAAATTTTATCTTAATATGTATTAAAACTGTTACAGTTTTTCATGGAATAATGAAACACAGCCAAATATAAATGCACGCCATATACTTGTTAGTAATAGAGAGTTCACTGAAATATCTGTATGATCTTTGTTTAAAAGGCAGAAGGCAATTGTCTTATTGCTGTCTTATTTTCATTTTTGACAATTTAGCCTTATAATATATTACATTAAACACCATTTATAACAAAAGTGACACTGTTTAATAAAATAATAATATATTTATTGTTGTTTTAATGAGACAGGTCATCCCTGTAGCTCCAGCTAGCCTGGAACTTGGTATGCAGACCAGGCTGACCATGATTTTATAGAGCTCTGCCTGTCTCTGCCTTGCTAGTGTTGGAACTAAAGGCATGTACCATCTTGCCCAGGAAAATAGTTATATATTTTAAAAATATTTTGGACTTTTAAAATTGGTGGTGTGTGTTCTAGTAAGATTTCTCTTTTCCCAAGTGAATGAACACTGTGTAATCACTCAATAATTTTGACTTTTTATGGTCAAATTAGTCTACATTTTAAAAATATTTGAAATAAGACATGTTTCCAGAAACTGAAAAAAGAGAGCATATTTGTAAAGTGAAAGATCAAGTAGAGATATTCTTTCCCAATCATCTTTCTTTTATCAAACTTTGAATAAAGAAGCAGAGTAAGGAATCAGTGATAAAAGAACTTTACAAATCCACCTGGGAAAATGAATAAAAGTAAACCTCAGCAAACAATGTTCAATTTTTAAAAGTACTTGTACTTGGAGAAAACAAGTATTGTGGATTATAAAGTAATCAGAGTTATCAAAATATCTTTATTGAAATACTTAAACTGATTTAGAGATGAATGAGGAGTCTCCTTTTTAATAAAACCCTTCATTTTATGATGAAAGTGTTTGCTGACTTTGATAAACTGTGTCACATTCATCACAATACAATGGCCAAGAATCTCAAAGATAACTAAATAAATTTTAAAAAGCTATTTTTAAGTGAGAAGAATCCAAATAAGTTTTCATCTTATTAAGTAAAAGAGGCATTTTTCATCATTTATTGATGTTGTGTTACATAATATAAAAATTACAAATAAATTTTACTTCATTAAATGTAAATGTTTCGATCTCTCTCCTAAAATCTTAAATTGTATTTTTTTTCTATTTTTTTACAGTAAAATTAAATCTGCCACAAATCTCTATTTCTCTCATCCTTCTTTTGATACAGGCATTATATAGGCAGGAAGAATTCTCTCTTTAGCCAATTTATTGTTTGAGGCATGGCCCCTGTGTTCCCAGCTTTCAAACTAGATTAGGGGGTATGTCATCTTCTTTTTGAAACACTCTCACCATTAACTCCCCTACCCATCTCTTTTTGTGTGGAATCTTTTGCCTATTGATATTAAGTCAATTCCACGATTATCTTATATTCAACCCTCACATAATCCAGTTTAATAGGAAGTTAGTTTCTTTTTACTTAGACAATTGCAGCTTATTAAGCCCAAGTCCACACAATGCTTTTAGTTAAATTAAATTAAAAATACTGTTTGTGGTATCTTAACCTTGCCAGTGATCTTAGCTTTGTGAAAAGGAGGCTGGATTCACATCTATCCAGCTAATTACCTATGTGTTCTTGTGTAGGGTCAAGTTGATTGGTCTCATATGATAAAACTTTCTTCCAAATCTCATCTCCCCAGTTGTATCACTACTTTACTACTATGTACATATAAATATATATAGTATATGTAATATATGTATATACTATATATATTATATACATACATATATTCTTTAAAAATACTGCTTTCTCAGTGTTCTTGAAGTGTTTTATTTTGAGAAAACTGTCACTTCTCATCACATTTATAACTCCTTATTGCCTGGTTGGGAAAGAAATTAAGCAACACAGTAACTAATCAAGGCACTCTGACATTATATCTTGATGTTTACCTATTTAGCTACAGTGGCTGTTCTTTTACATGCCAAATGTTCTGTAGTCAAAGAATTTTGCAGGTAATGTGTCTACAGAGACCAAGAGAGAAGTGTCTCAGTAGCACAGTAGGAATCCTTTCATACTCACAAGAAGCACAGGTGGAAAGCCACATAGGGCAGAGCAGGTACCAAAAGCTGCTGTTCAGCAAACACTTGATGGCTTCATGGAAGAAGCCCAAAGACCTCAGGGCCATAGCTCACAAGAGAAACCAGAAATCTATTATTATTTGAAATCTACTATTGTTGTCATTAGCATTAGCAATGACCAAAACAAACAAACAAACAAAAACAAACAAGCAAAATCCTGTAGGCGAAGTGTAGGAAACTGGGCTATATGGTTTCTATTCACCAAAGATGACAATTCCAGGAAATGCTTTGTTTACTGACCCCTTTGTTTGTCTGAAATTTAGGCTCTTTCTCTAAAATAGTCCTTATCTATACACGATGTCTTCTTCTTAAAGCCTGAATTTAAGCTCCCCAATTTTGGGGCCATTCTCATGAAGTGCATATTTAGTTTAGTGTGCTCAGTTCTGCACTGGGGCACCTGGGGAAGTCACAGCAGAATTGGGATGCTGTGGTGTGGTAGCCGGCTGTGGCTGCTCTCCACCGGCTATGGCTGCTCTCCTCCAGCTATGGCCGCTCTCCTGCTCTCTTAGTTCCTCCGATCAGTCATCTGGTCTAGACCCCAGGGCTGGTGAGGAGTCTCCATCAGCATTGCCAAATTCAGGCACAGGAGACCAGGTTCAGTGACACAGATCTGCTTTATTGGAAGAAAGTACGGGCTTATATAAGGGTAATAGTCCAATCACAACACAGCATATGGGATCCCTTATTAGCATGGCAGACTAGTATCCTATTACACTCTAGTGGGCTAGATACCCCATTAGAAGCAATGCATTCCAGCACGATAGGTGTGTAAGGTAAAAGGCAAAATCAGTCACAAGATTTTCCACAACACTGTGGGATATTTTAAATTTTAAGAAAAACAATAACACCTAACATTCATTAGACAATGTAAAAAGGATAGTTCTATGTAGCTTGCTATTTCAAGACTATTTCGTGTGCTTTTGATCATGTCAGTCTATTACATAAAGCTGAGCTTTTGGCAGCTGCTGTGTTAAAATGAAACAACGGTACAGAGGTCCTGGTGGAAGATCAAGGGAGGCTGGAGTACCAAAATATTAGTAAAGACTGAACTATTGTTATAATTTAAAGGTTTGGGATATTTAAAACGGACTTTTAATTTCATTTCACGTGTATTATCTGTTCAAATAACCACTAAGTTTTAGTGCACACAACCCACACAACCACTAATGAAGCATTCTTTTTTTGTTTTGTTTTGTTTTGTCTTTTTGAGACAGGGTCTCCCTGTAGCCCTAGCTGTCCTGGATTCACTATGGAGACCCGGCTGGCCTTGAACTCACAGAGATCTGCCTGCTTCTGCCTCCCGAGTGCTGGGATTAAAGGTGTGTGCCACCATGCCCGGCTTGAAGCATTCTTGACTTAACTCTTTAATGAGTGCAACTGTTAGGAAACATTTTGTCTCAATAACATTGTGAATATTACTTTGAAAAGAAGATCCATTAAGGCACTTCTACACTAACATGATTTCAGATATAAGATATTCAGGAGAATTCTGAAAAGCATAACTAGTAAAATATTATAAAATTTAGATATTTCATTCCATCTGTATGGAAATATCTTTTTCTGTTTCTATAAAAAAAGAGATTTTTTTTTTTTTGGTAATTGCATTGACTCTGTAGATTCCTTCATAAGTGTGAACATTTTCATATTTAGTCTCATAATCCATGAAGTTTTAGTTAATCAAGATGAATGGGTTTCATAGATATGTTGACTGATATTGTGCCTATTGGTAATAATACTGTACAATGTAGTTGCAAGTATTTGCACTGGTAGATTTCCTGCTACTTATTGTCAATAAAAATAAAACAAACACACTGAAGCCATGCAATGGGCACAAGAAACACCCTGATGTGATGAAAATCTTTGTTATATTGATCATAGTGATGGTCTCACAGTAGGATATATATCTTCAACCTAACTAAGTTATATATATTAAATATATGCAATATTTATACATAACTTACCCTTTAATAAAAGTTTAAAATATAGTATTAGATATTTTGGGCTTCCAATTTCTATTGTCCATGGAGTCTTTATGCGTTCTTAAATGCTCCAGGTTTATTGACCAGGTATCAGAGTTATTTTACTAAGATTTAAATTTAACAAATTGCCATTTATAAGAACATTAATAACAGAGTAATAAAGGGTCAATATTTATTTTCCTTATTCTCAGGAACATTATTAAAATAATTACTACTGCAACACTAACACTGATACATCTATAATACAACTGCTTTTACAGTCGCTGTTACACATATAAAGAAATATTTGGGGACATTTGCAATATTTCATGAATTGGTAGAAACACACTGTCAAAATTATTACTTAAGATAGAGAAATTGGGTTGTAAAAATAATCATAAGAGAAACACAGCTTGTTTTATCCATTATTACATCTGTGAATTCATTTACCTAATACACAATGAGAACTTATCTTGTGCTAGGTAATGTTTTACTCATCAAATCCATAAGAATGAACACATGTAAAACACCACTTAGTCTATTAGCTATATGTTATAGTTGAAAAAATAAAAATTAAAGCAAATAAAAAATACAGTATTACCTAACTCCAGGGAACAACATGTCCATGAGACTTATGTAATGGAATTTTTAAAATAAGTTAAATACCAATAATCATATCTCACTATGCAATACTCGTAGGATAATTTACTGATTACTTTAATTCCCTAAGATGTATACTTAGCCCTGTTTTTGAAAATCAATTGCCTAAAAATGTTTATGCTTCTAGGCACTTTATTCTGTTACATTGATCTATGCCCAAGTTTTTAATGCCAATAGTATGATTTATTCACTCCAGCTTTGCAGTGTGGTTTAAAGTAGAGATCGTTTTGGCTAATCGGGTCCATTGAAATTTTATTTAAGTATTTAAAAATGTGAAGAATAATATTTATGTTCTGATGTGAATGTTTTGAGTGTGAGAATCACTTTCAATAGTTTAGACATTCAGTAGTGATTATTTCAATCCTTAAAGAATATATCTCTGTTTGGGAAAGAAGAGATATATAGAAATATATAGAATATCTTCTGCAGAAAAATTGAACTTAGACCTGTATTTCTCAACAAGCATACAAAATCAAATGTATTAGACTCTTAAATGCAAGGTATGAATTTAGGAAACTGCTAGAAGAAAACAAAAGAAATACTTGATGACATTCAAGTGTCAAGGAACCAAGGCAAAACAGACAAATGGGATTTGGGTTGCATCAAACTAGAGAACTTTAATATAGTACATTAAAGTGAAGAAACAAACTGTGGCATGTAAGAAAATATTTGATAGTTATGCATCTGACAAAGAGTTCACTCAAAATATATAGAGCTCAAAATTCTCAAAGGAAAAATAAATAAACTGATAGAAAAATGGGCAATACTTCTGATGAGGCATTTTTCAATGAAAACATATTCGTGGCTAACAGGTTTCAGAAAAAGTGATCAACATATTGGGGAATAATTACCCAAAATCATAATGATATATTATCATCGTGAGCTAGAATAGCTATTTTCAAAAACAACAGGTGGTGGCTGGAGAGATTGCTCAGCAGTTAAGAGCACCACCAGCTGCTCTTGCAGAGAACTCTGGTCCGTATCCCAGAACCCACAAAGTAGCTAACAACTCTCTGTGACTCCAGTTCCAGGGGAGCCGTTGTCCTCTTCTGACCTCCTCAGGCATTGCATTTACATCACGACATGGGTGCACTTACCTGCATGCAGGCATTTCACTCATACACATGAAATTAAAATAACAAATAAAATAATAAAAAAAACAAAAACAAAAGGTAAGTGCGAGCAATGATGTGGAATTCACAGTTCTGGTATTTATGACATCATGGATTGAACTATGAGACATTATGCTAAGTGAACTAAGCTAGGAACAGAAATATAAGTATTGAGGCTGCAGAGATGGCTCAGTGGTTAGAAGCACTGGCTGTTCTTTCAGAGGACCTGAGATTGGTTCACAGCATTCATATGGCAATTAGTGATATCCATAATTACAGCTCCAGGGGATCTGACACCTTCTACCTACCTCCATGGGCATCACATTCACAGGTACACTTACATACATGCAGACAAAACACTCATACACATAAAAAAAATAAAATAAAAGTTTAAAAAAGAAAGACAAGTACCATCTGAGGCCCCTGATGTGTCGAATTTAAAAATGTTAATTTCATGGAAGCTAAGAATAGCAGGTAGAAAGAAATAAAGGTTAATCAATCATTACAATGTTACAGGTTACTAAGATATAATTTATAATATGCTATTTTATAGTTGTGTGACTGCATTTCATGAGGATGTATACACTATTTAATTTATAAAATAAAATATGTTTTTATTGTTTTACCACAAATATGTGACAGTTATTTCGAGAAAACTATACTTTCCCTTATTTAAGCATTTTACACACACACACACACACACACACACACACACACAAACACACATTTATGGCAGCTATAAATATAAATACTTCTCAGCTAAAATGCTCACAAAATTCAATTAATAATGGTCAATTTTTACATACTGAGATCATTTTTCTGCAAAAAATGTGCAATTCCACAGACGTTGAAGGTATCAAGACTGTTAGCATCTTCTTGCCTATAGGGATGTAATTGCTAAGGCCCCAGCATTACTTGAAGAATTATTGGCAGCTGATTACTGCTTGGTGAAGAAGAGGATCTTCCTAAAAGGAGGGACTCTAGATAGACTGACTAGACCTCAGTGGAATAACTTTCACTGAGGGACGTCCAGGGACGTCCTTAACACAAATCACAGAATGCATGAATTGCAGTGTGCATTGGGGGTGCTATGGGAGGTTGCCAATGGAGAAAGGGGTATAAATAAGATTAAGATGTTCTGTATGAAATACACAAAAATTCAATAGAATTTTACAAATAAAGAAATAAATAAAAATAAAAAATAATGACTAAAATATAATTCTTCAAAGCATAAAAATTTGCTCCTTAATAATTAGTAGACTTGAAAAAATTACCATTGAAATCTACCTGATGACTTTGTATCCATTCTCAGATGCGAAGGAGCTCAGAAAGTAACTGTGACTAGTAATAATCAGATATATAGAGATTTGAAATGGAGATCTTTTTTAAAGGTTAAAAACTCATTCAATTTTATGTCTCACAGGGTTTACGCTGAGTTCAATATTGTATAACTGTATTAATTCAACTGTGAACCTAAAAGTTTTATAGCCAATTTTGAAGGAGATGCATCTTAGCTCAGGAAATTGTTATTGAATATGTCAATGCTGCTGTAATGAAATGCTTCTTCTAAGTATGTGGTTATTAAATAAATAATTTTTAAAAATTACAAATAAAAAATAAATAAGTAAATAAATAAATAAAATAAAAGAAAGGTTTCAGCTCCCTAGTGTCTACCTGGCCTCCTCTGTCTTTAGACCCAGCTATTTTAGATTTTTAAGCACACCTTTCTATTTCCATGTTCATGGTATCATTGACACAGTCAGAGATCATGAGTTCCACATCAAGGCTGAGAAAAACCATTTGAATTTCTATGTGGTCACTATTGGAACAGTTGGAACATTTCCAAGATTATCATTAGTGACCTCTGAAAAAAAATCATTACTCATTGCTGAATGTAGTAATTATATTTTGTATTTTCAATGCATGATGCACATGGCATTTGGAAACTTCTTTCAGTTTTAACATATTCCACGTACATTATGCAACTGTGCAGTTCTTGAAGCTCAAATTCTGTTAAAGACTGAAAATAGAAATAATACTTAATGTTCCTAAAACCCCTGCCCACTCCTAATTATCCAAAGCACAGTGCTTTAACAATACAATGTGACTATAATCGTTACTTCTTAAGGTACAATGTTCCCCACTTTATTTTAAACAATTCTTGTTAATTTAAATTTTACTCTTAAGTCCTTTAAAATATGTCTGTCTATTTGTTCTCTTGATAAATTTGTGTGTATTGAGCTATACTTGCAAATAGGGGCTCATATACAATTATACTATCGGAGGAGAGAAGATGTTATAGCGTTAATGTACAATATTAATACACACACAAGCCATGAATGTTTTTTAGAGTTTTAAGTTGCATACACTTTAAGCATTTATAATCTATTTGCTTGTCATGACAACTATATACTCATTCTAAATTTACAAAGGTGGATATCAAGATTTAGAGATTTGGGGTAGTTTCCCTAAATTTCAAAATTTGTAACTAGCAAATATTCTCACTCTTTGTGGTACTGACCTCACTAGTCTCCTTTTTTTTTTTTTTTTTTTCCTTCTTTCATTTATTTATTTTTAATGGGGCTTTTGGCTACTCTAACATTCCCCCCTCTGAAGAAGTAACCCTAAAATCATTTAAGGATTAGATACAAGCTTCTAAATACTTTTACATTTGTGGCCTTTGGAACAGTGTGTTGCTAAGAGGCCCAAGGACATTTTGACTTTTATCCAAGAAACTGGCTACTTTTCTTTGGGGTCTTTTTACCCTAACTACCTAGCCAATTCCTACTTCCTTATCACACTATCCTCTGAATGGGTTACCCAAATTGCCAATAGGGAATAGGGACTCAGACCCCTCTGGTTTCTTCCATGTTGAACAGAGATGCAGAGTGAGGCAATTGGAGTACTCCTTCAGTGAGTCTATCTAAAAGATTTCCAAATTGCTTAACTCTTATCTCTAGGGGGAAAAGAAAGTCCTAGAATCGTGACTAGGAGACTTGAAGGAGAAGTAAAGGCAAGAGTAATTAGCATTACAAGTTCTAGACAGGGAAATAGAAAAAAGTCAGAACAGGGCAATTTTCAAATATTCCTATGAGAGTCCATTGGACTTTCTTGACAGGGGCTTCCAAAAGCGTCCCTCTGTTGGGTTCATCCTCATTTTTCTTTTGTCTTCCAAGGCTGAACTCTAGAGTGATGGATCCAAAATTTGCTTTTAGGTATTTTGATAGCTGTTTGAGTAGTTAGAATCAGTGTCAGTTCCCTCTCAAGAGCTTCCAGATAACTGAGGGGCTCTAAAAAGAAAGGAAAAATACCTTTTCTGTCAGCACTGAAATTTAAGATTTTTCCAGCAATATCTTGAGTCTGGATTGTTTTTCTACTATGTTCTCTATAAACATACTGGAATCTGGCTTAGTAAAATAGACATACTTATCATTAGAAAAATAACAGAATATTTTGTCTGTGAATTATAATTGCTCTATTTTATTTTTAATACCTCTTTACAAGGTATATTATACCTTAATCACTTTTATAAATATGAGTGACTCAATCTTATACTTGTACACATTTATGATTTAAAGTATAAGGAAGACATTTTCTTTCCAATGCTCACTTGTTCTTTTGAAAAAAATAAATTCTGTAGTGTAGTATAAATAAAAAATTGCTAAAAATACATAAATTTATGAAATATGTTATTTTATCATTGTTTTAATTTATGAATTTCTCTTCAAATTTAAATTTAGCTATATTAAGGAATGAAATTCACCCTGAATTTATTGGCATTTAAAAAAACTTATCTAAAAGGTCTCCATTGTACAATATTATTCATATTTTAAGTATATGCACTTGATCATTCTTGTTGAATTGTTTTATGTCCAATAATTCATGAATATTCATAGAATCTTAAGCAAAGAAGGAACTAGCACCTTGAATTTTATGATCACAGTTAACATAGTTAACAGTTCAAAAGTTTCATGCTTCCTTTGAGTCCATCTCTGATCTATTTTCAAAAATGTGAGCAAAATAACTATTAATATTTAAACAAATAACAAATCTTTGCAAATAAAACATAAGCTGCTTGGGTTGAATCACTTGGGTTCACCAGCCCTTAAGAATACACTGTTTAAATATTTTATGCTGGAGATTTTTTAAAATTAATTTTCGTCTTTCTTGTAAGACTCTAGCATCTCATGTTAACTCTCAGACATTTCTTAGAGAATTCTGAAATGGTAGATGCTTATTATAACCTTCTAAAGAAACATACACATGAATCACACATTACATAAGTCACAAAGCACAATTACAAATAGATCATTGTTGTGCACTGTCTGAAACTTAATTTTCTCCATACTCATATACGTAGTACTAATGTCATGTTTTCTGCATGCTCATGCCTGAGGATAATTTTCTGGAGCTATTTTATTTACTGTTCAGAAGGAACAGAACAAATAAATTACAAATCAAAAGTAGAAATACTTAAGCACATTTATGTATTCATGTGCTATGGAATTTCTAAAAAGAATTTAAAAATTATTA
>NW_008360303.1:3397638-3403407 GCF_000622305.1 Nannospalax galili
ACTACTTTTGTCTATAGTGTGCTATTGGACTGATTATTATTATTGTGTGTGCTGAATGTATTTTCTGTCCTTAATTTTTTTTTTTATCAGTTAACTGAATACCTGTCTGGCATCAGGGACTAAGTGATTTCTAACAACTGATGTGCATTGGTTACAAAGTTAAAGAATGCATATGTCTAAGAATTGTATCAGACTTAGAATATATCATATATTGAATATTTACACAGCATTTATTAAATGCTGTATTCTCTCAGCTTTCTTCTTTTCTTTCATCATAAACTTTATTTGAACGCGCTCAATGATTTTTAAAAATTGGGGCTGGAGAGATGGATCAGAGGTTAAGAACCATGGTTGTTCTTGCAGAAGATCCAGTTCGTATCCCAGCACCCACATAGCAGCTAACAACTGTCTGCACCGCACAACATGGGTGCACTTACCTACATGTAGGCCATATATGTATACACATAAAATAAAAACTTAAAAAAATAATTTGTAGCATAAGATACAATGAATATGAATATAGAGTTGTAAGTGCACTTATAAGTATTGATTATGTAATGAAACCATTAAAAATTACTGACAGAGCACAATCAAAATAGCCTGAATACTTATTGATCCTCTGTTAGCAAAAAACAAATAAGAAACCACAAGCAAATAACATTCCCAGTATGTTGAGAAACATCAGTTCTACATGGCTCATATTAAATCCAGATTTTTTTTATTCACCATATATAGAAAGGAATATGATCACAGTAGCTCTTGTGAGTTAAATTGCCCTCTTGTCTATGTTTTAAGCACATTAATCATTATTCATCATTTTCTAAAAATATTAAAGATAATGTGCTGTTTTCTTTTCAATCCCATGTTACATTTCTCTTAAGGGTAAAATTTTCAATTAGGAACAAGTTTACCCTTAAGTTTATTATCTGTTTAGCATAGAATATTCCATTTTTACTTCACTAATCATTGCGTTTTTGGAAAAATCTCTCAAATATTTCTCAATCATTTAAAGTGTCTAAAACAGCTAGCTTTCTCTATGCTAATATATTACTGACCTTTCCGTTATGCAGGCATAAAGGTGTAAACCATCCGTAGGGTCCTTGGTATGTTTGCACTTTATTCTGAACATCTATTTAAATTTTTATTACTTTGTTGTTAATAATTTATTTTTTTATTTTTCTTAAATTTTAAGGAACAAGTATTCTGTTGTCCAGTAAATATCTAGGTCCTATTCCTATTACTTCTTGAATTCATTGAATTATAAATGCTTAAACCAGTTGTGCATGCTAATTACAGCACTCTAGAATTTAAGCAGGAGAATTGTCAGGTCAAGCAAGTAGTTATTTGACTGGAGTCCAGTCAGAACTATACAGAAAGGCCCTATTTCTAAAAGACAAAGAGGGGGACAAAAAGCTAAATTCCTTAAATATCTGGGTATTAGTGTTGTCATAATCACATTAAAAACATATAATTCCGGATTTAGATATTAGTAGATATTTAAGGGGAGCTATTCAATGATTTGTAATGAGGCATGTTACAAAATAAGCAGGTCATGTAAGATCCAGAAAATGAGCAAATTAACAGAGTATTGATAGAAATACCATTGTTCTATGAGAGAGGAGAGAGAGAGAGAGAGAGAGAGAGAGAGAGAGAGAGAGAGAGAGAGAGATTCTAAGAAAGAATAAAATATCCAAGCATTAACACAAAATCAGCTACTAATATGTGAGGCTGGTTTTTTTAAACAGATTTTTAAAAAATATTTTATATGTTTATTTTTTTATCTTATGTGTACAAGTATTTGCCTGAATGTAGTTAAGTGCACCCGTGTCGTGCAATGCCTGCAGGAGACAGAAGAGGCTGTCAGATTACCTAGAACTGGAGTTATGGACAATTGTTAGCTGTGATGTGGGTGCTGGGATTCAAATACCGGTGTTCTGCGAGAACAGTCAGTGTTCTTAATTTTTTAATGTAATAAGGAGATATTTATTTTTTTCACTAGAAATATCTAACAAAGTCTCTGAAAAATCACTATAAACAAGCATCTTAAAATCCAACAATCAATGTCTGACCTCCCAGCACTCAATGGAAACAGCAAAAGGGAGGATATTTAGTTGAGAATGGGAAAGAATTTCAAAAGATAATAAAGCATATTTTATAAGATATGTAGCAAATCTTTACTTGCATTTTTATATATCCATTTTATAATAAAAGTGAATTAAAAGAAATTGTTTCTTGCTTAACAGTTTAAACATATTAAAAATTACATATCACCTAATTTATTAACTTTCTCTTATTTTTTTCCCTTCTTAACCTGATTTAACTTTTTTCTCTTCAAAATTGCAGAAGACAATCTTGATCATATTAAGTGTTTAAAAAAAAACTTGTAAAGTAAGAAATACAGGGCACAGCGTGTCTTCATTTAATTTCTTTTCTTTTCATGTGTCCTGAATGGTTTTTTTACTGAAAGATTTTCAAAGTCAGAATTCTGAATTAAATAGTGCTTTTATACATTACTTTCTTAAGTATTGTAGTAAAAGAAAACTTTCAAATTCCTTTCTGCAAGAATTTTGACATATGAAATATATTATTATGAGTAGTCATCTGAGTGTACCACAGTGTCCCTCTTTGCTTCATTAATTATTAAGGTTCAAGATAACACTGAACATTTCTGAGGATATGCTATTTCTGTAGAAATGGATGTTTGGGATAAATCTATAAGAAACAATTCAGCAAAAATTCATTGACTAGAATACATAATGTATAAAATAAAATAATAAAATATTAAGTCATATAAAGAATTAATAGATAAATTACACCTTTAAGTCAGAAAAATAGGCTAACAATGAGATCTTGATCATAGAGAGAAAAAATAATATAAAAAATAAATGAATAAGTAACATTTTTTTAGAGAGGTGTTTGTCAGGAAGGATGAATAAGCTTGGTAAATCCTTAGTCAGAGTGGTAAAGAAGAAATAGAGAAGAAAAATACAATAAAAACTGGAAACAGGAACTACCATCAGCAAAACTATAAAATGAGCCATTAATTGTAGTTCTGTGGACATGAATTAGACAATATCAGAATAATGAAAGAATATTTATGCCAATTTGCTTAACCAATAACATGGGTTCCTTGAATCATATTACCAAACTAACAAGAAGAGAAATTTCTATCAGTTAAACAATAATTAACAAAAAATGACATACAATTTCTTAGAAAGAAAGTCCTATTCCAGATGACTTGGATAATGAATCAAAACAGGGTTAGGTGGTAACCATTACAAGAGTACTACAAACCGTATAGGAAAATAGAATTTGAACAGTGAAACATTTAAAAAATTTATCTTACCAGATCAAAATAGCCATAAACCAAAAATTCAGCCAAATTCATAACAGAAGTAAACCATAATACAGTCTTATCTCTGAAAATTTCATGCAATGTATTTGATGATATTCATTCCCCACTAGTCCCCGTAGTGCTTTGCAGATCTATCCTCACTTCATAAACCCTTCCAACTTCTCTGAGTCCAATTTGTTCCTGCCCATGTGCTCATGGGCTGTGGCATTAGCCACTAGAGCATGAACAACCTACCAGAGGCAACATATTCTTAAAGAAAACTGATTCTTTCTTCCCAAGAAGTCATCAATTTTCAACAGGTCCTCAGTTAGGGGTGGTGCTTGGTGGCATTGTAGATAACAAGAGTGTATCTAAATGCTAAGCCAAATAAAAAGTTTTTGATAAGACATTTTTTTTTAAGAGAACAGTATTTTCCTACTCCAAGTAGCTTATCTATGTGTGATGTTGGTCAGATAATTCTTCTACCACTTTATTAATAAACACACACCTTCAGGTTCTTTGTGTAATATGACATCTCAATTTTAACCTTTTGAACCTTTTATAAAAGCTTTTCCTATCTCATATAGCTAGTTATCAATATCAAAGAATTCTTTCTTCCTATTTTTTTTTTGTCTTTTGAAGAAACTTTACAGTAATGTGTATGAGTGGAGAAATCTATGTAGTCATGTGAGAGATAGAGTTGAAATGTAGATTTACTGAAAAATTTTTTTTTTTCTTCAGAGTCTTTACATACTTATTTTGGCTAATCGGCCAAGACAAAAAATATAATCTACATAGTTTAAATTCCAAAAAACTTTCAGTAAGGAACCAAAACTATTTTTTATGGTCCCAAGGTGTAGCCACAAAAAGAGGAATTTGAAAGTCCCACTGAGATTTCTGTTCTAAGATTATTTGAAGACAATATGCTCAAACAAATTTTAAGATTTTATTTGGGCATAGAATGTCATCACCATTAGATCAAGGACCCTAGGAACTCAAACACGCCGTTTGTCAGATGTTCAGTACATGTGTGCTTCGTGTGTATGCATTCTCTGCCCTTCAATAAAAGGCGTTCTCTGGGAAGTCTGATATGATTCTTTCCAATATCATGAATTTGAGAAATCTTTATAACTCATACCCCATCAAGATAAAGATGTTTCCCCAATGGTCAGAAGTTTGCTTATAGTTTTCCTCAGTCAATTTATACCAACACTTACAACCTGTCATCTAGGAAACCAATGTTCTTCTTATTTTTTCTAAAAAAATAATAGAATAGTTTGCCTAGTATGGAAACCTGACAATAGCAAAATAACTGAAGTAGTATCTCAATGTGCTTATTATACAAAAATACAGGATTAGAGTTTAAGAACTTCAAATAACTGAATATCAAAGAAATGCATTATCTATGTTTACAATAATCAAGAACAAAATGTTCATCTGAAAAAGATTTCATAACATGAAAAAAAATTAACTTCTGAGATTCACAATTTTACAAATAATATTCAATGTCAGTATTGCTTTGTGTTGGTATTTAACTCTCAAAAATCATAATAATGAGTAATTTAAAAAGGGGATGATGATAGAGTACAAATTTGAAAATGTGAAATAATTCTTTGTAGTATTTATAAATACTACATAACATAAATTCATAAAGAAAGACTAATACATTTGTAAAAATAAGAACTTTCCAGTTTGTCAATCTCTGCCTTCTTGCTGATAATGGAGAATAACCCTCCTGGAGAAGGAAAGACCAGAGTCTTCTATGAGGGTCTGGAGAGATGGCTCAGCAGTTAAGAGCACAGGCTGCATTTGCAGAGGACTGTGATTTAATTCCCAGCACCCACATGGCAACTGAAAACCAATTGTAACTCAAATTCTAGAGGATGGGAAACACTCTTCTGGTCTCTCACAGGCATTGCATGACACAGGTGTACTTATATAGAGGCATACAAAACACTTATTCACATAAATTAAAAATAAGTAAATTAATTAAAAATATCGAGTTTTAAATGACACTTGTAAAGTGTGATAGCTACAAAAATTCTTAAAGATTAACAATGTTAATATTGAAATTATTTTATGTAGTTTCATTGTTTTTATGGCATTACTTCTAATTAGTTCTGAAAGTGTGAAACATTCAAGATAGTATTAAAGATTAAATTTATCTAAATTAGCAGATAAAAAAAGGATACACATTAAATATATTATCACTATTGTGCAAGACAATTACAACAAAGGAGAATAGATAACAAAAACAACTGCCACAAACAATATGAAGCAAAAGAAAAGGTAAATTTGGGATTGTTTGTAAAGGTCAAAAATACCTACATTTAGGAGCTAGGGAGATGGCTCAGCAGTTAAGAGCACTGACTGCTTTTTGCATATAATCTGAATTCAGTTCCTAGCACACACATCCACACAGAGATATACACATA
>NW_008360303.1:3403452-3410765 GCF_000622305.1 Nannospalax galili
TATATATATGAGACATGGAGAGAGAGAGTAAATTTGGAGCTCGATAGATGCAACATCAGTTAACAGCACTGGTTGCTCTTACAGAGGACTGGGGTTTGATTCTCAGCACCTACATAGTAGTTAACAACTTCAGTTCCAGGGGAATCCAATGGCCTCGTCTGACTTTCCCAGGCATTGCATGACAGGGGTGCACTTCCAAACATGCAGGCAATATGCACATAAAAATATCAAAAATAAAATATTTTAAAGAGCATAAAATAAATTAGATTTTCAAATAAGTAATAGTGAAAAGAATGTATAAAAATTGAAGTAGATAATGAAAGTTCAAAATAATGAAATTTAGGGACTAATGAGATGGCTCAGCAATTAAGAGCACTGAATGATTTTGCAGAGAATTTGATTTCAGTTTCTAGTACCTATGTTGTGGCTAACAACAGTCTGTAACTCCTGCTTCAGGGATCTGACCTTGTCTTCTAGTTGCTGAAGGTATTGCCTGACTAGGATGCACTTACATACTTGCAGAACAAACATTTATACACTTAAAATAAAAATTAAAAATTTAAAATGGGGCTGGTATAATGGCTCAGTGTTTAAGAGCAATGATTTCTCTTGCAGAAGACCTGGGTTCAATTCCCAACACCATCATGGCAGATAACAAGTCTGTTACTTCAGTTCCAGGGAACCCAGCAATTTCTTCTGACCTCTACAGGCATTGCATGACATGGGTAGACTTGTACACATGCAGGCAATACAACAAAACACATAGAATAAAAATAATATTTTTCTTAGTTTTATAGTGCTATTTAACACTGATAGATTCCAGGTTGATGTGAAATAATGTGGAAAAATAATTTTTGACATACTATAAATTTTAGTAAATGTAAAAATAAACAATGGCTTTTGACAAAATCTAACATGTACTTATGTTTAAGGTCCTAGAAGGAATTGGTCTGGAAAGAACATACCTCAGCATAATTACAGTTATATACAACAAACCCATAGTCAACATCATTCCAAATGGACAAAAACTGGAAGCATTCCCATTAAAATTAGGAAACAGACAGGCTGTCCACTATTTCCACTCCTTTTCAATGCAGTGCTTGAAACTCTTGCAAGAGCAATAAGACAAGAGAAAAAAAATTAAAGGAGTTCTAGTTGGAAAAGAAGAGGTAAAATTACTACTATTTGCAGACAAAATAATATTATACATAAGAGATTCCAAAAATTCCACCTGAAAACTATTAGAAATGATTAATTCTTTCAGTAAAGTGGCAGGTTACAATATCAACTTGCAAAAATCAGTAGCCTTTCTATATACCAATTACAAGCAACCAGGAAAAGCATTCAAGAAACCCCCCCACATACACTCACAATAACCTCAAAAAATGTTTAGGAATAAACCTAGCCAAAAATATTTAAAGCCCTTTATAACAAAAATTTTAAATCCTTAAAAAAGAAATAGAGGAAGACACTAAGAGAAGGAAATACCTACATGCTTATGGACTGGTAGTATGAATATTGTGAAAATGATCATCTTATCAAAGGCAATCTATATATTCAATGCAATGCCAATCAAAATACCCAAGAGATTCTTCACAGAACTAGAAAAAGTATTATTCTAAAATTCATATGAAATCACCTCAGAAAGCCAAAGCAATCTTGGGCAAAAAGAACAATACTGGGGAGATCACCATACCAGATCTCAGATTATATTACAGAGCTACAGTCATAAAAACAGCATGACACTGGCACAAAAGTAGACACATGGATCAATGGAAAAGAATAAAAGACTCAAACATGAGTACATTCAATTTAAGCCACCTGATAGTTGACAAAGGTGCCAATAATACACCATAGAAGAAAGACAGCATCTTCAACTATTGGTGCTGGCAAAACTGGATCTCCACTTACAGAAAAATAAATGTAAACCGTTATCATTCACCCTGCACAAAAATCAACTCCAAATGAATCAAAGACTTCAACATAGAACCTGAGAAAGAAAATGCTAGAAGAAAACATAGGCAGCACCCTCCAGGATATGGTGTAGGAAAGAATGTTCTAAATAAGTCATCACCTGCTCAGGCTTTAAGGTCAACAATCAGTAAGTGGGTCCTCAAGCTTCTGTACAGAAAAAAAAAAACAAAAACAAAAACAAAAAAAACAGCCAAGGAAGGGAAGAGGAAACCTGAGAGGGGGGGGAGGAACCTTTGCCAGCTTCATAGCTGTCAAAGGAATCAAATCAGGATATGGAAAGAACTAAAAGTAAAAGCAAAGAAATAAGAAAATAAATGACCCAATAAAAAGATGGGCTATAGACCTGAACAGAGAGTTTTCAAACAGAGAAATAAAGGTGGCTAAGAAACACCTTAACAAGTGCTCAACAACCTTAGTAATTAGAGAAATGCAGATAAAAACCACTTTAAGACTCCATCTTACCCTAGTCAGACTGACTAGAATCAAGAGAACAAAAAAAACAAAAACAAAAAACAAATGCTGTGGAGAAAAAGTAATGCTCATTCACTGATGATGGTAATGCAAACTTGTGCAGTCACTATGGAAGCAGTGTGGAGAACTCTAAAACATTAATAATGAAGCTACCATATGATTCAGCTGTACTGCTGCTTGGCTTATACCCAAAGAACTCATCCTATTACAGAGATACCTGTTCATCCATGTTTATTTCTGCTCTATTCACAATAGCTAAGAAATGGAAACAGCTTAAATGTCCCTCAACTGATGAATATAATATAATGAAAATGTGGTACGTTTACACAGTGGAGTTCTGCTCAGCAATATGAAAAGATGAAATTTCCAGGTAAATGGATAGAATAAGAAAGTGTTAAACTAAATGAAGTAACACAAATGCATAAAAGCAAGTTTTTTCCCTCATTTGCAGATCGTAGTATCAACGTCTTATACGTGAGTATATATCTTGATGTAACATCAGGAGTTAGGAAAAGGGAAAGGAAACATGGAGATAAAGGAAAAGAAAAAACCTAAAAGGGAGCCTGAGGGAACAGATGGTACCAAGGGGAAGATGGAATGTGAATGTGTTCATCTTGGAGGGGAGAAGAGAGGGACATGCAGGAAGGCCAAGATGGGGGAGGAGGGAACTCAGGAGAGGGTGGATGGCCCGCAGGGGTAGGTGGTATTGTGGGGAGAGAGGGGATAATGGGGAAGCTGGGACTGGGGAGGGAGGAGGGAAGTCAAATGTGGGGGGAGATCAAGTAGAGCTGAATGGATCTCAGGGGGCTAGGGAAGCCAGAAGGGAATTTGTTGAATCTGAAATCCCTGAGAAATGCACATATGGTGTGTGAAAATTCTGGGGGCTGTAACGCAAAAACACATTGCCAGATAGGAGAGGCCTCCCTTCAAGTGGTTTGTCTGTGTGGTCCAAGACACTCCCAAAATAGCATAGGCTATTGCCAGAGCTCTTGTTTATCTCCCAGAACTGGAATATAAGACCCTACTGCTGAAGACAGAACATACTTCTGACACAGAACCTGGAGTAACAGAGGAGGAACTGACCTGGAAGCCTTCTACCTGAAGTTTAGTGCTCAAAATACTAAATGATTACATGCAAATTGCTAGGGGAGAAAATCAATCAATAGTCAAACCCAGGCTTAAAGCTTAATAACCACAATGACCAGCACAACAAACTACCTCTACTGGTGCAGTAGTGGCACTGTTATCTGGGGGATAATCAACAGTTATGTAATTGGACTTAAAGCTCTCTCAATGGGAGTGAACTCACTAGTGGGACTGTAAACATGGACAAATACATATGGCTGGAATGGTCATAGATTCTAAAGAAAACCCTATCTCTGTCATATCTTTAGGTAAGTGAAATTTCTTACCATATGCTAAACAGGGATCCTTATATTTACGGACAAACATACTGTACACCACTCATCAAAGAAGCTTCTTTTTGCAGCAGATGGAGGCTACTGAAGAATCTCACAACTTCGCAGACACAGGGATTATATAGCTGCGATGCCCAGCTCTAGGTGACATATTGACAGTGGAACTTCTACACCTGATTCATGGAACATTGCAGAACGAGGGGTAAAGAGAAAACTAATGCATCTGTCGACTCTCACCAGTGAAGCCTCCTTGTACAAAGAGTGTGGCTAGCCACTTTTAAAGAGTAAGAGACTTCAGAGTGTGTGTCTCCCTGGATAGTACTCATATATCAAATCTCTCCCAAACATGGCTCTGGGACCATTGCTGAAGAGGGGGCAGAAAGAATGTAAGAGCAAGGGTTGGTCAATGAACATAAAGAAGGAGAGGCTTTCAGGCAACTGGATTTTTGCAAATGTGAACTTATGGCAAAGGTGGCATTGAGCACAGGACCCATGCCAACTCAATCAGACAAGGGCCCAGCATGGAAGGAGGGAAATGGGTGGCAGTCAGCCCTAGTTAGGAAATGTTAGGTATTGATTGCTACTGGGTGAGGGAGATTTGGCCTTACCAATGATCTTTAGATGGGCTGACTAGACTCCAGTGAATAAATTTGTTCCAAAAGACATCTGGTTGCAAATGTTTGACAGGATACGACTTACAATGTATGGCTGAATACATGAGGTTTGGTTGGGGGTAGAGTTAGAAGGGCATGGATTTGGAAGGGGTCTAAATTTGATTAAAAACTGTTGCATGAAATGTACAAAAGCTTGATAAAAAATTTTAAAAGATATTAGTCAAAAATCTGGAAAAAATAACACTTAGATGTTGGTGCATGTATCTCTAATCTATGTGCATCTGATTATTAGTAGTCATAGTCAGTTGCACTCAGATCCTTGGCAACTTGTGTATGGATATAAAGTCATCAAGTACATTTCGATGGTAATGTTTATCACCTCTACTAATTAACATGATGTAAATTTTTATGCTTCCTCCTCAAATATAACTCATTTTTTAATTTGTTGATTTTTTTTGTGTATATCACATAGAATATCCCAAACCATCTTATTCATCTATATATCCACTTCCCAGATGGTACCCTCCCATAGCCTCCACCCCCCCCACTAGAGCCCTTCTACTCTGTCATCCCTGCTACTGTTATTAGCAAAAATAATGAGTCTTTCTGTAAGAAACAGTATATTTTAAAATAAAATGGAGATCTTTTTCAAAGGTTAAAAAGTCATTCAATTATATGTCTTACAGGGTTTATACTGAGTTCAATATTGTATACTTGTATAATTCAACTGTGAACCTAAAAATTTTATAGCCACTTTTGAAAGAAATGTATCTTTGCTCTGGAACTTGTTATTGAGTATGTTAAAGCTGTAATGAAATGCTTCTTCTAAACAATAAAGAATTTTTAAAAAATCTGGAGAAAATAGAAATAAAAGCAAAATTTAAGACCAGAGCAAAAGAGAGAAGTAAAAATAAATAAATAGCACCTCAATAACAGTATATTGTTTAAAAGGAAATTACTGACTGAAAAATTAGCATACAAATAAAAGAATGTTTTCACCAATATACTTGAAATATCATCAAAACTAGTCATCCCACACACTAGATTATCAGCGAAATTTTACCAACTCAGTGGAACAAACAGCTAGTTGCAATGGAATCAGTAATCAAAGAGTTCCAAAAATAAGCCTATAGTAGAATATATAGTTTCTTTGTACTTTGCTTGTATGTCATAATATATGTAAATATCTTTATTTGCTAACAAATATAAAAGAGTCTAGTTTTATATGTAAGCAGAAACATGAGTAGGAAATAGGAGTAATCATTTTTGTTTCTAAATAGACCACATGAAGTTGGATTGGTAGGGAAGCTGGGTGAAGACGTGGGATGAGATGGGGTTCAAAATATATCATGTAAAACTCTCAAAGAATCAATAAAAACATTATTTTAAAAATAGTAAAATAAAAATGTACAGCAGATCTTAATAGTCATTTCTGATAAGAAGACATACAAATGGCCCCAAGATCCATGAACTCATGAGGCAAATGCAAATCAAAGACTTAATTAGAATACACTTGATCCAAAAACAATGGCTCCTGCTGCAAACATCAAAGATAGCAAGAGCTGTCTTCCATCATCTTGACCATTGTTAAATACCTAGCATGAAACTTCTTTAATGACAGTGCAAAAGATTTAGAATTACAGAAATATTGGAATAAATTTTCTCTTTACATATGGGAAACAGTAAGTGAGAAGTTCAAGTGTTTGATCATAGGTTTGGGGCACTGCAGTTTGCGCTCTAGTGAAAAAGTTCAGAAAAAGTTAGTTTTCCTTGCATGAACAATTAGCAGAGACTTTGGGTCTCTGCTAGGAGACCCAAACGGTAGGAGAGCCAGAAAGTTTGATGGGAGGGAACACTGAAAAATGAGGGACCTAGAGAGCGTGGTCCCTCCAATCTGAATACATGCTGCCTGTATCATCAAATGATAGAAGGTGTGTGTACATGGAGGACTTTCTTGTCATAGCAGTTAAAAAACAAAACAACTCATAATGAAACAGAATAGAGCAAATTGGGAGCTTGACTCTAGACAGAATAATTTCATACAAGAAAGAAAATTATGTTTCAAAGGATTCCAACATAATCTAGAATTTCTGGAATATTTTGCACATTAAATTGTCCAGTACCCAGCTAGAGAGATTGCTCAGAAGTTTAGAATATGTCTTATACCTCCTGAGGATCCTAATTCAGTTCTCAGCAACCATACTGTAGATGAAAGGGAGTGCACGATGTCCTGTAGCTCCAGTTTCAAGGAATCTGACATCCTTTTCTGGCCTCCACTGGCACCCACACAAATGTGGCATACATACACACACACACATGAATAAGGTTAAAGAAATATTTTAAAAATATATTCATGACTGTGGGTAGAGGCTGCTAAACTAGTAACCACAAGTGGGGAAAAAGAGGTGCTGAGGATCACAGGGGAAGGACCATAGGACCTACATTCTGTGTACATGGAAAGGAAGTTGGGGGTTTTAAGAGCATAGGAATTTAGAAGGGTATAGTTTGGGAATTTCAAGGGGTTCAGGAGAATGGGAAGAAAAACAAACAAAAATTTTGGTTGAAAATGCCATAATGAAACTGTCTCAAAATAAATAAATAAATAAATAAATAAATAAATAAATAATAAAGCATTCAAGTGATTTCACTTAAAATAAATATAAATAAATAAATAAATAAATAAATAATAAAGCATTCAAGTGATTTCACTTAGTTGGTAGGAATTTTTAAGTAACTAATATGACTACATGATAAAGATTGTTTTTAAAAATCCTTAAGGGACTAAGTATGTATACTACCAAGAGAGAAATATAAATATTTAAAAGGGAAACTGTGG
>NW_008360303.1:3411328-3415955 GCF_000622305.1 Nannospalax galili
TTTAGAAATCGTATATGTGCCTTTTTTGTAATAATTAAAATTTTTCTGTCTAATTTGATGTATTTCATATTTTTGGTGGTGAATTCTCTTTTTTTTGATAATAATTCAAATCTTTCTTTACTTTCTATCTATATTTCTTCTTTGGTCTTTTTGACACAGAGCTTCCTTGTAGCCCCAGCTGGCCTGGAACTCACTACATAGGCCTGACTGGCCTAGATCTCACAGAATTGTGCCTCTGTCTGACTCATGAGTGCTGGGATCAAAGGTCTGCACCACCACACTGAGATCATTTTTCTTATAATTGAAATTTATGGCAAGTTTTCTTCATGTCTGCAATATTAATCACTGTCATGACTGAAATTCTTTTCTGATCATATTTGAAAATAAATTTTCCTTTTGTGTGTGTGTATCTGAGAGGGTGAGTATATATGTGTGATGATACGCATTTGCATATGGCCAGAGTTCACCCTGAGGCCTCATTCCTCAGGCACTGTCTACCTTGTTTTTCAGCAGAGTCTCTCATTGGCTTGGAACTTATAGATTTAGGCAATGCTTGCTGACAAGCAATCTCTAGAGTCCACAAGTCTCCATGGCCCCTGGGATTTTAAATGCATGAAACCACATTTGCTTTTTAAAATGATTTTTCTTTAAAAAGAATTTAGAATCATTCATATTTATTGCTAATTATTTTGTGAATCTGGATTCTTTGTATTACATTATATATTTCTGTGTGTCTGTCACTACTGTGCTGCTTTATGTTTGAATTTCTTTAAAAAACATGTTTTTTCATTATAGCATTTTATATTTTTAGTAATACATTAATGGTTACTCTATTTTTTTTTTTTTAATTTTCAGTTTGTTTTTAAAGCAACCATTTGAGTGCCTGGTCTGGCCCCCCTCTGGCATAGGGCCTCAAAGCTCCTGGATCCTGCCTCCACTGGTGGTGAGCTTCTCCAAATGGAGCAGTACCCAACCCCCTAATTGGGACTATGTGAGGCTCATCCCAAGGCCCCAGGGCGGATTTCTGTTGTTTGGTAGGTGAAAGCCTATTCCCACACCTCTCAGGCATAGGGGCTGAGAACTTAGCTGATCACCTGAGAGTTCAAAAATTGGCCCCTCCTTAGGGTACTTGCAAAATTTTGCCCTGAGTTTCCACTAGTAGGAGTCCAAACCTTAGAAGGAAGCTTGAGTGTATCTGACTGAAATCTGACTTGGGCTTCTGTGGGAGCCCCTGAGTAGCTGATCTAAAGCCATCAGTTCCCTCCAAAATAAAACCTGAGAGAACCTGAAACCTGGACCAATCGGCTTTACATAACCAATAAGGAAAGGACAAAAACATATCAGTAATGCAAACAGAAGCAAACTCCAACTTAATTTTCATATCAGAATCATAAACAACAAAAGAAATCCACATGCCAAAATCACAACGAAAGAATAATAAAATGGAAAGCCAAAACATTGTATCCCCACCACACTCCACCAGTCCTGTAGATGAGTTCTACAAGGAGAAAACACTATAGATAACCCAGGATACAGAATTTAAAAGAACAACCATAAACATGATCAAGGAACTCAACAAATTTAAAGAACACACGAACAAACAAATCAGAAAACCAAAAGAAGATATGGATAAACTTCTGAATGAGTTCACAAAAGAGATAGAAACACTGAAGAAAACTCAAGAAGAAATGAGGAAGGATGTGAAAAATTCAATAACTCAACTTGAAACAACAGGGGAAAGCCTTAATACTATATTTAATGAAATGGACAACAGAGTATCAACATTGGAGGGTAAAGTTGAAGAATTAGACCTCTCAAGCAAAGATTATGGAAAAATTTTAAAAAACACAGGAATGGAGTATGCAAGAGATGTGAGATACCATGAAAAGACCTAAACTATGTATCATAGGCATAGAGGAAGGAGAAGAAATTTGGGTTAATGATATTAACCAGATCTTAAACAGGATTGTATAAGAGAATTTCCAAAAACAACAGAAAGACATCCCCATACAAATGCAAGGAGCATATAGAACACAAATAGTACCAGAAAAGAAACTCCCTATTGCGTATCATAGTAAAAGCACTAAATGTACAAAGCAAAGAGAGAATTATGAAAGAAGCAAAAGAAAAACAAGTCAACCATACAAAGGAAAGCCCATCAGAATTACAGCTGACTTATCAATGCAAACTATGAAAGCCAGAAGAGCCTGGACCAAGGTATTTCCCATTCTAAATGACAATAGATGCCAGCCCAGAATACTCTACCTAGGAAAAATGTCTATTACATTTGAGGGGGAAAGAAAAATCTTCTGTGACGTGAATAGCCAGATAGAATACATGTCCATGAAATCAGCCCTCAAAGAATACTTGAAGCAATACAAAGAGCAGAGAGAGCAACAACTATACCATAGGGGCAACAAAAAATAAATAAACATATAATTGAGGAAACACAAAATTAGACAAAGAGCACAAAGGGCAATCAAAATGATGGCAACTACACACAATCTTTCAATAATAACCTTAAATAAATCAATGGACTGAACTCCGCAATCAAAGGACACAGCCTAAATGAATGGGTTAAGAAATTAAATCATCTTTTTGCTGACTGCAAGAAACCCATCTCACCTTCAAGGACAGGTATGGGCGTGTGCAGGGATCTCGGGGCGCCAGCTGCTGGTCATGGCGCCGGTCTCCCGTGAGCCGCTGGGGTGCACGCGGGTCCCGCACCGCGTTGCCGTGGGTCTCTGCTACCGGGGCTGGCCCGGTCGGGTTCCGTTTCAATTTCCACCGTGCACTCTCTCTCTAAATCTGGACCCATTGTCCACCAGGTCATGACGGGAGGTGCGAGAAATGGCAAAAGCTGGATTTCCATGAGTCGGTTTACGAAGAGACAGCTCTCTCCGGAGAGGCAGGATTGTAGGCAGTAAGACACAGAGCTCAGCTCAGTCAATGGTACAGCCCCTTTATTCAGTGACTTAGCTCAGTTCCAAGTCTTAGTGATCCAGCTCCGATTAATTAGGGGAAACCAGGATATTTTATACTGTGGGGGCAGTGGTAAAAGCCTTAGCTGATAGGTACTTTTAGGATGCCCTATTTACATGTGGTGGTGGGCTCCTGCCAGGCTGCCAGACTGCCCGAAAATCACACAGGAAAACCAGAGCCGGAGGCCATGGCTATTTCAAAAGATGAGTCAGGAAGATGCCGAGAAGGCACCCTGCTGATAAAAGGAGTCTCTTCATTGAACGCCGAGCCCATAGGCTATCCGGACATGGAGAGACTGCTACTTTACACAACAGGGGTCCCCAACATCTCCTCTTTGATTTAAATATGGAGAAGTGCCATTACCAACCCTAAGGGCCGACTCATCTTATCTCGGGAGAAATCCAAAGTCTGATAATTGACCATGACTTGTTTTGTAGTGATTTTAGCAAATGGCAGTAATTTGTCAGCAAGGAAACCTTAAAAACAGTGAACAAGTATCAAAACAATACAGTACTATCAGGGGTAACAAAGGATAGGAGCCTTGTAAACAAGGGATTGCTAAGCCAATCTAATTGTTTGGTGGGTTGAAATCTTGAAAATGGGTTACAAAATTTTTTTGATAGTGTTAACATCAGTTTCAACAACATTTGATTCATTTACAAAGAAACAGCATCTTTTCCCAACATCATACACCCTCCCCATGTTTATTAAGTCCAATGTTCTTTTGTTGTGAAGCACAGCCCTGGCGAGAGAGTTCATTCACTGTTGGAGAGATTCCAGGCTTCAGTTGCAGATGTCATTGCTTAGTCCCGCCTGTCTCAGTCAGAGTAGAATCAGGTGTAGCTTGTAACAGCTGTCACCATAGCAACACCTCCAGCATCCAGGGAAGGTGTAAGTTCGATCTCTACCAGCAGGGGGAAGAAGATTTTTCTCTGCTAGCAGCTGTGTCACACCTGAAATGTACTAGTACACAAAAGGTGGACAAAGAGAGATTAACACAATTTTGGGCTTCTTTCTTGTACCATATGAAGAGAGGAGGGGGTGCTGTACTGGAGAGAGTAGTTAGTGAGGCATTTGTAATGAGTAGGCTTGCTGCTGAAAATGCAAACTGAATAGTTAGCCAGTTGTTTGAATCCACTTAGATGAGAGTCAGTGAAATCTTTTTCTGTTCCTGGGTAGAGAAGGGTGGTAACTGGTACTGCTCTCAGTAGAAATCCTTTGCTGGATGCACAAAAGAAGGCATTTAGACACTGGGGTAGGTGGTGAAGGGAAGAAAGTTAGACTTGTTCCAGGACATAGTCGATCTTATTTGGTCCTCTGTCTTTCCTACAGAAATATATTATGAGTTAGCACAGACTTGGCTGCAGGTGCAAGCTGTTGAGAGACATGAAAGTTAGCCGTGGGGTACCTAGAGAATGCACCTGAGTAGAATTCTGGTATTACTCCAACATGCCAGCGATTGTCCCATGGATCTGATTTTTCCTTGAAAAATAAAATCTCTAGAACATGGTATTAGGGAGAGTGGGGGCTGGCTGAAGCATTGGTGTTAAGCAGGGTAAAGACAGCCATGAGGATGACAGAGAAGGAGGCTCTAGGAGGACATCTGAGGCATGCAGTTTCCACTAGGTCATGGATCTCTTTCCAC
>NW_008360303.1:3416036-3416291 GCF_000622305.1 Nannospalax galili
TGGGCAGGGAGGTGTCGGACATTTCTAGCTGGAACCCAGATAGGCTTTGGTTGATCCTGTGGGAAAACACAAGCAAATCCTCTCCCTGTGGTCAGCAATGGATCTGGTCCTTTCCAGAGTCCATCAAAGGGGTCCCTCCATCTAACCATGATGGGTGGTACTGGGTGTGTCCGGGCCCAGTGTTGGGTGATGGGGGGAGCATCATTCCCTCTATATACATTAAGTACATTAAGGGTGAACAAGGCTAATGTTAAT
>NW_008360303.1:3416478-3417327 GCF_000622305.1 Nannospalax galili
GTGATGGATGATTTTCCATGATTCACAAAAATTTTTAAATGAGGAGCTGGTAAATGCTGGGCCATTGTCTGTCTTTAGTTATGCAGGGAGGCCCATGATGGCAAAGGATGAAAGCATGTGATTTGCTAGCTTTTTTGAACCTTCACCAGTCTGGGCAGTAGCCCAGAGGAAGTGAGAGTGAGTGTCTATAGTTACAAATATGTATTTTTGCCTGCCGAATTGGGGAACATGAGTTACATCAATTTGCCAGAGCATTAGATTTTAGCCCTCTGGGATTGGTGCCCATCTGTTGCATAGCAGGGGTATGTATCATTGATGCACAAGAAGAGCAGGTTCTAACAATGCGTTTAAGTTGTTTGAGGGGAATGTGGGGGAATCTGAGATGGAGCCCTTGCAAATTAATATGGGTGGTATGGTGGAGGATTTGGGCATCTGTTATGCTGGCAGAGAAAGTTCCAACGGTGGCTACTTCATCTGCTATGGCATTTTCTTCAGTAAGAGGACCTGGGAGACAGGAGTGGGACCTGATATGCTGGACAAATAATGGAGCCACCCATTTTTGTAACAGTGTGGAAATTTTAATTAGCAAAGGAGAGATGGGGTTGCCATCTATTTTAATAAAGGAGCGACCTAGCCAGGGGAGTAAATTAACAGCATAAATGCTGTCAGAATAAAGGTTGAAGGGTTTATCAATCTTATCGAGAGCCATATAGATGGCAAAGAGCTCTTTAAATTGTGGGGATTTATCAGATAGAGGTTGAAAATATATCATAGGTGGGTCATTAGGGGAGTCATATATGACCAATGCAGCCCCCTTTTTTCCTCCATCTGTAAAGGCTGTAATAGTCT
>NW_008360303.1:3418871-3428321 GCF_000622305.1 Nannospalax galili
ATGCTCGGAAGGGCCCCCCTACTCCCATTAGTTGGGGTCCTGGTATTAATTCCCAGTATGGGGGAACCTCAGATCGCCTTAAGATGGTTTTATCAGCCCCAATGTCAAGGAGGCATTTGAAAGGCTTATTTCTATTTTTATGGTTAATTTTGGATGGGCATTTTCTATAATACTGGTTACCCATAATGTTTGTGGTTTCCCTCTTGTTAGTGGGGCTGAGGGCTGCCCTGGAAGGAGTTTAAAGGTGGCAGAGGCTTTCCATCTCTGTTATATTTAGCTTTACATTCTCTTTTCCAGTGAAAGCCTTTTTTACAGCGAGGACAGAGGGTTTTAGGGGGTTGAGTGTCAGCTGAGTCATTTGGGGGCAATTTTTTATCCAGTGTCCAGCTTCTCCACATTTAAAGCATTTTGAGTTGGACTGGGTTGCAACTACAAGGGCTTGGGCAAGGGAGGAGGCCTGGTACATGGCAGTCCCAATATCATGGGTGGCCACAATCCATTTGTCATAATGTACATTTTTTAGTCCCTGCCATGCTTGTATGTGCTCAGGGGTCATCCCTTCCCAGACAAGGCTGTTTAAAAGCATTGCTTTGGCTGCAGGATCTGTTATTTTTCTATCTAAGCTTGCCTGCACTCTTAGTATGAAGTCTGGAAGAGCCTCAGTTGGCTTCTGCTTTAAAAATGTTAATGAGGAGGTCTCTCCAGGCCCAGTGGACAATGGTGTTAAGCGATCCCAGGCCTGCAGGGCACACAAGTGAATCTGCTCTATACAACCAGCAGAAATTGCAGCTTGCTGAATTCCTGTGGAGAAATTACCGTGGCCAAAAAGCTGGTCATAATTCAAAGCAGCCAGCGGTAATTGTAGCCTGCTGGATTCCTATGGAGAAGTTGCCCTGACCAAAAAGCTGGTCATAGTTCCAATCTATGAATCCAGGTGGTGGATCCTGCCCTTGTTGGGGTCTTAGCTGCTGATTATGAGTGTCATTTCTTTTAGCCTGCATTAGACATTCATCTCTAAATAAGGCCTCCCATTGTACAAATAATGGACTGGGGAGGGTATATCTACAGATATCCCTCCAGTCCTGGGGGGTAAGCAGATTAGTATTAAATGTTTGTAGTATAGATTTTGTCCATGGAGCATGAATTTCATCCTCATGGACAGCCTGGCACAATTCTTTGAGTTCCGCTGCTGGGAGCGGGTACCAGGTTAGTGGGTGTTGCCTTGTTATTTGTAAGTTAATAGGAAAAGCCTCTACCGGTGGGATTTGGGGGTCCTGAGGCCATTGAGGATACAGGCTTTGGGACTGGCAACTTCCACTATCCCTAAGATTACACAGTTGCTCTGTGGCTGTAGGGCGTGGCTAGAACAGCGCCTCAGGCAGTGGCAGAGCCACAGGGTGTAGCGGCAGCTGAGGTGAAGGGGGAGGGGAATTTACCTGAGGATCTTTGGGAGCTTTTGAAGTCTAGATTTTAATATCTGGGCTTGTTAAATCAGCAAGAGGGGGGTAAGAGTTAATTTTGTTGATGGGTGGGTTTTGTCTGACTTGGTCAAATTCTATTTTTGGAGCTGTTGAATCTGCTACTGGGCAGTCTGCAGGGTTTTTTTTATCACTTAAAACCTCTCTTTTATTATTTTCTGGTGCTTGTAAGCTTTCCTCAATCTTAGGTGGGTTTAGAGAGGAAAATTATGCTTTTCTTGGGTTTCTTTCTTATAAGCCAAATGTGCAAGAAAGTTCCAGACCTCAGGATCAGATATGTCTACTGATAAGATCCAGGGTGCAAACCGATACACCTCATTCCAAAATTTTAAGCTTTCATCTTTAGAAATTTTAAATCCACTACATTTGAGCAGGGTTTTAAGGGAACGAATTTGGTGCTTCCTCTGGCGTGACACTGAGTTCCCCATTGTAAAGGGAAGATGTTTTTACAGCAGTCGGACACTAGAGGGCTTGGAGCATCTTGGCTGAGACTGCAGAAAAAAAGGGGCAGAAAGAGGCAGTTTAAATCTTTTGTTCTGGCCGCGAATCACCTGGAGCTTTCAAGTGCTCCGTGGGGCTAGTTAATTTAAATTCTCACTTAACTGGTTTTAGGTGCGGCTTGAGTGCCTGGGGGCAGGATGACAAAAGCGATTAGGGAAGTTTACCTTAGAAACTGACTCCAAGGCTTACGTGAAGATCCCTGGAACTTTGGGGATTTTTCTAGCAGTGTTAAGATAGAAAAAGTGGGGTGAAGTGATGGTTTCCAAGGGAACGTGCCTGAAATTAAAATCTCAGGGGATTCCACTTGGTTCCCAGCACAGGCCTTCCCGCAAATTTAAGAGGCTGGCAGCCGTCCTAATGACTCTTAAGTGGCCGTTGTGTCACCAGATTTTTATATTAGAAAGATATATAGATAGAGGTCTTTTGTCTACACCTGTGCAGGCGGTCGGAGGTCGTTAGGGGGCAGAGGGGCCTTCAGCTGACGTCAGGGAGTAGCCCTGACCAGAAAGCCTCAGTTGCTCCTCTGTCTTTAATCGTCCTCACATGAAGACTCCAGACCAGAAACAAAAGGAGGAAATTAGAAGAGATTTGCATTGCTCTCCTGGTGGGGAGAGATACTCACGAATCCTGTGTTTCAGGGGGTGCCAGCTGCTTGCTGGCACGAAGTTCAGAGGCTCTCACATTGGGCACCAGATATGGGCATGTGCGGGGATCTCGGGGTGCCAGCTGCTGGGCATGGCGCCGGTCTCCCGTGAGCTGCTGGGGTGCACGCGGGTCCCGCCCTGCGTTGCCATGGGTCTCTGCTACCGAGGCTGGCCTGGTTGGGTTCCGTTTCAATTTCCACCATGCACTCTCTAAATTCGGGACCCGTTGGCCACCAGGTCATGAGGGGAGGTGCAAGAAATGGCTAAAGCTGGATTTCCGTGAGTCGGTTTATGAAGAGACAGCTCTCTCTGGAGAGGCAGGATTGTAGGCAGTAAGACACAGAACTTAGCTCAGTCAGTGGTACAGCCCCTTTATTCAGTGAATTAGCTTGGTTCCAAGTCTTAGTGATCCAGCTCCGATTAATTGGGGGAAACCAGGATATTTTATACTGTGGGGGCAGTGGTAAAAGCCTTAGCTGATAGGTACTTTTAGGATGCCCTATTTACATGTGGTGGTGGGCTCCTGCCAGGCTGTCAGACTGCCTGAAAATCACACAGGAAAACCAGAGCCGGAGGCCATGGCTACTTCAAAAGATGAGTCAGGAAGATGCCGGGAAGGCACCCTGCTGATAAAAGGAGTCTCTTCATTGAACGCCGAGCCCATAGGCTATCTGGACATGGAGAGACTGCTACTTTACACAACAGGGGTCCCCAACATACGTGCACTACCTTAAGGTGAAAGGATAGAAAAGAATATTGCAAGTGGCACTAAGAAACAAGCAGTGGTTGCAATTCTAATTTTGGACAAAATAAATTTTAAAGTAAAACTAATCAAATGAGATAGGAGGGTAACTTCAATCTGATCAAAGGGACAATTAACCAAGAAATATGACAATCTTTAACATACTTGAACCAAACTCTGGTGGACCCTAATTCATAAAACAACAACAACAACAACAACAAAAACACTACAGTACTTTAAGACACAGATTAACTCCAACTCAGAACTCAGTAATAGTATGGGACTTCAATACCTCACTGTCTCCATTAAACAGGTCAAATGGACAAAGAATAAATAGACATCAGAATTAAGTGATACCATACATTAAATGGACCTAACAGACATCTTTTGAATAATCCACCCAAGCACCGAAGAATACACTTTCTACTCAGTACCCCATGGATTTTTTTTCAAAAATTGACCATGTACTTGGGCTCAAAATAAACCTACATAAATACAAAAGTACTGAAATAATTCCATGCATTCTATCAGACCTCAGCACAATAAATCTCAAAATCAACACTGGAAGAAGCTCTAGTCACTACAGGAACTCATGGTGATTAAACAACACACTCCTAAATAATGAGTGTGTTAAAGGAGAAATTTAAAAGAAATAAAAGAATTCCTGGAATTCAAAGAAAAGGACAATATAGCACAACAAAGCCTCTGGAACACTTTAAAATCATTCCTAAGAAAGAAGTTTATAGCTCTAAGTGCCTTCATTAAAAAACTCAGATGGAGCCCAAATAAGTGATATAATACTGCAATTTCAAACTCTGGAAAGGCAAGAACAAATGAAACCCAAACCCAGCAGAAAGGATGAAATAACAAAAATCAAAGTAGAAATCAATGAAATAGAAACAAAGAAAATAATACAAAGAATCAATTTAAGAGCTGGTTCTTTGAAAAGCTCAACAAGATAGACACTTAGCCCAGTTAACCAAAAGAAAGAAAGAGCAAATCCAAATCAACAAAATCAGAGATGAAAGGGGAAACATTACAATAGACACCCAAATGATCCAGAACATTATAAGGGAATGTTTTAAAAACTTATACTCTACTAAGTTTGAAAATCTAAAAGCATTGGATGGAAATCTAAAATCATGGGAACCTCCAAAGTTAAACCAAGAAGAGATTAACAGTTTAAACAGACCCATAACATATAAGGAAGTTGAAGCAGTAATACAAAGCCTCCTGTCTAAAAAAATCCCAGGCACAGATGGATTTACAGTAGAATTCTATCAGACATTTAAAGAAGACCTCCAACCAATACTACTTAAATTATTCAAAATGATAGAAACAAGGAGAACTCCCAAATTCCTCATATGAAACCAGCATCACTCTAATACCCAAATGGGGCAAAGACACAACCAAAAAAGAAAACCATAGACCCATATCCTTAATGAACATAGATGAAAAAAATTCTTTAAAAAATACTTTCAAACTGCATACAGATGTACATCAAAAAGATCATTCACCATGATCAAGTCGGCTTTATTACTTATGTGCAGAGATAGTTCAATATACTCGTCAATAAACATCATTAATCATATAAATGGACTCAAAGACAAAAACCACATCGTCATCTCAATAGATGTAGAAAGTGCTTTTGAAAAAAATCAACATGCATTCATGAAAAATTTCTAAAGGGAATTAGACCTGAAGGGAACATACCTCAAGATATTTAAAGCTATATACAACAAATCCACAGCCAACATCATTCTAAATGGAGAAAAACTGGAAGCATTCCCATTAAAATCAGGAACCTGACAAGGATGTCCACTATCTCCACTCCTTTTCAACATAGTTCTTGAAACACTTGCTAGAGCAATAAGACAAGAAAAAGATGTTAAAGGAGTACTAATTTTAAAACAAGAGATCAAAAATATGCCCTTTTTGCAAATGGTATTTTGCTATACCTAAGAGATTCTAAAAGTTCCAGCTGAAAACTCCTAGAACTGAACAATACTTTCAGTATAGTGCCAGGTTATAAAATTATTCTACAAAAATCAGTAGCCATTCTACATATCAAAAACAAGCAATTGGAGAAAGAGTACAGGGAAATGCTCCCATTCACAATAACTGAAAAAAAAAAAAAAGAATCTTGCAATAAAGCTGACCAAAGACACCTAGGATCTCTACAATGAAAAATTTAAATTGTTGAAGAAAAAGATTGAGGAAGACACCAGGTGATGGAAGGACCTGCTCATGGATTGGAAGAATTAATATTGTGAAAATGACCATCCTACCAAAAGCAATGTATAGATTCTATGCAATCCCAATCAAAATCCCCATGACGTACTTTGCAGAATTAGAAAAAAAAAATCCTTAAATTCCAATGGAAGCACAAAAATCCCTGGATAGCCAAAGCATCCCTAAGCACAAAGAAAAACTCTGTGGGGGATTACTATACCAGATCTCAAGCATAATACAGAGTTATAGTCATAAAAACAGTGTGGTGCTGGTGCAAAAATACCCACAGATCAATGGAACATCATTGAAGACCTAAACCTTTGTACACACAATTTCAGCCACCTGATATTTGACAAAGGTGTCAAGAACACAATGGAGGAAAGACAGCATCTTCAACAAATGGTGGTGGCCAAAAATGGATCCCCATCTGTAAAAGAATTAAACTAGATCCTTATCTTTCACCTTTCACAATAATCAACTCCAAATGGATCCAAGACCTCAGTGTGAAACTGGAAACCCTGAAACTATTAGAAGAATATATTGGCAGTAACTTACAAGATATAGGTGTAGGAAAAGATTTTCTAAATCAGACAGAAGTTGCTCAGGAATTAAGGTCAACAATCAACAAGTGAACTCCATTAAACTAAAAAGCTTCTGTGCAGCAAAAGATTTAATCAAAAAAGTGAAGAGAAATCTCACATAGTGGGATAAAACCTTCACCAGTGACACATCTGGCAGAGGTTTAACATCCAGAATATATAAAGAACTCAAAAAACAAAGAATCAGGAAACCAAATGGCCCAATTAAAATAATGGGCTAAATATCTAAACAGAGAGTTCTCAAAGGAAGAAATAAAGATGGCTAAGAAACATCTTAAAAATTGTTTAACACCCTGATTTTACCTTAAACCAATCAGACTGACTAAAATCAAGAGAACAAATGATACCAAATGCTGGCAAGGATGTGGAGAAAGGGGAGCACTCATTCACTGCTGGTGGGATTGCAAACTCGTGCAGGCTCTTAGGAAAACAGGGTGGAGAACTATTAAAACACTAAAAATGAACCCAACATACAACCCAGTTATACCACTCCTTGGCATATACCCAAAGGACTGATTCTATTGTACACAGTTGTAGAGCCATGTTTGTTGTTGCTCTCTTCATAATAGCTAAGAGATGGAAGCCCCTCAACAAAAATATTTATTTACACTATGGAGTTCTATTCAGAAGTAAAGAAAGATGAAATAATGAAATTTGCAGGTAAATGGATGGATCTAGAAACTGTTATACTAAGTGAAGTAACACAGACTCATAAAAACAAATAACCCCTCATTTGTGGATCCTAGCACCAAATCCTTCTATATTGCATGTTCTTTTAATAAGATGATGTTATACAGCAGTCTCTTCTGTGTGAAATCACTATCATCATCTTGACATCAGCTATGACTGCTTGCTAAACATTGTCACAACTGGGTTTTGTTGATGGTTGTGCTCCTTCATTAAAGGAGGGGCATGAAGGTTCTGTGGCTCCTCAGTGGAGTATCCAGCCACTTTACCAAGCCAACTGTATGTAATTATTTGGCACTAATCACCCACGGCCTCCTGGAATTGGGGAGGACTAAAGTATATAATCTGGGGAAGGCTAGGAAGAGAAGGCCTGATCCATGGTGGGTAATAACTTTCCAGTGTACATACCCACATGTCACTCATAGACTTCATCAACCCCTCAGTCATCTCTGTAAGTAAGCTCAGTAAATTCATTGGCCCACCAGGAAAACTTTAATCAAACATTTGTTTGACACTAGAATCTTTAAAGGGGATAAACATTGCTTAGCATCCCTAGGAAAAGAATTTTCACAACAGATTGAAAATTTACTTCTTAAAGCTATTATGTTCTCATAATTATTTTAAAAAAAAGAAAAGGAAAGAAAATGAGAATGTAAAAGATGTTGAAAGGATATGGGAATGGAGATTGTTTCCAAAATAGAAAAAATGAGAACACCTAAGCAAGTGATAAGGGTCTGTATAGGTCTGAGACAAAAATAATATACACATAATCTTAAAATTTCCAAGGTCATAGTTAGTCAACTAGTTTAAAGACCAAATATATTTCTAGTCTAGGTTTATCTGAGAATGTTTGTGTTTTGCCCAAGCTTTTCCTACATAGCACATGATAATTAAAAATACCAGACTGGTGGAACCAATCTTCTTAGACGTTTAACAGCCGTACTTTGAGGCCTATACTAATCTGGTGTGAGGGACTTAAAGGACAGTTTTTGCTACTTGCCCTCCAAAGTCAACTAAGTTCCATGGGAATATGGAGAATCTCTCAAAATGTCCTGTAACTGTGGTGAATCACCTGTCCTCTTGTTCAGGGAGGCCATGGAGACCCCCACCACATGACCTTGAACTAGTGCCTAGTCTACAAAGAGGAGGGTTAACTCAGAGGAAACATTTCCTCCATGCTTCCAAGTGAAACCAGGCACAGTTGAGTAGGACCTTTGACTTATCTTCACACAGATGGAGATGATAAAAGAAAGGAGCCTGGGGCTCCTCCCAAGTCCAAGTGACTCCTAAGGAACAAATCCTCCAATGACTTGAAGAGTAAAAATAAGTTGGTTATTTGGGTCAACTATATGATCTTAAACACCCAAAGGAAAGTATAGCCAAAGATTAAAATGATATATATTTCTTTAAGAGTGCAAGGGATTGGGGCTGGACAGATGGCTCATCAGTTAAGAGCACTCACTGCTCTATAGAGGACCTGGGTTCAATTGCCAGCACCCACATGGTAGCTACATACTGTCCTTAACTCCAGTTCCAGAAGAATCTGTAACCATCTTCTGACCTCCATGGCATTGCACAACACAGGTGCTCTCACATACATGCAGGAAATATACTCATACATATAAAATAAAAATAATAAATAAAAAATATTTTTAGATTATTTCTCATTGATGATTTTGGCTCTAAGCAGAAAGTGCTTCTCAGATGTAAAATTTCAAATCTTGGTCCTCACTACTGTAGTACCCACCTGTAGCTAAGAGAGACAACCCACTATTGTTCTAAAATGATAGCTAAATTTGTTTTCTCCCCCTATCTAGAAGCCTTTGAGAGGGAACTGACAGTGATTCTAGCCACTCCAACAGCTATCAAAATGCTTGAAAACAAATCCTGAGTCCATCACTCTCAAGGCCAGCCTTGGTAGACAAAAGAAAAAGAGGAGGAAGCCAATAGTGGGATTCTTTTGGAAGCTCTTGTAAAGAAATCCCAATGGACTCTAATATGAACATTTGAAATTTTCCCTATTCTGACTTTTTTTTGGCCCCCTGTTTAGATCTTGTAATGCTAATTACTCTTGCCTTTAGTTCTCCTTCACACCCCCTATACAACAGTCAAAGACTTTATTTTCTCCCTACAGATGAGAGTTATACAATTTGAGAGACTTTTAGATAGACTCACTGAAAAGGTACTCCATTTGCCTCACCCTGTGTCCCAGTTCAGCATGGAAGAAACTAGATTAGTCTGTTTCTCATTTCCCTATCAATAATTTGGGTAACCTCTTCAGAGGATGGAGTGATAAGAATAGGAGATAGGAATTGGCTAGGCAGTTAGGGTAAAAAGACTCCAAAGAAAAGTAGCCTGATTCTTGGTTAAAAGTCAAAATGTCCTTGGGCCTCTTAGCAACATACTCTCTTCCAAAGACCAAAAATGTCAAAAGTGTTTGTTAGCTCTTATATAATCCCTAAAAGATTTTAGGGTTACCTCTTCAGAGGGGCAATGTTAAAGTAGTAAAGTGCCCTATTAAAAGAAAGAAAGGAAGGAAGGAAGGAAGGAAGGAAGGAAGGAAGGAA
>NW_008360303.1:3428369-3434681 GCF_000622305.1 Nannospalax galili
GATAGAGAACACTTTAGGTCATGACAAGATTGTGTTTCTGTTTAAGAGAGAGAGAAAGAAAGAAAGAAAGAAAAGAAAGAAAGAGAAAGAAAGAAAGGACACAAAGTCAGAAAAAATTGATGGGGAAATATGGGATGTGTTGGAGGGAGGGAGTGGGCATGTATTTGATCAAAATACCTTATATGCATGTGTGAAATTCTCACAAAAGTTTTTTAAAAAAAACAATCATTTGTTTCCTATGTGTTATTCAAAATTAGTCATAATGTTTTCCTGCATTTACTCCCTTTCTCCTGCTTTTCTTTGACTGTTCTTCTCTGATTGATATAGTACCTATATGTGGTTCAACCTCCATCCTTATTTTATTCTTATCTCTACAGTTAGATTCATGAAATTCTCAACAGCAGTTTATAAATCATCCTGTATTATTGGAAAAAGTTTTATAAATATTTTATGTTAGCCACCATGTGGGTGTTGAGAGCTGAACCCTGGTTCTCTGCAAGGGCAGCAAGTGCTCTTTACTGAATCATCAGCCTGTGGTCCAGTTTTAGATTCCTTGAGAAGACTTTAGTTCTATAATCTCTGAATCCTGTCACATGAGAGGTAATTTCTGTGTGACCTTGAGAACTGGACAGTATGATGCATAAAATATTCCTGATTGATATTTTTCTTTCATAAACAACTATTTCCTCACTGTCTCCTTCATGTAGTATACTAAAATAATCTAACCTCAGTCTGAATCTCTTGTTTTTATTAGAAAAGCAGACAGCTCCTAGTTCTCTATTAATATAAACTGTTATTTGCTTTTATACCTTACATGTATACTGTCCTATTCTTTTGTACTTATTTCGTGGTTCCTTCTACTAGACTTAAAGTTTCTGTATGATAATGTTTTATTTTATGAATGTATCACACACACACACACAAACACACACACACACAGAGGCATGCTTGGGAGAATATCTGACATATAGGAGGCACTAAAAATAGCCATATGTGAATGGCCATATATACTGTGACTTCATAATAATAACTAGATACTACTTTATGTAAAGAAAATATTTTTGTGCCATAAACTCTAAAAGCAGTAAAATCTAAGAAAAGTATTTTAGAAATAACATCATTCATATTTTATTCAAGTTATTAGAAAATTTTGAAGCTCTGGGGACATTTTTGAGTGTGTATAGAGGTTAGAATAAAAATACCCATCTTCTCTAATAATTGAAACAATATTGAGATGAAGTTTCCACAATTAAAATAGTGCTACCATTTAAACAGGAGATGTTCCCTATAGACATGTATATAGTGCTTTGTCCCCATCTTGTAGCATTATTTTGGTTATATTTACAGAACTAAGGAAGTAGGGTATAATTGGAAGAAGTAGGCGACTGGGAACACAACTCTGAAGGGTTCATCTGGTACCCAGGTTCTTATTCCTATTTGCTGCCTACCTGCCATGAGAGGAAGGCAGTCTTCTAGGGCTGTGTATAAATTTTCCCTGAAATTATCTTCCTAAAATATTTCTGAATTTATAATTATATTTAATTTTTAAGAATTTCAATGATCCTGTTTGCATATTGACATGATACCTTCTTGAACCTAGGTCCAGCCAGTAAAAAACATTATGCTGGTATTAATTAACTAAATCAGATCAGTTACTTTGTTCAAGCCATTCCACTTCAAATGGAAAATATCTACTCATCATTTTGTCTGAACTGCATCAAAGAAGCTAAAATCAACTCACTAACATCTGGTCAAAGCAGTAAAGTATGTATGGCTAACACTGACTCAAAATGGCAGTCTGAATGGTAAAAGAGAAAACTCAATAAATGTGAGGGAACAGTAGAATCCTCACAGCTAAGGGCAATTTGAGCTACTGCTAGGATTGAATCAATGAACTCTGAAAGTGATTGATCAATTACTCTAGCTTTACAGGAACCCCTTTTGCTTCCTGCTGATTTAGCAGCATGATGGGACTAGAATGGCCTAGGGCAGCCTGGACATCCAATTTAATGGAGTCATGACCATGTTTCCTAGTAGAAACATTTCTCCCTTGGGAATAGAATTAATTTATTGAGCCCACATATTATAGGACCAGAAGAAAAACAAGCACTTTAGCAGGTAATTTGACTTTATTGTAAGATTTGCAATCTTCTTGATTGTTGGAACCATACATTTTAGTCAGGGAAGAGATATGGAGTGTTGTATCATGAAGGCCTGCGTGGTATCATCATGGCTGCATCAAAGCCCTGATAATATTTTTCTGTGAGATGTTCTCATAATTAGAATACATCTGGACATCCCATAATTTTCATAAACATTGGCTTCTAATTGGTAAAACATATGATTTCACCAGGAACTGTCTAAAGGTAAGTTAATAGCTGTAGTTTTGCCAAACAAGAAGCGTCCTATTGTTGAGATTCTGTGTCCTGTATTGTGGCAAGAGACCTAAGTGTATGAATTGTGGTGTGGGAGATACAGTGTGGGCATGAAGGCAACTCTATACATAGAAGATGTATCCTCCTGTGAGAACAAATCACACCATCACTGTGATGAAGGAATGTACAGTCTGATAGCAGATGTCAAATGCCCCTCTGCAATGCATGCAGGTAGAATACAAGAATACATCACTGTCTCTGTCATTTACAGTTTGGGCATTCATCAGTGGCAAGAGATGCAGCATTCAGGTGAAATAATGTCATCTAACTGAACCCATGTGGAGTTCACAACTCAGTCATGAAGGCTACAGTAGACACTTGCTGTTGAACAAGCAATGACTTAGCAGGAAAGCAATGAATAGTAACTTTTCTCCCTGATTACTGAGTGCCTCATGCACTTCTTAATTTAGGCTGTTTATTTATTGGGGACATATCACTTTAGAGACAGTCTAAACCACTGAAAAGAGTAATTTCCAAAAACACTTCCATGAAATATTTAACAAGCTTGTGAAATATGAATCAACTGCTCTGGAATGGATTGGCAAGTGGCCACTTGAAGGAAGCCCTGGAATCTGCAACATAGTTCATGTTACAGCTATCTTGAGGTGTTGGTATATTATATTAAGACGTGTATTTCATGAACATGAGGTAATTACTCACCCTAATTTTCTGTTCAGTAATTTTTTGGCCCTCTTCTGACCTCCGCAGCAATGCACAACATGGGTGTACTCACATACATGCAGGCAATATATTCATACACATTAATATAATAAATAAAATATTTTTAAAAAGAGTTTCTGTTTTAGCAGAAGCACTTCATGAAAATGTTAAATTCATATCTATAAAAATTTGAGGAAGAAAAGATATTCTACCCATTCCTTAAAAAACTAATTCAATGTGAAAATCTTGGCATCAGAAATATTTCTATTTTCCTTGAGTGGGTGCTATGATATTTGGAGATTTGTTGGTGGCTTTTACAATATAGTAATTTAAAATTATTCCACTTAGATATGAATAAATGCCATGTAGCCTATACAATCATAAAATAAATAAATGGAGGTTATTTGGGGTAACTATGCTTTAGTCAGGGTTCTTTTCATTTGTTTTGAGAATAGTGCCTACAAAAAGCATGCAGAAAGGACTACAGCCAGATCAGGCTGGGTTTACTTTGGATTGTTTTGTTTTTGGAAACAGAGTCTTGCTGTTCATTCTTGGCTATCCTGGCATTCATGTACACAAAGCTTGGCTTGAATATGCAGTGATTCTCAACCCAGCTGATAGTATTATAGGTATATATCACCACACCTGGCCTACCGGATTGTTAAATGAAAGCAGTGCTTCCAAACTTACAGCAATATTACTACATCTTAGCCTATGAGCCCAATGGAGAAAGGCACTAACCAAAATCTACAATACAAGTCCCACAGTCCCACTGATTATTGAGAGGCCTCCTACTTCCTACTTATGAACCTTTATTTGGAAAAAGATCATACATTGTATGATTTTATGGTTTTCGCAAATGTATCTTTTTTTGAGACTCTTTTGTCATTCACTTAGTAAACTTGAAAATGTGTTTCTTCCAAACCTTGACCATTTGTTTATGCCTTTACCTCTTCCAACTCTCTAGCCATTTTGAAAAAGTAAGACACAAAGAGTGGTAAATTCATCAGTTTCCTTTTTTTCAAGTAAGAAGCAACCAGGTATAACTCTCGAAGAAAATTACTAGAAGGTTTCCCTCTCCCAGTGTGTTTCAGGGTCACCTTTGAATTGCCTAACTGTAGAAGACCCAGGTTAATATACACTTCCTGGTAGACGTTTCTGTGGCAATCATGATTCCAGCATTGGGAAATTTGATTGATTGTTCTGTGCCATTTTCCTTTGGAAGACACAATGGAACTACCAAGTAATTGCACATAGGGTACTGACAACCAAACAAATAATTCCATCCAAGGTCAGTTTGCTAAGCCAATGAGCGTATTCACATTACTGACAGGAGTATTGGTATCTATGGCAGCAATACTACCCAAAAGTCACAATCCACATGAGTGATGATTCACAAAAGTTGAATTATAGACTCCTCTGTGCAGCATGCAGGGTGCTGGACCACCAGAGTCTCTTCTCCCTCTCTAGAAGATGTTTGATGTCACACAAGCTTTTGGAGGAGCCTATGAGAGTTGTTAGTTTCCTGTGGGTTTCCCCAGCCTATCCCCTTTCTCTCTGATGGAATGTTTCAATTTAGAGGAAACAGCTCTATACCATTGACTTTTTAAACCTGCCCTAAATTCATATGCCAGAAATGCATTCTTCTGGATAATCAATTCATGGGTGTTATGTTGGGTGATCACTTGCCTCCTTTCTTCTCCACTCAATAGTTCTGGGGGAGGAGTTTTCCCCAGCAATAAAATGTGTGTATGTATATGCATATGTATATCCAGAGTGCATGCACCTACGTACTTCAACATGGTGCTCTCACACCCTGGGCCACAACATTCCTGCCCTGATCATCACAGGACCAGCTGTTAGATAACTAGGGTCTGCTCCAGTACACTCAAAGTTGCTGAAATTCCTTAAATCACTCAATCCCAGACCAAGTTATCTCCCTGTCCCAGCTCCCTCCCAGCTTTTGCTCACAAATTCAACTTCTTCTCTGCCTCTCTATTGATCAGTTTCCTGTCGGGCCTCCATATATGGAATGTCTTCTCCTGAGAGCTACAATTGTACTAAACTATTCATTCATTGGTAGTCATATCTTGATCTGCTGGCCGCCCTACACTATTTTCTGCAAAGATACATCTTTTGAGATCACAGTCCTTATTTTTCGTTCTTCACTTACTAGTCATAATGGACAAGAGAAAGGCATCACTTTGATATGTCCCTTTGAAACTTGAGCCACTTGCTGATATCATTAACTTGTGGCTCTACCTCCTTAAGCCTGATGTCATATATGACATTTTCATTGATAAATGCTTAGTGCCTCTGGTAACAGCCAGTTCCTCATGTCATTTCAGGTCAGAGCACAGGGTAAAGTTTAACAGTCTCTCATAAGCACCAGAATAAAGATTTAAATTGTTTTCCAGATTTAGAGTATTCATATTCACAGTCACTATAATGTATTCCACAGTTTTGAAAACATGTTATGCCCTTCACTAACACAGAATTACTAAAGATTGTGTGTAAGCATTCTTACATAAGACATAATAAAGCTTTGGAGTCAAAGAACTTTACATATCAAATTTTGGTTGGTAAGTAGTCTGGTGAATAAACACACCCCAGAGTCAAAGAAAATAAATGATTCATAATTACATTTTTCAGGAATGCTGTCTAATTGCAGAAAAACCAACTTATATTCCCTTCATTTAGGGGATTCTTTGGAACTACTGTGACCTGATCAAGCTCTGTGGGTGTAGTGGAAGTCAGGTCTGTGTTCAGCAGGACTATCTTATATTCTTGTCATATAGACTGGAAAAGATATCTCTAGGGGCAAGAATAAATCTTACATAACTGTAGGTCACTGGTCATTATCCTTAGACGCTCCTTGGCTCCTGAACTGCATTTATCTATGACCGCATTGAAATAGTATATTTGTACTCATTATGCCTAGTCTATGGGAAACTAACACCAAAAATCAATAGCTTCATATTCATACAAAAATTTTATATTGAAATATTTTCTAATTTAAGCTACATTATTAGATAAAAATGGTATTTCTGGGTGGTTTTAATTTGTATGCCACATAAATGTCAGTCATGATTTCATGTTCAAGTAAGTGTTTTTATGTCATTAGTTCATTTCAAAAGATCGTTTGTTGTTACATTACTTCATTGCAGGCACTATTTATATATTTAGGACACAAACTTTCACAGATACATATTAAAAA
>NW_008360303.1:3434824-3444561 GCF_000622305.1 Nannospalax galili
CTGGAACTCGCTATGTACCTTGAACTCACAGAGATCCACCCGCCTCTGCCTCCCGAGTGCTGAGATTAAAGGCGTGTGCCACCACACCAGGCTAAGAATATATTTTAAATTTTGATGAAGTCCAATTTAAATGTTCTGGTTAAAGAGTTACTAATTTTTACATAATAACTGTTCTAGTTACTTTCTATTGCTGTTATTAAAAACACTGATCAAAATCTACTTGTAAATGAAAGGGTTTAACTGGCTTATAACTCACATAATCCATCATCAAGGGAAGCCAAGGCAAAAGGCAGGTTGTGGATGCCTGACCGTGGAGATATGCTGATTTCTGGTTTAATCATCTCCTCCATGATCAACCTGCATTCTTATATAACTCAAGATTACCTACCCAGGGGTGGCGCTGCCCACAATAGGCTGTGCCCTTCTACATCATTCAGGAATCCAGAAAATGTCCCACAGACATGACCACAGGTTAATCCAAGGGTTAAAACTCCTCAGTGAGATTCCCTCTACCCAGGTGTGTCAAGTTGACAACTGAAGCTATCTACAACAATAACTAAGACCTTGTCTCAAAATTAACACAGATTTTTTTTTACTTTTTTATTGAATTTTTGTAAATTTTATACAATGTATATTGATTACATTTAGATCCCCTATCCCATCAGCATCTTCTGTTGCTACTTTCTGCCCAACTCAATGTACTTTATATATAATATGTAATATATAGATGATAGAAGATAGATAGATAATAGATAGATGATAAATAGATGATAGATAGATAGATAGATGATAGATGATAGGTAGATAGAGACAGACAGACGGATAGATGGATAGATAGATAAAAAAGCCTATATTGTGTCAAATTTGTTTCCCCAAATGTCCTTTGGTCTGGGTCTATCCATTGGAGCCTGGTTAGGCTACATTCAAACCCTTGAAAGAGACTGAGTCTCCCCATGCTGGTAGCCATAGTTCTCCACATACTAAGATTTTTGTCTGGGTTGAGAGTATGTGACACTTGTACATGCTGTCACCATTTCTGTGACTTCATATGAGTAACTGAATAGCTATCTGGAAAACTCCACTTCCTTATGGTCATTTACCTCCTTTGGCTCAGACAATCATTCTGGCCCTTCTTTACCATTGATTCCCAAGCCTTGAGTAGCAGATGTTTGATAAAGGTGTCAGAATTCATGGATAAGCACTCTGTGGTCTCTTATTTTGTGCACATTGGTCAGTTGTGGGCTTCTGTGATAATCACCATTTGCTCCATAAGGAATCTGCTCTGATGACAGCTGAGTGATGCATTAATCTACGGGTTTAACAACATCATTAAGAGTCACTTTAATACTATATCTATTTAGCAGAAAATCTCCTTTAGCTTCTCTGTGGTGTAGGTACTATTTAACCACAGGTTCCTAGGCCTGATAATAATTTCAGATATGGGCTCCTTCTTATGAAACAGACTTTGAAATCCAATGATAAAGTCGTTGGTTACTTCCATAATAGTCATGTCATTATTGCAACAGAGTTTCTTGCCAGGCCAGTTGTTGAAGCGCACAAGACTCACAGCTGGATAAGGCTGATGGTTAATTTTCTCTTCTGGTATCATGCATAGAACCTTTCAACACTATGAAAAGTAGCCAGTAATGATTAAGTCTTGAAATAAGTACCAGCTTGATTTCTATTTGTTTGCTTTACAAATCATGTTTGTAGGAGCAATGGCCAATACTATTTGAGACTCTATGGATCCCTGGTCAACAGGTTCAGAAGAGGGAGGCCATCGATGTCAGATGTTTACTTTGTTAGCCTATGGTGTCTAGTAGGGGTAATGTCCCTCTGTTACATGGTAACGCCTTTTAATCTTTTATTTTGTAATACATGTTTCTATATTTTAAGAAGGTTCAATAGTGGTAGATTATCATATGACTTTTTTAAACACCTTTGGTGTTAGTTATCCCTCCCCATACTCCTTCCTCTTCCCTGATCCCCCATTCCCCATTCCAATTAACCCTTCCTACTCTATTATTCACCTTTCCCTTCTATATCACCGTACTGTATGAAGCCCACCTGTGGTAGTTCATTAGTTTACTGACCTTTCTGGATTTTTCAATTGAAACATGCATATCTAAGAATTCAAAACTACCATCCAGATATGAAAGAGAGCATGTGATATTTGTCTTTCTGGGTTCAGATGACCTCACTCAGAATGAATGTTTCTAGTTCAATCCATTTATCTGTGAATTTCATAATTTCATTTTCTAAAGAGCTGAATAATATTCCATTGTGTATATGTACCACACCTTCATTATCCATTTTATAGTTGATGGACACAGAGGTTTTTTCTAATTTCTGGATATTATGTCAAGGGCAGCAATGAGCACAGATGAACACGTATTTTTGTAGAATGATGCAGAGTCTTTTGGATTTATTCCCAAGAGTGATGTGTTTAGGTCATATGCTAGGTCAATTTTTTAACTTTTTAAAGATTCTCCATATGTATGTCCATTATGGCCACATTAGTGTGTACTCCCAGTAGCAGTTGATAAGAGTTCCCCTTTCCACATATCCTAGCAAGTTTCAGTCCTTGTTTGTTTGTTTGTTTGTTTGATCTTAGCCATTCTGAGTGGGGTGAGATGAAACCTCAAAAACATTTAAATCTGCATTTTTCTGATGACTAAAAATGTTCAACATTTTAAAAAGTATTTCTCAGGCATTTGTGTTTAGTCGTTAGAGAACTCCCTGTTCAACTCCTTATCCCATATTTAATTGTGTTGTTTGCTTTCAGATATTTAGATTTTTGAGTTCTCCTATACTCTAGATACCCTCTGTCAGAGGTACAGCTCGTTAAGATTTTCCCATTCTGTTGGTTAACACATAGAATTTAGAGCAAAATTGTATATAAATTACTTTAATGTAAGATAGAGGACAAGGTTTACTCTTGTCCATTCTTTAAAAAAAAAATTCCAGTACATTTGATGAAAATTTTTTCTTTCAACATTGAATGGATTTAGTGACTTTGCAGAAAACTGATTGTATAAGTATAGATCTCTTTTGGTAAGGTCCTTTCTATCTACCTTTTATTTTCTTTCTTTGTTCTGTTAGTTGGTTTGGTTTGTACAGGCAGGGTTTCATTATGTAGCCCTGGCTTGCTTAGAACTTTCCTTTGGTTTTTAGAGACAGGGTTTCATTATGTAGCCCTGGCTTGCCTGGAACTTCCCTTTGTGGACATTGCTGGCCAGATAGACCCATGTTTGCCTTTTGAGCACAGGGATTAAAGGCATGAGCTACCATGTCTGACTGTCTACATTTTAGATTTTACACCAATACTATGACGTCTTGATGACTGCTGCTTAATAGTTAAAATGTATGTTAGATAATGTAAGTTTTTTAAAATTATTTTATATAGTCTAGATTTTTTTTAGATTATCTCAATTTTTTGTCATTTTGTTTACTTCTTAGTTTGATAAAAAGATCTAGAGTTACATCTAGGAATATTCTAGCTTTACATTTATATATTTCTTTTTTACCAAATGGTTGGTGCTGAATGTTATTGGTATTTGGTGACATCATTCTACTCAGTAGAACAGAACTAAAGTTGTTTCAAGCCCTGGGGAAACCCTATGAGTTTCTAAGCTAAAAGTTTTCCCTCAATTTTTCTTCATATAATTTTGTAGTGTTTAACACTTTATGTACAGCTTAGAATTTACAAAACTTAAAGGGTAACTCTATGCATTTTGGGGAATTTTTCTTTACTGTGTTCCTTTTTCACTTGTATTCTACCTACCAAACCTAAGCTACATTAGCCCTTCTGAATTAAAGTAATTTGTAATGCATCTGGAATTATTTCCTATTGCATGCAAGACTCTGTCTACTGAAGCCATTATCTAGATTGTTGATCTAAGAAAAAACCCTAGGAATATAAATTTCACCTAACGTATTTTCTAAGCTTCCTATCATATTCTTGTCAATTAATTGATCAAATTTGTCAAATGTTTTACTGGCATCTACTGTAATAACCTGAAAAATGAATAGAATTAAAAAATATGACTTTGGGTTAATATTTAGGCATAATTTTTCTGATCTCACCATGGGTAGTTAATGATATCTTACTTGGTAAATATTCACTGTAATTATTGGGAAAAATTTCACGTACAGTTTTTGAAACATTAATCAAATTAAAATAATTATATAAAAATGCACTTATACCAAGATTCTTTTTTCTCTGTTTTTTTTAATGAATCTGTAGTGATATACTCACACTTTATATATTTTATTTATTATTTTATTTGTTTGAGTGTATTATCTGCATGTATGTAAGTGTCCCTTTGTCATTCAGTGCCATTGGAGGTCAGAAGAGGACACTGGATCCCCTGGAACTGGTTGTTACCCATATGGGTGCTGGGAACTGAATCTGGGTCCTCTGCAGGAGCAGCCATATCTTAATTGCTAAGCCATCTCTCTCGTCCCTATACTTGCATTTTAAGTGATTATTCTATACTACCCATGAGCTGTTGCTTACTTTCAGGGTATGCAAATTATAAATTCACTTAAAATATAGATAGGTTGACTATTCTTCCCAGTTGAAGAATTTGCACTGAGGGATGTCAGGGGACACTAACTTGACTTGAGAAGCCTTAACATAAATGACAGAATACATGAAGCCTGGGGGCGGGGCCAGCAATGGTAGGATGATGATGGGAAAGAGAGTATTAAGAGGACTAAGATGTTATGTAGGAAATACACAAAACTTCAGTAAATATATTTTTAATGGGAAAAATAGTCCCAAACCCTTTTCTTTGAATAATTACTTTCTATGATTAACTTATCTGTTTAAAGTGTCATGATTCTTTTTAGCTCACCGCTGTCTCATAAAGGACCCTATGAAACCACAAACAAAACTATTTTTTCCCATATTTTGAAGACAGATTTGGAATAGGAGATAGAAGAGCCACCTTAGCCCTCACTTGAGCAGGGGTTACAAAACGAGGTGGTCATGTGAAGCTCCTGATCTTCCTTCTTTTTACTCAAAATATTAAACAAAACTCAGTATTATATTTGTAGAGGAACTGTCAAGCTTACTGTCATATTGAAACTTGATAATGATGCAGGAGTGAAGAGTCCTATCGTTTCACTGTTAGACTAGCCTAGTTCACAGTAGTGAAGTTGAAATATCTCAGACATTATTACTAAGTCACCATAACCAGACTCATTTCGCTTCAGCTGTTATTCCTAAAAAGGTATTCGGTAGTCTATTTAGTAGAGTCTACACAGATCTGAACATGAAGCATGCAGCTGTTTTCTTGTTGGTCTTCAGTCATGCTAGCTGAAAGTGTAAGCTGGAAATTTAAATACCCCAGAACTTTAGAAACACATGTACACACTAGAACTTGAGCCTTACTCCTGTGATAAAAATAGCCTTCTAAGACACAAAATGAGTAAATCAAAACCAATTTTTTTCCCATAAGTTGAAAGTACTAATATCAGGTTTAAAGACATGGAATTTTGGAAGAACTATGAGAAGGTCAAGTAAGCGGACTCTGGAGAGGAAAGGATGTAGGTGAATTTCAGGAAAGCACCAGAAGTGAGCCAGCAGCTCCACATTCCTGTCTCAGGACCTCGGCAGTGCTGAAGCACAAGACTGAGGCCTTCTTTCATTGTCTTTATGTGCAGTAGCTACACAGGAATGTCCTCAGTGCTCATTTGTCTCATCCCAACTGTCTCTAGAGAAATATGCATTAACCTACCTTTCCAAACACACATCTGTATGTCTCATTGACCAAGTCTGTTTTGAAGATTGAAGGAAAGGGTGTTTAGAAATGAACAGGAGGTCATAGAAGAATGGAATAAGGATTCTAAATTGCTAGCAGCCAAAGAATCACAGGTAGAAATCAAATCCCTTCGTTTTACAAATGAGGAAATAGAGAAAATAAGCAACTGGCTAACGTTCTATCTTTAAATATGTAGTACTTTATATGCCTGTGTTTGTACAGGTCAAAAAACTGTGAGCTTCCCAATCCATTCCCTAAAGTGAGGGAATTCTGATCACTGCTACAACTGAAGGAATTAAAAGATTTTTCACGTGTAAAAGAGCACTAAGTAAACGTTTGTCTAAAATTTTAATGATTACATAATATTCTTTCTTTTTTCACTTTCGTGAAAAAATAATATGCATTCTTATGGAATTTCCATGTACATATGTCCTTACATTTACTGCTATTTATCCACTTAGCACACCGTCCTTCCCAGTCTCCCACGTCCAACTTTCATGGATTCCTTTCTTGTCATCTTCTCACTTCTGCCTTCCTGTCATATGAACCTTTACTCTCCCTTTTACGTGGTCACCCCACCTCCCTTTGGGTCACGTCCTCATCTCTGAGAGGCCCATCACTACTTTCACATCTCACACATGTACTCCCCATCAGATATGTAAGGCCAGCACCAACATGAGGGAAAACATGCATTTGTCGCTCCAAATCAGTCTTACAGCTCTTAACAGTGTCCAGTTATATCCATTTTCCTGGAAAGTGTCATGATTTCATCTTGATATAAAAATACTTTGAACATTTTTGCTCCCTATTTTGATTTTTATATAATTATATTTATTATTATCGGTCTCTGACATGTTAAAATAGAACAATGTTTGCTTCAGCGAATGTGTATTCTCTCAAACCTTAATGAAAAAAGGAATTCTAAGTGCTATTTTTATTCTGTCTGTGATTACTTTTTTTGGAGGCTCTTTTGATTTTTTTAAATTAGTGGTTCTCTTTTAAACTAGTTATCACTTGACAGTCTTAGCAATTTGATACATGGAGGTCAGGGTGCCCAGAGAAACTGGTGTTGCTCAGTATTGACTCAGCAAGCAGAGAGAAATTTTGTGAGTTCTTGTTCAAACTTTTTAAAGGAAATTTGAAAAAAAATATAGATAAATTTAAAGTTATTGTTAGTTAAATAAATAAGTAAATGTACTTTTTAAAGAATTCTGTGTTTCAGGAGCAATTCTTTTCATCAGTTCAGGATTTGTGACAGTTGCCCAGTGATTATGTAGAGCTTTGCTCTTTTCTTTCCATTACTGTGCTCTACACCAGTTTTTACTTACTATTCTGTCAATAATCTCAGAGCATATCATAGAATTAAGAAATTCAGGCAATCAGTTTCCAAATATGTTATATTGTGACATATTTTTTTCACCATAATGTATATATTTACTAAAAATGCTCCAAAATTATCTATATCTTGACATTTAAATTTATGGCAATTAATGACATTTTCAGAACCTGTCACCAGTCTTGCCTTTTTATTTTGAAATGCTACAGTAATTATTTTGCATTTCAACAATGCAGCTTTAGTGAAACTGGAATTCACTATGTTCTTAATATGAAATTATAATATCAATCTGAAAATGAAGATAGATGATCCAAGGCAAGGTCATCTTTTTCTCTTTTTTTTTGGTCATTTTGAGAAATGGTCTCTTTGTAGCCCCAGCTAGCCTGGAACTCAATATGTAGACCAGGTTGGCCTTGAAAGTGCTGCTTTCTTAAGAGCTGGGATGTGAGGCTTCTGCCAGTACCTCTGGCTCATGAATGTGATCTCTCTCTCCTCTCTCTCTCTCTCTCTCTCTCTCTCACACACACACACACACACACACACACACACACACAGTGATGAAGATAAAAACACACACAGTGATGAAGATAAAAACAAAAAAGAAGTCATTGGCTCAATAGAATCCTAACATTAAATTTCATATATTCATGTAATCATTGGGCTGATTTCATCTGCACCATTCAGCCCTTACAATCTTTCAACTCCTTCTTTGTGATGGTCCCTAAGTCTTGAAGTTGAAGGTTGGGTGATATTCATGGCCCATTTGAAGCTCTGTGTTCCACTGACATGTTCTCTGCACTTGGACAAGTTGAGAGTTTATACATTAATCAATATGGATGGCACAAAGAAACTTCTCTGATAAGGTCTGTGAACTGCACATATCTATGGATATATAGTTACAAATTTAGAGTATAGTTTGATACTATTTTCATTTAGCAAAGTAATAGTAATATGTTCACTTCTAGGGTCTGGTTGTTTCTTAAGTATGGGATCTTGACCAAATTTCTATTACCAGGCAGGTGTTTCTCTTTGTTGAGCCAACCTTAAATTGATTCATAAAGTGTCTGGTTACCCTGTAACATTTGTGTCACTACTACACACATGGGCACCATTTATTATTGAATTTCACAGAATTCATAGCTGGATAAAACTGTTAGTGACATTTTTAACTCAGCAGCCTACATAGCACTTTCTAGTACTAATGTTTTGAGATGTTTCATCAGAAAAGACGACTCAAAGTTTTGCTCTAACACCCATACCTCTTTCCACACAAACTTCTCTTCCTATTATGCCCTTTTCCACCTTCATATCTCCTGTGTTCAACTATCCCCTCTCCCTTAAATTCTTTCCTCTTCCTTCCCACCATCACTCAGTATCTATTTCTACAATGGCTCCCGAACCTTATGTCACAGAGATTTGACGTAGTATCCTATTCAGTGACAAATACTGTGTAATCTCTTGTTCCCTATTGTGGCTTTTTGGAATAATCACAATCTGTTGCATGAGGAAGCTTTGCTAGTGAGAATTGAGATATGTATTAATATTATTTCCATCTTTTTTCCACTATGTTCCCCGAATATTATGTGCAGAAGTTGCATTGTAGATGTGGTAATCAATGTTGGGCATCTGAAACACACTTATTCACCGTGTTTGACCAGTTGTGGAAATTTATGTTTCCATCTGTTGCAAAAAGCAGCATCTTTGATGAGCAGTGAGAGGTACACTTGACTGCAATGATAAGAATATATGTTTAGGCTGCCCTCAGGCCTCTCTTGGGGTAAGTCTATCGCGCAGCCCTCCGCGCCTTGACTCCCCCAGCTGCGTTCACCCTTCCATCTCCCCCGCTGTTCTCTACTCCTAGTTTGGGCCCTGTGCCATTCCTACTCTTGGGGCCCCAGACACCGGGGGAGCCAGTGCTGCTTCATGGTCCTTTTCACCCGGACCAGCTTGGTGCCTTCCTTGGATCTCAGGAGCACTCCTTCTGGACCTGGCCCCGCCCTCACCTCTCTCTGCTTCCCTGGACCTGCACCACCGGCTAACCCCCATGGCCTGCTCTCCTATCCTCAGGCCTCTAGGGGTGGGTCTATCATGCAGCCCTCCGCCCCTTGACTCCCTGGGCCTCATTTGCCCTTCCATCTCCCCCACTGTTCTCTGCTCCTGGTTTGGGCCCTGCGCCATTCCTGGTCTTAGGTCCCCAGACACCTGGGGAACTGGTGCTGCTTCTTGATCCTTTTCGCCCAGGCCAGCTTGGTGCCTTCCTTGGGCTCCAGGAGCACTGCTTCTGGACCTGGTCCCTCGTTCACCTCTCTCTGCTTCCCTGGACCTGCACCACCAGGTAACTCTCCTAACCTGCTCTCTTATCCTCAGGCCTCTTGGGCTAGGTATATCGTGCGGCCCTCTGCTCCTTGACTCCCCCAGCCTCATTCACCCTTCCATCTCCCCGCTGTTCTCTACTCCTAGTTTGGGCCCTGCGCCATTCCTAGTCTTGGGTCCCCAGACACCTGGGGAACCAATACTGCTTCCTGATCTTTTTCACCTAAACCAACTTAGTGCCTTCCTTAGACCCCAGGAGCACTGCTTCTGGACATGGCCCCACCCTCACCTCCCTCTACTTCCCTGGTCCTGCAACACCC
>NW_008360303.1:3445255-3445592 GCF_000622305.1 Nannospalax galili
ATTCTGAATGAATTCAGAATAGAGAAATATTGAAGAATACTCAGGCTGAAATGAAGAAGGAAGTGAAACACTCAATAAGCCAATTAGAAACAACAGGAGAAAGCCTCACCAATAAGATGAATGAAATGGAAAACAGAGTATCAAGACTGGAAGGTAAAGTGGATGAACTGGACCACTCAAGCAAAGACTACGAAAAACTTTAAGAAATCACAAGAATGGAATATTCAGGAATTGAGTAATAGCATAAAAAGACCAAACTTGCGAATCATAGGCATACAGGAAGGAGAAGAATCCCAAGACAAAGGCATGGACAAGATCTTCCACAGAATTGTGGAAG
>NW_008360303.1:3448478-3454573 GCF_000622305.1 Nannospalax galili
TCAACATTTCCTTCATGCTTCTGAGAGAAGCCAACAGTGGTCGAGCAGGACCTTTGACTTATCTTCACATAGATGGAACTGGTAAAAGAAAGGAGCCAGGGACTCCTCCCAAGCCCATGGTACCCCTGAGGAACAGATCCTCAAACGACCTCAAGAGTAAAAACAAATCAGTTTATCTGGTCCAATTGTATGTCCTTAAACACCCAAAAGGGAAGTATAACCAAAGATTAAAGGGGCCAATATAATTTCATAAGAGCATACATATATATAGCTAAAAGTTACTTGAGAAACAGCAAAGCCAGACAGGCTATACCTTCAGTTGAGTTGTTGGCCAGGATGGATAATGGCTCTTCCAGATAGTAACCCAATATACTGCTGGAAAAATGAACAGCAGACCCCAATTCTATCCAAAGGAATACTGACAATAGATTGCCATAGATGAGGAACAGCTGATCCTCCTGGAACAGGGACCTCTGGCTGCCTAGATTTACCAGAAGGGCAGATGGGGTGAATAGATGGGGATGCTGACAGCACAGTGGACAGTGGCAGGGATGGCAGAGTATGGAGGCTCTAGTGGGAGAGGAAGGCTGTCTATCTGACGAGTTAGTATTCATGCTCAGATGAGCCAAGGAACTCAGAAAGTAAGTGACTGTGACCAGTAATAGTCATATATAGAGAGATTAGAAATGCATGTGAAAACGTCTCAATGTCAATTGCCTTAAAATGAATTTTTCTGTATGAAACTGTGTATTTTAACAACGAAGTGGAGATCTTTTTTAAACGTTAAAACCTCATTTAATTTTATGTCTTATAGAGTTTATAATGAGTAAAAGATTGTATAAGCACAATAATTCATCTGTAAACCTAAAAATGTACAGCCAATTTTGAAAGAGGGAAAAAAAAGAATATATGTTTAGAACACTGTAAGAAATTATGTTGATTTAGAGATATGATAAAGTAAACACAATTAGGATGTTGTATATGAAATACACAAAAAGATCAATAAAAAAATAACAATCTGGTATCACACGGTACTATATTGTGTGGTCCTAACTGACACTAAAAAACAAACAAGCAAAAATGATTACAAGTAGGGTTTCCTCTTGGATCTATGACATGACCTAGTCATGTGTGTTTGGCTGTCTACAGTACAACACATGAGTTTTCTCCCATCAAGCAGGCCTTAAATTGAACTAGACAGCTCTGCTGATTACTCCCAAGATAAAAGTACCTCTACTGAATCAGGAGAAATGATTTGCTGAGCTTCTCCTTGTTGTAGTCCATATAATTTACATCTGAATGGATCATTGGTTGGTTTTCCCCCTTGGAAATTTGAATAGCAACATCTGATGCTTTGAGAGCTAATCTTCAGGGAGGAGACTTTTAGGTCAGTTCCAGTTTCATTGCTCCAAGTCTTGTGTGTGAAGTGTGGCCTGTCTTCAGTGACAGGGTTCTCCTTTCAAGTTCTGGGAGGTAATATAGGCTGTGGCAATTGTCTGCATTATTTGGGGAGTCTTTTGGTGAAGGAAAATCAGTCTGATAAATGACCTAACAAATTGACCATCCCATCTGCTCCTCCCTCGCCCTCCCCCCCCCACGCTTTCTGGAGGGGTAAACATCTATCTCAAAACCCATGGCTTGTAGCCTAGACATTTGGTTGCTTCTCAACCACCTTGCAGAAGACATCTGGCTCCCTTATCAAAACTTGCCATCTCTCTTCCCAGATTCCAGGAAGTAGCTTGGAACCACCCCAGAAGGCAAGACAACCTTCTGGGATTCCACAAAGGAACATGCCTTCTAGCCCTCTATAAATCTGAGACTTGTTTTCCACTTCTTTATCACACAACCTTTTTATCCACAGGTGAACTACCCTGAACAAGATCTTGAAGAAAGGTATTTTTTTTCCTTTCTGGCACTGTGTTTCTTGATTTTGTAGACTTCAGTTATTCAGATTCACTCATATGTATATTGTATGTGTAGTTTTTCAATAGGCTTTTTAACTAATACATTTCCCTCTGGTTTTTCATAAATTATTTATTTCTCCTCTCTCTTCCACTATATAGCCCTCCCTATTCCCTCACCTGTTTAATACATGTCTTCTATTATCCCCTTCCGTAGAGCTCCTTGTTCCCCTCTACTCCCATGGTTCCTTTCCATTTTCCTGGCTCTTGTGGTTACATCAGGATACATACTCACATCAAAAGGATTTGGAGCTAGGATGCACAGATGAGATAGAATATTTGTCACTTTGTTTTTCTGATTCCATCCATTTACTTGTAAATTTCAGGATTTCTCTTTACCATTGAGTAGAACTCAATTGTGTAAATGTATTTTAAAAATCACCTGGGAACTCAGAGTTAAAGAAGAAAAGCAAACAAATGCATAATAATGTATGCATACTTTAAGAAAGCTGTACTGGGTGTTTTTAGTAATTACAGTAAGAGCTTCTAAATCCTGCTAGGAACATTGTCAAAGGCCTAAGTACTTTCACATGAGAGATGAGATTATAACCCTTGAAAGTAGCATTTGGTTCCTCTGCCTACTTTCCAATGTCAATTTTTCTTTCTAGTACCAATGACCACTGCAACAAACTTTTTTTCTCCAAGAAATCTGGCAAATATTTAATTATAAAAATTTATTGAACTAAGTTGTAGAGATGCTTCAGCAGTTAAAATGCTTGCCTCCCTAGCAGAAGGATCAGGGTTAGTATCCTCAGAACCTACATACATGCCAGGAGGGTGTTTGGCTCTGCTCTGTCTAAAATCCTAAAGAGCAAGACTAGAGGATCCCACAGGGAAGCTGGGAAATAAGTTATATGGTGAGCCCTGGATTTGATTGAGAGTCCTTGCTTCAAGAAGAATTTTAGGTCTAACATTGAGATCTTTGATGTATTTGGAATTGATTTATATGCAAGGTGAGAGCAAAGCATTAAGTTTTATTCTTCAACATGGAGATATACCTTTTACCAACATCATTTCTTAAAGATGCTGTCTTTTTTCCAATTTATATTTTTAAAATTACGATGAGTGTAGGGGTGTAGACTTATATTTGAGTCCTTGATTCTGTTCCACTGGTCAATCAATGTGGTTTTTTTTTGTTGTTGTAGTCCCTTAATGTCTTTTCTACTATGACTGTATAGTTTAACTTGAAATTAGGTGTGGTGAAACATAGGTGGTTGTTATTGTTCATAATTATTTTGGCCATCCAGAAGTTTTTGTACCTCCATATAAATTTTTGCAGTGTTACCACACGATACCACTTAATAATGATGCATGAATAAAGACAGCATTTAAACCAAGAGGGAACCCAAATTGCTCTGAGCACCTGTTCCTTCTGATTACACTCAGAACTATACTCATAAACAAGGGCTCACAATTTCTTTTATTGAAATAGTATATTCAATGTTAGGGAAAGAGAAATTTACTGCTTGAATTTACTGCTTGTCTGAATTTACTGCTTGAATTTACTTGTTTGAATTTACTGCTTGTAACCAATTAACTCAACTGGAGACACAGGCATCCGGAGATAGGGCAAATGCTGCAGGCCCCGGAGCCTGACCTGTCTGATCTGTGTCATGTCACGTAGGCATGTCTGCTTACACAAGATAACAGGGAAGGGTCGTGCCAGGCACATACCACCCATCCCTCCCTGATTGAGACACCTGAAGTGAGTTGTAACATTTTTCTTGTTTTAAAGTTATTGGTTTGTGAAATGCTTGCTTTGAAACTATCGGTTGTATAAACGCGGGCTTTTGTGTAACGTTGTGGGAGCCTATATAATCTTTACCTGAAATTGCCTTGCGGTCAATCATTCTAACCAGACCTGCATGTCTTGGAAGGACGGTCGGCCCCAGCTAGCTGGTTTAATAAAACTCTGCTTGATTTTTGCATCTCCATACTCGTGCATTTGTTCTCCTGAAGAGACCCACCGAGTCACGGACCCTAACATTTTGGGGGCTCATCCGGGATTCGGGGGGGCTTCTGGGGGAACAAAGGACGAATGGAGGCAGAGTTTCTTTTCTCCGAACAGGGCAGCGTAATTCGAGGGTCGCCCCCTCGTGTCTGTAAAATCCAGAATAAAGCAAGAGTCGCCATCTCGTGTCTGGTCTTGGGTTAGTAATCCCGAGTGAGGAAGTCCGGGTTCGAGTCCTGGCACCTAGGTGAAAGTCCAGGTAACCAGCCCTGGCCCTAGGGTCCAAGTGTCTCGGCCCTAGGAAGGAAGCCTGCCATCAAATCTGGCGCCTGAGGGGGAAAAAATCGAGCTCGTTACTCTGAGGCAGTCTGAGTGGATGCCATTTGGGGGAATCACGAGAAGTCTCAGGGATCCTTAAAGTGAGAGTGGTGAGTGCAGCGTGCGTCTGAGTGAAAGAAGGACCGGTCTGCACGAATGTGATTCAATGTGGTGCGCGTGTTTGATGGTTGTGCTAATTGTCTTACTGGGGGGGTCTGATTTTGTATTTTTCTCTACACTCCCTATTTTAAACCTTCCCTTCCTCCTTTTCCTTCCTTTTATTCTCAGTCTAAGTCTTTGTGTGGGACCGTTAAAGGCGAAAGAGCAATTGAGTTTTTCTGGTCAGGGCTACTCCCGGATGTAAGCCAAAGGCTCTTAGCCCTCTTGGTGGACCCCGACTGCCTGCATGGGTGGAGACAAGACCCCTTATCTGTATCTCCCACTCCTCTCCATCCCTCTCTCCAGCCACTGAGAAAGCCCCATGGGCACGGGTCAAGCAAATAAGAGCCATTAGGGTGCTTGCCGCTGAAAGACTCCCGTGAAAGGATAAGGGGGTCCCAGGAGAGAATCCCGGATAAAATAAATTCACGTCCCCCGCAGAAGGAAAACTAGGCAATGACAGGCACCCGTCCACAAGCACACCCACTGGCCATCATTGTTTAGAGTGGCATCTTCACTTCTCCCTTTTCATCTCCGTCTCTCTTCTGTGACCTCCACCATGGGCCAGACTCAGGCCACTCCTAAAGGTTTAATCATCTCTCACTTCATGGAGGTGAAGGAGTGGGCTTGAAATTGGGCCCTGGCATCAGGAAGGGTAAGTTTGGCACTTTCTGCTCGACTGAATGGCCCACCTTTGGAGTAGGTTGGCCGACCCAGGGGTCCCTTTCCCTGGACACCATCGGCAAGGTCAAGGCTGTCATTACCCGGCCTGACCCAGAGGGCCACCCGGATCAACTCTCCTATATCCTTATGTGGGAGAATCTGGCAGAAGATCCCCCGTCCTGGTTAAGCCCCTATTGGTGAGAAAGCCTCATGCTTCCCCACCAAAAGTCTCCATCATGGTCACCCAGGAAGGATTGAAGTCCTCCAGTCACAGAGGCGGGGATCCTAGTGCTCCACCAGTTCTCCCCAAGAGCTCCCCCCTCTACCCCCCTTTGCCTGTTGAACAGCAGCCACCTTATGCATCTTCACGAGGAGGAGAAGCCGAGGTGGCCCATGGAGGGGGGGATGGAGCCGGGGGTCCCCATGGGAATCCAGTGGTTGCCCCCTCCCCAGACTCCTCTACAGTAGAGGATAGATGACCTGGGGAGGCAGTAGGGATGCAGTTAAAGTCTTGAGGAAACAGGGACTGAGTGGGGGAAGCTCCATCCTCCACCACAGAAGGAGCGTGCCAGTTCTGCTGGTCCGAATGGTTGGTGGCCCAGATGGAGTTCAGCAGTATCAATACTGGCCATTTTCCTCTAGCGATCTCTACAATTGGAGGACCCAAAATCCTCCCTTTTCTGAAGACCCTAAGTGTCTAATAGGTTTGGTAGAATCCATTATGTACACCCATTGTCCCATGTGGGATGACTGCCAGCAGCTACTTCACACCCTCTTCACAACAGAAGAGCGAGAACGCATCCAGAATGAAGCCAGGAAGAATGTCCTGGGAGAAAATGGGAGGGCCACTACCCTTCAGCCTGCCATCGATGAAGCGTTCCCCCTCACATGCCCAAATTGGGATTTTGGGACAGCAGAAGGTAGGGAGCGGCTCCGAGTCTACCGTCAGATGCTGATGATTGGTCTCCAGGTGGCTGCAAGACGGCCCACTAACCTGGCTAAGGTGAAAACAATTGTTCAGGGAGAAACCGAAATCCCAGCCG
>NW_008360303.1:3455268-3460149 GCF_000622305.1 Nannospalax galili
TCCTCTAGCGCTCTACAATTGGAGGACCCAAAATCCTCCCTTTTCTGAAGACCCTAAGTGTCTAATAGGTTTGGTAGAATCCATTATGTATACCCCTTGTCCCACGTGGGACGACTGCCAGCAGCTACTTCGCACCCTCTTCACAACAGAGGAGCGAGAACGCATCCTGAATCAAGCCAGGAAGAACGTCCTTGGAGAAAATGGGAGGCCCACTACCCTTCAGCCTGCCATCAATGAAGCATTCCCCCTCACCCACCAAAATTGGGATTTGGGGACGGCAGAAGGTAGGGAGCAGCTCTGAGTCTACCATCAGACGCTTATGATCGGTCTCCAAGGGGCTGCAAGATGGCCCACTAACCTGGCTAAGGTGAAAACAATTGTTCAGGGAGAAACCGAAAGCCCAGCCACATATCTGGAAAGGCTATTTGATGCCTATAGGCAATACACCCCTATAAACCCAGAGGCAGAGGAACACAGGTCAGCTGTAGTCCTCTCTTTTATTAACCAGGCAGCCTCCGATATCAGGAGAAAACTCCATAAGCAGGACGATCTGGGGGAGATTTCTATTAGAGAGATGCTGCAACAGGAAAAGAAGGTCTTTAATGCTAGGGAGTCTCCAGAGGACAGGGAGGAGAGGCTAAGGAAGGAGGAAGGGGAGATGCAGGATAAAAATAGGAAAGAGGACAGAGAATTTCAAAGAAAAGAGAACAAGAAGCAGAGGGAGGAGATGGCCAGAATATTCTTGGCCGGAGTGAAAGGGAGCCCTGAGCCGCCTCAGAGAGCAGGAACCCAGCCATCTAAACTAGGGCGGGAACAGTGCACCTTGTGCAAAAGATACAGGCATTGGAAGAGAGAGTGCCCCCAAAGAAGAGGAAGACAAGGAGGAGGGAGCCCTATCAGAACCCTCCACCTGGGAGAAGGAAATTGATGGGGACGGGGCTCGGCACCCCTCCCCAAGTCTTGGGTAACTCTGTGCATGGAGGGGACTCCCACTGGCTTCATGATAGATACTGGGGCACAGTATTCAGTTCTCAATCAAGCTCACGGTCCTCTAAATCCAGGACACACAAGCATAGTCCAAGGAGCTACAGGAACTAAGAGGTGCACCTGGACCACCAACAGGAAAGTGGACTTGGGAAGGCATCAGGTTTCCCACTCCTTCCTAGTTGTACCGGAGAGTCCCGCACCTTTGCTAGGTAGAGACTTACTTACCAAAACAAAAAGCCCTTCATTTTGTTCATAGATGAAAAGAAGGGAGTGGCCAAAGGAGTCCTGGCCCAGCAACTAGGCCCGTGGAAGAGACCTGTGGCTTACTTGTCCAAGCGCCTGGACCCAGTGGCCTCAGGATGGCCATCTTGCCTGCGCATCTTGGCAGCCATCGCCCTACTGGTAAAGGAAGCTGACAAGCTGACCTTTGACCAGGACCTGAGGGTGACAGCCCCATATACTGTGGATGGGATTCTCAGGCACCCTCCAGGGAAATGGATGACAAATGCCAGGCTCACCCACTATCAAGGGCTCTTGCTGGACTTTCCTCAAATCACCTTCTTGGCCCTAGTGACCCTGAATCCTGCCACTCTTCTGCCAGACCCAGACCTGTCAACCCCCATCCATGACTGTAGAGACGCTCTCTCTGAAATCATCCAGGTACGGCCAGACCTGAGAGACATGTGGCTGCCAAATAGTGAACTGGACTGGTATACAGACGGAAGCAGCTTTGTGCGGGATGGGGCCCGAAGAGCTGGAGCAGCAGTAGTGACGCATGAGGGGGAAGTAATTTGGAGTGCAGCCCTGCCCCCTGGCACCTCAGCCCAGAAGGTAGAACTTATTGCTCTCGCAGAGGCACTGGAGAGAGCAGAAGGCAGGCGAGCTAACATTTATACAGATAGCAGGTATGCCTTTGGCACTGTGCATGTTCATGGTGCCATCTACCGGGAAAGAGGATTCTGGTCTGCAGAAGGAAAGGAGCTGAAGAACTTGCAGGAAGTCCAAAGACTGTTAGCAGCCATGGAAAAGCCGAGGAAGGTGGCAGTTATACATGTGCCTGGGCACCAGTCCAGAAAGACTCCTGAGGCCATTGGTAACAACTTTGCTGATGCAGAAGCAAGAAGGGTAGCTCTCTCAGACCCCATTGTGCTGGCAGCTCTAGAGGTACCCATACCTGAACTACCCACCCTGCCTCCCAGACCTGACTATTCCCCACGGGACCTTGAGTGGATAAGAAAACAAGCTCCGGGAGAAAAGCCTGGCGAGGGAGGTTGGAGTAGGGACTGGGAAGGTAGACTGATCTTACCAGAAGTACTAGGAAAATACATGCTCACAAACCTACACAGATCCACCCATCCAGGCTGGAAGAAGTTGCTCAGTCTTTTTCAGCATGCCCAGTTGGTATTTCCACACCAGAACGAGACCGCGCGTCAGATCATGGGGGGATGTGAGAGCTGTGCAAAGCTAAGACCAGCCCCAAAGGGTCTCCACCTGACAGGCACCCGGGAGAGGGGGAGGGCCCCAGGAAGAAGTTGGAAGATAGACTTCACCGAGGTAAAGCCAGGAAAATATGGGTACAAGTATTTGCTAGTCATGGTGGATACTTTTTCAGGATGGGTGGAGGCTTTTCCAACTAAACATGAAACTAGCCAGATGGTGGCAAAGAAATTAATAGAGGAGATAGTCCCCAGATATGGGATCCCTGAGGCTATAGGTTCTGATAACGGCCCGGCTTTTGTTAGCAAAGTCCTACAGGGACTAGCCCAGGCTTTGGGGACAGATTTGAAGTTACATTGTGCCTAAAACCCACAAAGCTCTGGGCAGGTAGAAAGAATGAATCGGACATTATAGGAGACCCTTTCTAAATTGGTAATTCAGACTGGTGGTGACTGGGTGGCCCTCCTCCCCTTGGCCATTTTCCGTGTTCAGAACTCCCCCTATGTGCATGGTCTAACTCCCTTTGAAATAATGTACGGGGCCCCTCCATCAATAACCCGGCGAGCGCAGCCCCTGCGGGATGAGAAGTCAGCCCCTGACTATTTAAATGTGTTGCAATCCCTTGCCAAAGTACAGCAGGAAATTTGGCCCCTAATCAAAGCATACTATGAAGGGGAAAGAACCCCGATTGTGGAACATGGCATAGTCCCAGGGGATATGGTCTGGGTAAAAAGACACAAAGTAAAAACTCTTGAACCCAGATGGAAGGGACCTTATGTTGTATTGTCTACCACCCCCACTGCCCTAAAGGTTGACGGAATCACTCCCTGGGTCCACCACACCCACGTTCGGAAGGCCTTGCCTCTCGAGGACCCGGAATCCTGTGTGAAAGAGTGGGACATGCAGCCAAATCCTGCTAATCCCTTAAAGCTACATCTAAGCCAGACATGAAAGGATTCCTGCTAATAAGCTCACTGTTATGGGCCCTCCAGAGGACAGTAGTGTCAGCGGGAGCTCGGAACACCAACCCCCACCGTACTCAAAATGGCATCTTCATACCCTCCAAACTCATCCAAACCATGCGTTTGGTGGGATCCTCCCTGCTGACCAGTTGGCTGCTGGTAATGAACTGTTTGTCAGCTAGTGGCAGCCTGCCTGCGAGTAGTGCAATCCTCACATGCCTGTACAGGTTACTTGGACAATCACTAACCTGGAAACTGGGAATCCCGTGTTAATATTATCTGCTGTGCACCCCCCAATACTTGGTGGCCTCCACTAAATATGGATCTCTGTACCCTAGCGGATGGGGAGTGGGATCATGGTGTGGCAGCTATCAGTAGTGATGTAGAGGACTCCTCTGCAGGATTTAATTGTAAAATTAAATCAGGTGTCTGATTTCTCAGAAAAAAACAATTCTATGTCTGTCCTGATCCCCAATACAAACTTAGCTGTGGGAGACCTGATCAGTACTATTTTCCACAGTGGGGGTGTGAAACCACTGGTCAGGCCTTCTGGCTGACTAATGCCCGTGGAGATTATATCACTATCACATGGGACCAAGCAAGCCCTCCATGTAAAATGACTAGGGGGCCTAAGCCCCGCGTCTGCAATCCCTTGCTCATTAAATTTACTGAGGCAGGAAAGAAGTTTTCTGGTTGGGAAGGCATCAACACCTGGGGCTTATGATTGTATCTCCAGAGAGTTTTGGGTGATTCTGAAATTTTGTTTACAATTACCAGGTGCCAAACGCCCCTTGCCACAGTAATAGGACCCAATTCCATGCTTGTCACAAGACTAGTTGTGGACAAGCCTGTAACTCCTCCTCCTCCCAGTTCCAACTGGTATCCTGCAGTTCCAACCGAAATCCTGTTGCTGAAGGAGGACCTACTATGCCCTTTTCTCCAATCCACCATTACCAGTGGTCTCTAGATTTTGTTAAGATTATAAATCAGGCCTATGACCTTTTCAATGCAACTAACCCTGGGCTAGCTGAATCTTGCTGGCTTTGCTATACTGTGACTCCTCCTTACTTAGAGGGGATTGCCGCCTCTGGCCCCTATGAAATTTCTCATAATTCCTCCAAATGTGCATGGGGCACTGTGCCAAAAATTACCTTGGAATATATCTCGGGATCAGGACTATGCATTGGTACGATCCCAAAACAGTACTCCTCCCTCTGCAATCAGACCAGGATTCTTCCTGTGTCCACCGATATCTTCGTTATCCCCCCTCCCAATGTGTGGTGGGCATGCTCGTCAGGACTAACACCTTGCGTCTCCATGAATGTCCTCAGTGCAGGAGGCTTGTGTGTTCTCACCCTCCTTCTTCCTCGTCTGGTCTATGATCTGGATGAGGAATTCTTATTATCATACGCACCCTCCCTCTCTCCCTCACTGCATTCAAAGAGAACTCCTGCAGTTATAGCCTTAACCCTTGCGACTTTAGTCAGTACAGGTG
>NW_008360303.1:3460631-3463290 GCF_000622305.1 Nannospalax galili
AGAAATGTTAGGGAAAGAGAAATTTACTGCTTGAATTTACTGCTTGTCTGAATTTACTGCTTGAATTTACTTGTTTGAATTTACTGCTTGTAACCAATTAACTCAACTGGAGACACAGGCATCCGGAGATAGGGGCAAATGCTGCAGCCCCCGGAGCCTGACCTGTCTGATCTGTGTCGTGTCACGTAGGCATGTCTGCTTACACAAGATAACAAGCAGGTACATACCACTCACCCTTCCCTGATTGAGACACCTGAAGGAAGTTGTGACATTTTTCTTGTTTTAAAGTTATTGGTTTGTGAAATGCTTGCTTTGAAACTATTGGTTGTATAAACGCAGGCTTTTGTGTAATGGTTGTGGGAGCCTATATAATCTTTACATGAAATTGCCTTGGGGTCGATCGCTCTAACCAGACCTGCATGTCTTGGAAGGATGGTCGGCCCCAGCTAGCTGGTTTAAAATAACTCTGGTTGATTTTTACATCTCCATACTCATGCATTTGTTCTCCTGAAGAGACCCACTGAGTCATGGACCCTAACATTCAACATGAAATGGGGGAGTAAAAATGGACCCTTATCAGAGGATTATTTTCTTTCTGGCCCCTATTGGCCTAGAAGAGCACACATAAAAACATGAAAATTATCACTTTAATTCCATATATCCTTGTGATTATCTCTCATTGATGTCAAAGAAATAAGCAAATAGTAGCACTTATTGTCTAAAATACACACACACACACACACACACACTCACACACAGATACTCATACATTATTCTGCATTGAGGGAAAGGAAAGGTCATGAGGGATTACAGCTGTATGCAGCAGATCAACAGAGGAGTCCAAAGCTCACTGAGATTTTCTACATTATAAAGAAGCTAAGATAAACTTTTTGGTTGCAAGGATAAGTAAAAATCATTTATCTAGAGTTTCTCTGTATTGTAAAAGTCGTTTAGGATTATTTTTTCAATATATGTGAAGAACTGCATTGGAATATTGATGGGAAGTGCATTGAATCTCTGTAAGGTCTGAATGTATGTAGGATAGTCATTTTCAAAATATCAATTCTACTGATCCATAAGTGTGTTAGTTCTTCCCATTTTCTATCTTCTTCAATTTAATTATTCAATATTTTGAGGTTTGCATCAAACAAGTCTTTCAAGTCTGTGTTGCATTTCCTGAGTTTCTTTCTTGGTATATTTATAAATGATATAGAAGAAGGTTACTCTACTTTGTATGTTACTTTGCATCCTGCTAATTTCATGAAAGTATTAATCAACCCTAGGAGATATTTTGTAGTGTCTTCAGGGCCTTTTATGTGTAGAATCATATTATCAGAAAATAAGGATATTTTGATTTATTCCTTTTCTATTTGTGTCCTCTTTATCTCTCTGTCTTGTCTTATTGTCCTAGCTTAGATTTCAAGCACTCTGTTGAAAAGGAGTGAAGAGAGTGGATATTTTTATCTTGTTCCTGGTTTTAGTGGAAATGCTTTGCATTTTTCCTCAATTTGTCATGGTGTTGATGGTCTGCTTTTGTTATATTGCCTTTTTTAATGTGGAGAAATGTCCCCTGTATTCCTATATTCTCCACGACTATATTATGAAAGAGTGTTGGATTTTATCAAATGCCTTTTCTGTATCTAATGAGATGATCATGTGTTTAGAGTCCTTGATTCTTTATATGGTAGATTGAATTTATTGATTTACAGGCAGTGAACTACCCATGCATCTCTGGGATTAAGCAGACTTAATTATGGTGGAAAATATTTTTGTTGTGATGTTGAAATTGGGTTTCAAGCATTTTATTGAGTGTTGAAACTATGTTCCTCTCTCTCTCTCTCTCTCTCTCTCTCTCTCTCTCTCTCTCTCTCATAGGTTTTTGTCTGGATTCGGTACCAAGGTAATACTAGACTTGGAATAATTTAGAAATATTCCTTCCTTTTTTATTTTATGTAATAATTTGAGGAGTATTTGTGATTTCTTCTTTGAAATTCTGGTAGAATTCTGTTATTTCCTTTTTGTATCTCATTAGTTATTGTGAGTATTTTGAATTATTTACTTCATCTTGATTTAACTTTTTAGGTCCTATATACATTCTTCAATTTCTTTAAAATTTTTCTGTTGAGTGCAATATAGATTTTTAAAATATATCCTTATGATTCTCTAAATTTCTTCAGGATATGTTGTAACATCTCTCTTATCATCTGTAATTTTATTATTTTGACTCTTCTCACATTTTGGTTCAGTTAATGTGGCTAACCATTTGTCAATCTTAGTAACTATTTTAAAGAAACAATTCTTTGCTTCATTGATTCTTTGTATTCATTTTTATTCCTTAAGTTCAGCCCTGATTTTGATGATCTCTTTCCATCTACTATTTGGGGTGTTGCATTCTTGTTTATCCAAGGCCTTTAGGTGCATCATTAAGTTATTTATTTCAGATCTCTCAATTTTTTTATAATCTTTATTTTTAAATTATTTATTTAATAACCACATAATTAGAAGAAGCATTTCATTACGTCAGCATTGACATATTCAACAACAATTTTCTGAGCTAGGATGCATCTTACAAAATTGGCTGTACATTTTTAGGTTTACAGTTGAATTATTCCAGTTATACAATATTGTACTCAGTATAAACCCTATAAGACATAAAATT
>NW_008360303.1:3463309-3463730 GCF_000622305.1 Nannospalax galili
GTTTCTAATCACCATATATCTGATTATTACTAGTCACAGTCTGTTACTTTCTGAGCTCCTTGGCATCTGAGCATGGATATAAAGTCATCACATAGATTTCAATTATAATGCTTTTCACATCTACTAATTATTAAGGAGCAAATTTTTATGCTTTGGCGGATTTTTTTTTAATCATCATATTTTTTAAAAAAATTTAATAACTACATGATTAGAAGCTTTTCACTAAAGCTTTAACAAATTCAGTAATACACTCCAGAGCAAGAGTATATCTCTTTCAGAAGTGAGTGCAAGTTTCTAGGTTCACAGTTGAATTAATACAGTTATATATTTTTGAACTCAGTATAAGCCCTGTAAGACATAGATTTGGATGAAATTTAACCTTTAAAAAAGATCTCCATTTCATTTTAGAATATATTGTTCC
>NW_008360303.1:3463757-3466100 GCF_000622305.1 Nannospalax galili
AATGCTAATAACACTGAGATGTTGGTGCATGCGTCTCTAATCTGTATGTATCTGATTATTACTAGTCATAATTGGTTGAATTCAGATCCTTGGCACCTGTGTATGTCTATAAAGTCATCGGGTAGACTTCAGTGGTAATGTTTATCACCTCTACTAATTAGCATGATGTAAATTTTCATGCTTCCTCTTCAAATATAATACATTTTTAAAAATTTGTTGATTTTTGTATGTGTGTATATCACATAGAACATCCCAAACCATCTTATTTGACCACACACCCACTTCCCAGATGGCATCCTCCCATAGCCTCCCTCCCCCTGCTAGAGCCCTTATACTCTGATATCCCTGCTATTGTCTGCTGTGTTGTCAGCACCCAAGCCAATTCCCAATAACTGCCCTTCTTGTGAATCTATCTAGTCAGCCTATCTAGAGGTCTTTGTTTTAGGAGGGTCAGCAGTTCCTCTTCTAGGAGGAGTCAGTTGTCAATACTCCTTTATATAGATTAGGTTCTGTTGTTCATTTTTCCAGTTCTATGCTGGGTTCCTATTTGGAGTGACTTTCATCACCCTGGCCAACAAATCAGAAGAAGGTAACTCCTATCTGGCATTGTTGCTTGTTATGTAGCCTTTAGCTGTGCATGTGGACTCTTAAGAAATTATATTGACAACTTTGATCTTTGGTTATATTTTCCTTTTGGATGTTTAAGGCCATACAGTTGGCCCAGATAAACCAATTTATTTTTACTCTTAAGGTTGTTTGAGGATCTGTTCTTCAGGGGCCACCAGGGCTTGGAAGGAGCCCCTGGCTCCTTTCTTTTACCAGTTCTGCCTATGTGAAGATAAGCCAAAGGTCCTGCTCAACCATTGTTGGCTTCACTTGGAAGCATGGAGGAATAGATAACTCTGTGTTGACCCCCCTCTTTGTGGACTGGACACTGGTTCAAGTCCATCTGGTGGGGTCTCCTTGGCTCCTTGATCAAGAGGACAGGTGACCCACCACCATTACAGGACATTTTGAGAGATGCTCGTAGTCCCCTGGAACTAGTCAACCTAGGAAGGCAAGGAGCAAAAACTGTCCATTATGTCCCTCTGACCAAATTAGTATAGGCCTCAAAGTATGTCTGTTAAATATTCATGAAGGTTAGTTCTACCAGTCTGGTACTGTTAATTACTGTGTGTCATGTAGATAAATCTTGGGCAAAGACCAATTGCTCTCAGATAAACCTTACCAAGACATATATTCCTAGATCTGCTATGTATAATTTGTCAGTAGGTAACAGGAGTAATATGGTTCCCTCTGTTTCCCAAAACTAGCTGGGCATTATTTATTTCTTGCATTGTCTTAGCACTCCACCATAGTTTTCTCAATTAAGGTGCCCCCATTTCTCCCATTTCTCCCTTAATAATACCCTTCTATGATCCTACCTCTCTGGAGCTCCTTCTTTCCCCTTATCCCCTAGGTTCCTTGTATAATCCCCCCCCACTCCCTTAAACTAACCCAATTTTTATCCATATCTCCCTTATTAAGACCTGTCTCCTATTGTTCTTCTCTTTCAGGTTCTTTCTTTTCCTTTCCATTATCCTGGTTCCTGTAGTAATGTCTGGATACATACTCACATATCAGGGTTTGGTTCTAGGATCCACATATGTCAATTTTTTTTCTGAGTCTGTGTTATTTCACTTAGTTACTTCACTTAGTATAACAGTTTCTAGTTCCATCCATTTACCTGAAAATTTCACAATAATCATTCTTTACAGCTGAGTAAAACTCCATCACATAAATGAACCACATTTTCATATTCCACTCAACAATTGAGGAAAACTTATGTTACTTCCATCTCTTAGCTATTGTGAAAAGAGCTGAAACAAATACGGATGTACAAGTGTCTCTGCAATAGGATGAGTTCTTTGGGTATATGCCAAGGAGAGGTATGACTGGGTCAAATGGTAGGTTCCTTCATAGTTTTTTAAGAGTTCTCCACCCCGCTTTCCATAGGGGTTGAACAATTTCACAGCTTCACCAGCAGTGGGTGAGTGTTCCCCTTTCCCACATCCTCTCCAACATTTGGTATCATTTGTTTTCTTGATCTTAGCCAGTCTGACTGGGGCAACATGAGATTTTAACGTGGTTTTAATTTTCATTTCCCTAATTATTAGTGATGTTGAACATCTTTTAAGATGTTTCATAGCCATCTTTACTTCTTCTTTTGAGAGCTCTCTGTTCAACTCCTTAGCCCATCTTTTATTGGGTTTCTTCTGTCTTGATTCTCTGTTTTTTTGAGTTCGTTATATATTATGGATATTAAACCTCTGTCAGATGTGTTGCTGGTGAAGATTTTCTCCC
>NW_008360303.1:3466120-3537550 GCF_000622305.1 Nannospalax galili
TGTAGGTTTTTCTGTTCACTTCCCTGGTTGCCTCTTTTGATGTACAGAAGCTTTTTCCTTTAATGAGGTCCCATTTGTTACTTCATGCCCTTGTTTCCTGAGCAATTGATGTCCGGTTTAGAAAATCCTTTCCTACACCTATATCTTGTAGGTTTATCCCAATGTTTTCTTCTAACAGTTTCAGAGTTTCAGGTTTTACATTTATGTCTTTGATCAATTTGGAATTGACTTTTGTTAAAGGTGAAAGATAGGGGTTTAGTTTAATTCTTCTACAGATGGAGATCCAATTTTTCCAGCACCATTTGCTGAACATGCTGTCTTTCCTCCTGTGAATATTCTTAGCCCCTTGGTCAAATATCAGGTGGCTGAAGAAGTATTTACTCATATTTGGGTCTTCAATATTGTTCCATTGATCTATGGGTCTTTTTGTGCCAGGACCATGTTGTTTTTATGACTATACCTCTGTAATACAGCTTAAAATTTGGTATAGTAATCCCCCCTGGCATTGCTCATAGTGCTCAGGGTTGTTTCAGCTATCCGAGGTCTTTTGTGCTTCCATATGAATCTTAGCATAGTTTTTTCCAATTCTGTGAAAAATGTCATGGGGATTTTGATTGACATTGCATTGAATCTATAAATGACTTTTGATAGGATGGTCATTTTCACAATGTTAATTCTTCCATTCCATGAGCATGGGAGGTCCTTCCACCTTCTGATGTTTTCCTCAGTCTCTCTCTTTAATGATTCAAAATGTTCATTGTAGTGCTCTTTAATGTCTTTGGTCAGGTTTATTCCAAGATATCTTAATTTCTCTGCACCTATTGTGAAGGGCAGTGTTTCCACATACTCTTTTTCTGATTGCTTGTTATTGATATACAGAAAGGCTACAGAGTTTTGTAGGTTAATTTTGTAACCTGTCACTTTACTGAACTTGTTAATAGTGTCTAGGACTTTTCTGGTGTAATTTTTTGCTTCTCTTAGATATGATATCATATCATCTGCAAAAAGGGATATTTTGATCTCTTCTTTTCCAATTATTACTCCTTTAATTTAATTCTCTTGTCTTATTGCTCTTGCAAGAGTTTCAAGCACTATGTTAAAGAGAAGTGGAGATAGTGGACAGCCTTGTTTGGTTCCTGATTTCAATGGGAATGCTTCCAGTTTTTCTCCATTTAGAATGATGTTAGCTGTGGGTTTGTTATATATGGCTTTAATTATGTTGAGGTATGTTCCCATCAGTGCAAATCTCTCTAGGACTTTGAACATAAATGCATGTTGAATTTTGTCAAAGGCCTTCTCTGCGCCTTTTGATATGACCATGTGGTTCTTGTCTTTGAGCCCATTTATATGATTTATGATGCTTATTGACTTGCGTATATTGGACAATCCCTGTATCTCTGGGATAAAGCTGACTTCATCGTGGTGGATGATCTTTTTGATGTGTGTCTGTATGTGCTTTGTAAGTATCTTGTTGAGAATTTTTACATCTATGTTTATTAAGGATATGGGTCTATAATTTTCTTTTTTGGTTGTATCTTTTCCTGGCTTTGGTATTAGACTGATGCTGGCTTCATAGAAGGAATTTGGAAGTTCTCCCTCAATTTCTATCTTTTTGAATAAATTAAGTAGTATTGGCTACAGAGCCTCTTTACATGTCTGGTAGAATTCTGCTGTAATTCCATCTGGGCTTTCTGGTCCTGGGCTTTGTTCGTCACAAGGTTTTATATTACTGTTTCAATTTCCTTATGTGTTACAGGTCTGTTTAAGCTGTTCATCTCTTCTTGGTTTAGTTTTTGGTTTAGTTTTAGTGGATCCCATACTTTTAGATATACATCCATTTCTTTTAGGTTTTCAAATTTAGTAACATACAGGTATTTAAAGTATTCCCTTATAATATTCTGTATCTTTCTGGTGTCTATTGTGATGTTTCCCTTTTCATCTCTCATTTTGTTGATTTGGAGGTGCTCAGTCTTTCTTTTGGTTAACTGGGCTAGCAGTCTGTCAATGTTGTTTATCTTTTCACAGAACCAGCTATTGGATTCATTGATTCCTTGTATTGTTTTCTTTGTTTCAATTTCATTAATTTCTGCCCTGATTTTTGTTATTTCTTCTTGTCTGCTGCGTTTGGGTTTCATTGGCTCTTGTTCTTCAAGTGTGTAGTGTGTCGAGATGCAATGTTAAGTCATTTATTTGTGTTCTTTCTGATTATTTATGTAGGCACTTAAAGCTATAAACTTCCTTCTAAGAACCGCTTTCAGTGTGTCCCAGAGATTTTGTGGTGGTGTATTGTCCTTTTTATTTAGTTCCAGGAATACTTTTATTTCTTTCTTAATTTCTCTTTGGACCCATTCATCATTCAGAAGTGTGTTGTTTAATCTCCATGAGTTCATGTGGTGATTAGGTCTTCTTCCAGTTCTGATCGTAAGCTTTATTGCATTGTGGTCTGATAGAATGCGTGGAATTATATCAGTCTTTCTGTATTTGTTGAGGTTTGTATTGTGCTCCAGTATGTGGTCGATTCTGGAGAAGGGTCCATGGAGTGCTGAGTAGAAAGTGTGTCCTTTGGTGCTTGGGTATACTAGTCTGTAGATATCTGTTAAGCCCATTTGATATATGGTATTGTTTAATTCAGATGTTTCTCTGTTAACTATCTGCCCTGTTGACCTATCTAATGGAGATAGTGGGGTATTGAAATCCCCTACTATTAATGAGATGTGATTAATCTGGGGCTTGAAGTCCTGTATTATTGTTTTTATGAAGTTGGGTCCACCAGAGTTTGGTGAATATATGTTCATGATTGTAATATCTTCTTGATTTATTGTTCATTTGATCAGAATGTATTGGCCCTCTTTATCTCTTCTGATTAGTTTTAGTTTAAAGTCTATTTTGTCAGATAATAGAATTGCTACACTTGCTTTTTTCTTAATACTGTTTGCTTGGTATATATTTTTCCATCCTTTCATTTTAAGATAGTGTCTGTCCTTGAAAGTGAGATGGGTTTCTTGCAGACAACAAAAAGATGGGTTTTGTTTCTTAACCCATTAACCTAGTCTGTGTCTTTTGACTGGGGAGTTCATTCTGTTTATATCTAAAGTTATTAATGAAAGATGATTATTGAATCCTGCCATTTTTATTTCTATTTACATTCATGATGTAGCTGTACATTTCCACAGTTACACCTTCATTGAATTTCTTTCCGCAACCTCTTGGGTATAGTCATTCCTTTCTCAGACTCTTTGTATTGTTTCTAGAACTGTCTGAAGGGCTGGTTTTATGGACATGAATTCCTTCAGCTTATTTATGTCATAGAAGATTTTTCTTTCCACTTCAACTATAATAGACATTTTGGCTGAGTATCGCTGTCTGGGTTGGCATCTGTGGTCATTTAAAACTGGGAATACTTTGGTCCAGGCTCTTCAGGCTTTCATAGTTTGTACTGAAGAGTCAGTTGTAATTCTAATGTGTTTTCCTTTAAATGTGACTTGGTGTTTCTCTCTTGCAGCTTTCAGTATTTTCTCTTTGTTTTGTATGTTTAGTTTTTTTACTATGTTGTGCCATGGAGAGTTTCTTTTCTGGTCCTGTCTGTTTGGTGTTCTATATGCTTCCTGTATTTGTATGGGCATGTCTTTCTTTAATTTTGGGAAATTTTCTTCCACGATTCTGTTGAAGATCTGGTCCATGTCATTATCTTGGGAATTCTTCTCCTTCCTATATGCCTATGATTCATAAGTTTGTTCTTTTTATGGTGTCACACAATTCCTGCATAGTGTATTCCTGTGATTTCTTAAATTTTTCATAATCTTTGCTTGTGTGGTTTAGTTCATCCACTTTATCTTCCAGTCTTGATCCTCTGTTTTCCATTTTGTTCATCCTATTGGTGAGGCTTTCTCCTGTCGTTTCTAATTGGCTTACTGAGTATTTCACCTATTTCTTCATTTCAGCCTGAGTATTCTTCAATATTTCTAACTCTTTTCTGAATTCATTCAGAAGTTTATGCCTTTCTTCTTTCAGTTCTTTGATTTCTTTTTTTTATGTGTTCTTTAAATTCACTGAATTCTTTTATCATGTTTATAATTATTCTTTTGAGTTCCATGTCATGCATTATCTCTAGGGGGTTCTCATTGTACTCCTCTGGAGAACTATTGGTATTTGGTGGGGATATGTTATTTTGGTAGTTCATGTTATTATTTTTTCTCTGAGATTTTGACATGTGAATTTCTTTTGTAGTTTCTGATTCTTGTGTGATACTCAAGCCTTCAAGTTTAGGTCTGCTTCTTTTTTTGAACTTTATGTGTCTTCGTGTTTTTTGGGGGGACATGAAAGGCTGATTCCTCTAAGCTTCCAGTTTTCTCTTTTGATTTTATATTGGAATGGCCGGATTGCTCTTGTCTTCAGGAGTTCCCACAGAGGCCCAAATCAGATGAGGATCAGATGCACTCAGGCTTTCTCCTAAGGTCTGAATCCCTCCAGGATAGATTTTGGCCTCAAGAATTTGGGGGTTGGACTGGCCTGGGAGCTGGTCCCAGGAAAGATGCTGGTCTAGGGCAGCTGGTGGCCATACTACACAGAATTGCAATGGCAGTTGGGGGCAGGAGGCAGCCCTAGGGCCCCTGGGGACTGCACTGAGGAGCTGGGTTGGTCTGGATGCAAAGGACCAGGAAGAGGAAGGTCAGCCCTGGTGTCCAGCAAAGAGGCTGGTGAGTTGTGCTGACCAAGGGAAACAGAAAGAGGTGAGGGTGGGGCCAGGCCCAGAGCACCCTTGGGGACTCTAGAAGGAACTGAGTTGCTCTGGATGTATAGGATCAGAAAGAAGCAGTGCTGGTTCCCCAGGTGTTTGGGGCACCAAGACAAGGAATGGGACAAGACCCAGGCTAGGAGGAGAGACCAGAAAGGTGGGGGGGGGTATGGGAGGGTGAGTGATGGCTAGAGGAGTAAAGGTGAGGATGAGGAGGCCCCAATCGACTTACCCCAGAGAGAGAAGCCTGTGGGTTAGAGAGATTTTTTTTTTTTTTTCCTGTTAGGACTATCTCCATTTTGCCTCATAGATTTTGGTATGTTGTATTTTCCCTATCATTCAATTCCAGAATCGTGTTAATTCCTTCTTGCTTCTACATTGAGTCAGTCATCATTTAGTAGTATCTTCTTTAGTTTCCATGAGTTTTTGTAGCTTCTGTAGGTTTTGTTGGTCTTGATAACCCACTTTATTCTACTGTGGTTAGATAGAATGTAGGCTGTTATTATAAATTTTCTTGTATTTATTGATATTTTCTTTGTCTTCAAATATGTGATCAATTTTGGAGAAAGTTCCATGAATTGCTGAGAATATTGTTCAGTTTTGGGGGCTTGGTGAAATACTCTTTGGATGCCTATGAAGTCCGTTTCAATTTTGATATTATTTAGCTCCAGTATTTGTTCAGTTTTTGTCCAGATGATCTGTCTAATTGTGATAACTGATTACCAAAGTTACCCACTATCTCTGTGTTGATGCAAATCTGTGATTTTTGATGTACTTTAAAGAAATTGTGTGCACCTGTGTTTTCTTTGTATATGTTTAAATTGTAATATCCTCTTGGTGGTTTGTTCCTCTATGAGTAAGAAGTGACTCTCTGTGTCTTTTCTGATTAATTTTGGTTTAAAATCCACTTATTCAGATATTAGAATAGGTAAGTCTGATTATTTCTTAGATTCATTTACTTAGAGTATCATTTTTCTTCATTTTCCCCTAAAGTGGTATCTATTTCTAATGGTGAGGTATGTTTATTGGAATCAGAAAAAAGATGAATCATGCTTACTAATTTCATCTTCTAGTCTGTTTCTCTTTCTTGAAGAATTGAATAATTAATATTAAGAATTTTATTGAACAATGTGTTTTAATTCCTCTCATTTCTTAGAATGTTTTTCAGGTTTTTTCTTAGAACTCTCTTATTAATTGCTCTGAAATTACTTATTCCATGAGATCGCTTAGGTGTATTTACCCTTGTCTTCAGACTGAAGCATCTGGTATCATCTGTAGAGAAGGTAGGGGGTCACAAGTCTTTAAAAGTTCTTATCATTGAAAATTTTTCATTTCTCCATCAATTTTATAGGTAGTTTTTCTGGATATAACATTGGGTTGACAATTATTGTGTTTCAAAAATTGTAATACAACTTTTCAGGCCTTTCTAAGGCTTAATTTTTTTTATTGAATTATAATTTGTTTTGCCAAAGTGCCTGCCTTTTTGAGTGATTTGAACATTCTCTCTTGCAGTTTTGAATGCCCTGTTTTAATGTGTTTTAAAGTTTTTTGGTAAATATATTGTGGAGAAATTTTTTGGTCCTGACTATTTGGACCTCTTATGTAGCACCATTTTCTCCACATGGGCATCTCTTTCTTTAGGATTGCAATAGCTTCTTCTACGATTTGCTTGAAAATATTCTCTATGCCTCCACTATGCTGTTCTTTTCTTTCTTCAAAGTCCATACTCAAAATGCTAAGAGTTTTCATGGTATCTCAGAGCTTTATCATTTTCTGTTCATATTTCTTTTTAAATTTATCATTGAACTTAAGTGTTTCAATTCTTCTACCTTGTCTTTCATCCCTGATTCCCTGTTTTCCACATCATTAATTTTACTGGTGAGACTTTCCTCTGAGGTTTTTATATAGCTCACTGAGTTTTTCATTTCCAACATTTTTGTTTTCTTCAACAGTTCTATATTGCCATACCTTAAATTCATTTCCCATGTCATTCACCTTCCTACTTTTGTTCTTTAGGGGTATATTTACATCTTCTTTGCATTGTCTGAATATGCTTATAATCATTCTTTCGAATTCTTTGTCTGGTAGTTCTTCCAAGTCATTTTCATTAGGTGCCATTATTATGGAATTAGTGATTTGTGGAGGGCACATGCTGTGCTATTGTTTTCATGTTGTTTCTGTGCTGGGACTTGTGGGTAGTTTATTCTCTGACAGAGTTTTTCTTTTACATTTTATGATTTTTAAAATCTATTCACTTTTTTTTTTCCTTTCAGTGATGATATTTGATGTTTTCAGTAGAGGACTAAGTTCCAAGAGGATGGAGGTGTCCTTTTCTTCTGTGGGACTGGTATTTAGGGCTGGAGACTCTTCCTGGAGTCTCTCTCTGAGGGTTAGACATTACCTGACATTGGCTAAGTCCTGCCTTCTACCTGAGTCTTTAGCTTTCCCTGTGAGTTTTGAAAGTCATCATTCACGTGTGGGCCTTACCCAGAATCAGATCTGCTCCCTTGGTAGTTCCTCAGTTACTTTTGAAGCCTCTTGGAAATGTGAAACTTCTTGCTCACGTTTGGTCTTAACTAGAGCTTAAATCCAGTTTCTCTCTTACATCTGCAACTTACATTGAAGCGGGTGCAAGATGTGGAACTTATTGAACCACCAATAGGCATTACCCATGTTCAGGACTGGTCAGATACCTGTGTCTGTAGCACCCACTGGATCTGCTCAGGTGTGAAACATCCTAAGCATATGTGGACCTAACCTGCAGATACACCTCGTCTCCACCTTGGGTCTTCAGCTTCTGAGAAAGCTGTTGCAGGATCTGTAACTCTCCTGCAATTTGCTTTACATCTTCCCAATAGAAATCTCATCAGTGTATAAATGATGTACATGATAGTAATGTGATTTTTTTCAGAGATGATTAATAAGTACTATATTTAACATCTTTTATTCGAGCTGATTAATAAATATCATATTTATTTTCTATTTTAATTCAAGTTTATTAATATCATATTTATTTTCTATTTTACTCATATTTACTGTTGAAAATTTATTAATATAATGAATAAATGGGAAATTCTCCTAGTGTCATAAGGAAGTAATGTTCTTTTACATGTAATTTTATGGCATATATTATAAAGTTGAAAATGGCAAGCTTTCTCAAAAGGAAAGATCAGATCCAGGAAATATGAAAATCTTAATGTGCTAACAGTCTGAGAGAAGAACTTTTATTTAGTGAGAGCAGTATCTGATTTATTGAAGAACATCTTTGAGTGTAGTCTGATTACTCATTTGGATAAATAGATAGTGTGAATGAGAGAAGGAGAAAAATATTTCCTTCAAGTTAAAAAAATGTACTTCCTCATCTAACAGTGTATAATCTGATACTAACTTCTTTTGAGAATACATTCCTCCTCCAAGAACTTACTTTTGATGAAGGAAGTGGAGCTCAAGGTTCATGGTTACTAATATGATACTAGACATAAATGCAATGGAGAACTACCTGTGCCTCTATGTTATTTGAATTATTAATTTTTATGATCTTTTTGAGACACCGTCTCTCTGGACCCACAGCTGGCCTAGAAATCATGATGTAGACAAAATTAGCCTTGATCTCAAAGAGATCTGCCTGTCTTTGCCTCAAGTACTGGGTTATTACTTTTTGAGGTTTGTGTAGTTATAGAGTTAAACTAAATTTAAGTGGCCTACTTCTAGATTTTCATTATTTATACCCATGAACCTTGTTATATGTGTGCAATTTAGCAAAATGGGAAATTATTTAAGAATCAATACAGTGTTAGAGGAGAAATATTTATATATATGACCCTGGGTTGGGGGCTTACAGTAATGAATTCATGATGCTGTCTTGCCAGTAGGTCTATGCTAATTCATTTTTTTTCATCAGTCTTCAACATTTCCTCCCTTTGAATATTGCAAACTCCTTTACATTTGATATTTCTGCAATGTTGTTCTTTCCTCTGGTGTGAGGATATGTCTTCAATATGTTCTTTTGCCTAAAGACTACAAATAGCAGTTTAAATGTCACTTCTTAAGATTATCTCCTCATTCTATAATGTAGATTTTTAAAATAGTTTATTTATTATTTTTTTAAATTTATGTGTATGAATGTATTGCCTGAGTGTACGTAAGTTCACCCATGTCATGCAATGCTCCAGGAGGTGAGAAGAGAGTGTTGGATTTCCCTGAAACTGGAGTTATGGACAGTTGTTAGTTACAGTGTGGTTGCTGGGACTCAAACCTGGGTTCTCTGCAAGAGCAGCCAGTGCTGTTAACTGCCGATTCATCTCTCCAGCCTTTCTATACTGTGGATTTTAACTGTGTGAATTTCTTTTTCAAAGCCTGGATCCATCATTTATGAGATAGGTCACTTTAGCTATGGAAGACATTTAACATCTTTCTCCCTGTGTTTTCTTTTATGTAAATTGAGGAATAAAAAAATAAATACTTTAAGATAGTTTAGCAGAAATTAATTTAATATTTACACAGCACTTAAACTCAAGTGTAGCATATATAAAGGATTAACAAATTTTATTCAATATTAGTACTAATGTTTTTATTATTGTTTTTGCTAGGAATCAAATCTAAGTTTTTACATATGCTAGCAAAGTTCTATCCCACTGACCATTCTTCCAGCCCTAATATGGAATCTTTTATATGCATTTATATGAATTTTCATCTGAATATAAGTTTTGCTGAATTTTCATCTGAATACAAGATCTGCTGAATCAGAGGAATGTTTCCTCTCCTTCATAGTAAATAACAAATTCTGGTAGGAGATCCAAGGAATGGATGAACCAAACTCTGCACCCTCCTTTCCAGGCACCATCTGAAACATGTGAATATCTGTGTCAGCTGCTTCAGATACAAATGTCATGCATTGCAGTGATGGTTAGTTTTAATTGTCTACTTGATACAGTCAAGAGTCATCTGGGAAGAAGGTCTCAGTGCAGGTCTGAGTAGATCAAGCAACCTGTAGGGCATGTCTATGAAGGACTGTCTTGATTATATTAACTGATGTGAGATGACCCAGCCCACTGTGTGTGACACCGTTCTTTAGGCTGGGATTCTAGGCTGTGTAAGTAGAAAGCAAGCTGAGTACTAACAAGCATGTACACATTAATTCTCTCTCTGCTCTTGCTGTGAATGTGATGGGACTATCTGCTTTAAATTCCTGTCTTGACTGCCCTGCAGTGATGGACTGTAACCTGGAGCTGTGAGCCAAAATAAACCATTTCTCCTCTACAGTTGCTTTTGTCAGGGTATTTTATCAACTGAAAGGAAACCAGAAAAAATTGTCATAGCATGTTCTCTGTTGCAAATAATAGGTTTCCCCCAGGTCTGATGAATGCCTTTTATAATAAATAAATAGCAACATGTTATATCCTCTAATACAATGCCATTGCTGTTGATCCATAGTCTCCTTTGAAATGGCATGGTCAAGGATTGATCATAGCCTTGGATGTATATATCGATCCCTGCCCTTGCCAGACAAAGTAAGGAGGAAATTCTATGTTATAGACCAAAGAAGACCAGTCTGAAGCAAAGAGCAGGAAAGAAAAATCAAACACTCCAAGATATGAAAAAAGGGAGACTGGCAGGGTGGCTCAGCTGGTAAAAAGGCTTGCCATCAACTCTCACTTGAATTTGATCCCTTGAACCGGCATGGTAGGAGAGAACTGACTCCCTCAGTTTGTCCTCTGACCTTCACATATGCACTACACTTGCATGGCTATGTGCATGCATGCACACACACACACACACACACACACACACACAAGCACAAAAAATTTTAAAAATAAGTATATTAAAAATAGAGGAATGATCATCTTTTTGATAAGTATGTACAAGTCCCCAGGAATCTCTCCTCTGATGCAGCTGCATTCATACTTTCATTGTTAAATCTTCTTTCGTTCTCCCCGCCCTTCTCCTCAAATTGCTCTAAATGCCAAACCTCTTTACCCTGGTGCTCACTCAGGGCACATTCACTCGCCCTATCCCAACCAACACAAAGCAACTCACAGATTTCCGCTGCTGAGCCTACCTAATTTCTTGACTTCTGTATCAGAGAGCTCAACTTTCTCCCTTTCCACCCCTTTTCTCCTGGCAGCTGCCCATATCCCCAGCTTGCTGACCCTGTTTTCTCTTTGTCAGTGCAATAAAGTTGTTGCCATTTTTATAATTTTACATTAAAGTTTATTTTTTCAGGTGCATATATAAGCTGCTGGAATGTAGATCCAGGATGGTGAAGACTATACATTCCATTCACTGGTAAGCTCTTTGCAATTAAGTTAGTGGCTAGCATAGTAAGAACATTTATTATGCTCATGTGCCATGTGAGATCATGAGTGAGCAATGAGGAAATGTACTGTGCAATTTGGAAATTGACATTTTTCACAAAATGAATTTTAATATAGTTTCTTAATCACAGCAAGTGATTACTTTAGATTTTTATTTCAATTGGTATGAAATATATCTATAATATATTGCATAATAAATGTTATTTATAAAGTTATTCATGAAAGATATAAAGGAATTATTTTTAATCTCATGTATGTTGCTTAATTTACTAAATCTTCAAATCAATAATTATTATATAGTCATGAGATGCTATGTAATAGTTGCTCAATAAGTAATTGTAGTTTAGCAATGAATAACTAAACACTATCGAATCAGGAGACTAATTTAACCACTGAGATATTTATTAAGTTGATTTGCCTGAGCAGATTTTGATAATCTTAATTTTACTTGTGTCTTAGTTTGCTTTCTGTTGCTGTAATAAAACACTGACCAAAACCAACTTGGAAGGAAAGGGTTTATGTCTTCTTAGAGCTCCCAGGCCACAGTCCATCACTGAAGGAAATCATGTCATGAACTCAAGGCAAGAACCTGAAGGCAGAAATTGAAGGAGAGACCACCAAGGAACGCTGCTTATTTGTTTGCTTCCCCTGACTTGCTTTCTTATATACTGCTTAGGAATGACGACTCATCATGGTCATCATCTATTAATTAGCAAGATGCCTCACAGACCAATATTATTCTGGGATGTTCTTCTGCTGATGTTCCCTCATCCCAAGTTATTTTAGTTTGTGTTAACAAAAATTAATCAGCACAACTTGCTAAAGCTGTTCAGTAAAATTTGCTTTTATCTCGTTTCAGTATTTTAAAGCTGGTTATAGAAGTGAATAATTATCATTAAATCATTGCTATACTTCCTTTTATTTTTCATGATGTTAAAATCATTTTATTAAGGTATAGTACACATAATCATGAAGTCCCACTCCTACCTAAGGACCTATATTTAATTGATGGCTGCTGAAGGAGAGAGAGTCAGTTTTCTTCTTGGATGCAGGCACTGAGAGACTATCAATGAATGCTCCAGTAGATGGAAGATGGTTACACATCCGTGCACACACAAGCAGTACTAAATGAACTCTGTGGAAATTTAAAAAGAGAGAGAAAAAGAAAGCACACTTGAAGCTGGGAGGGAAAAGTAGCATGGTGTAGGGGAGGAATAGAAGGAAAGGAAATGGGCAGATCAAAACATGATATGAAAGCATAAATATTAAAGAAAATACTTTAAAACCCATCTCTACAGCTTGAAGAATTGCCCAGTGAAGGCATAGTTTGTATTTACCCCCTCAGACAGTAATTACTCTCTGGAAGAACTACAGAAGCCCCCACCATGTTCACTTTGCAAACTATACTCCTTTTTTTCATAGAAAGCCACCATTCTGACTTCTAATTTATAAACCGAGATTTTTCTCTTTACTGAGCCTCATGTGCATCAATGGATATAACAATATGCTTTGGCATCTATATTCCACAGCAAAATGCAGAGCTTTGACAATGTGAACATTAGCTTAAGACTCATTCACATTGCTGCTTGTCACACTGGTCATTTACAATCATTACTGTGCAGTGGTCCAGATAACACTGCAGTGAACATCTTTGGACATTTCTTTTGATACACTGGGCAAATTTGACATAATGTATAGTTTTCTCAACTATGTATTCCTAAGTGAAGAATTCCTGCCAATTCATTTATTTAACATTAAAAAGAATAAAATTTTGTATCAATTAACTAGCTTACAATGTCTCCAGCCCTATGTGAGAGTCCACTCATTCCATTTCATCACCAAAGCTTGATGTTGTTAGTATCTTTAATTTTAGTCATTTCTGTTAGAGAGTATAATCTAATTTTATTTTTAATATACCATTTCCCTGATGACAGTTGAACTTGAATAGTTGTGTGTGTGTGTGTGTGTGTGTGTGTGTATGTGTGTGTCTTTGTGTGTATACTGGCATTAAAGAAATTGTCTCTTTTTTGATGTCTGATAAAATCTCTTGACAATATTTCATTGGATTTTTCTTTTTCTACTTCAAAAATTTTCTTTTTACTTTCTTAATAGAAGATTAACATTGTTTTTTTATGCATGAGTGTTTGCCTGCATGTATATATGTGCCCCACTGTGCCTGGTGCCCACATAGGCCAGAAGAAGGTGTCAGATACCCTGAAGCCAGTTACAGACAGCTGTAAATTACCATGTGGATGGTGAGAACCAAACTCAGGTCCCCTGGAAGAACTGGAAGTTCTCTTAACCACTGAGCCATCTCTCTATCTCTTGAACTCAAGTTTTTGTTGTTGTTGTTGACTTTATGAATTATGTATATCTTCTCCCTTTTTGCAATTACAGAGATGACAAAGAATATACAAGAATTACAAAACTCAATAGTACACAAATAGTAATCTGATTTTAAAATGGGCAATACACCTAAGCAGAAATATGTTAAAAGGGAATATACAAATTGAATGCTTGTATATGAGAAGATGAACATTCTAGCTCATTGGCAAATGAACAACAAAAACACAGAAACATACCACTTTACTTGTTTGAGAGCGACTACTACTACAAAAACGTGTGAATGTGTGTGAAGGATGTAAAGAGAACACTGAACAGCATAGAAGGAAAATTACTGGGAATGGTCCTCTACGAATTCAAAGTATAATTATAGGGCTGAGGAATTGACTCAGTGGGTAAAACATTTGCTTTGCAAGCATGAAGATCTGAGTCCAGATCTCCAGAACCCATGTAAAAAGCCAGGTGTGACAGCTGTGCTGGCAATTGCAGTCATGAGGGGCAAAGAAGGATGATCTCACTGGGCATCCTGGCCAGTTAGCTCAGCCAATCAGTGACCTTAATGTCAACCAATGAGGCAGGGTGGAACATGACTGCCTGACATTGACCAGTGACAGTTACAGGCACACACAGAGGTACACAAACTTGCATGTACATATACATCACACACACAGACACATAGACTCATATACACATACATATGTACCCACAGACACACACACAGGCACACACGTGCCTAAATAAATAAATTTATTTATTTATTTATTTATTTATTTATTGAACAGGGCCTCCCGAGCCTCAGTCCACCTGGAGCTCAATATGTAGACCAAGATGGCCTCGATCTCATAGAGATCTGTCTGCCTCTGCTTCCCAAGTGCTGGGATTAAAGGCAGGTGCCACCATGCCTGGTGCCAAATAAAATTTAAAGCTCAGGGATGTTATATTCAACATATCCACCACTGGATAGATATTTTAAGAGAATTTCAGCAGTATATAATGTCAAAGATACATTTGTACTTTCACGTCCATTTTAGCCCTATTCAAAATAGCCCAAAATGGATAAACACAAACTGTCTAAAGTTGATGAATATATAAAGAAAATGAGGTAGATACACAAAATGAAATATCAGTCCACCAGATAAGAAAATGGAATCCTATCATTTTCAGTGACAGGGATAGAATTGGAGATCTTTATGAAAGATCTTTATAGTTGATTTCATAGAAGGTGAGTATAGAATGCTAATTACTAGGGCATGATAACTGGCAAATCTCTTACTTGCTTTCAGTGCACGTGTTTGTGTGTGTGTGTGTGTGTGTGTGTGTGTGTGTGTGTTATGTATGCATGTGCACTCATTCATGTGTACACACATAGAGACCAAAGGTTCTTGGGGGAATGCCTTCCTCAAATGCTTCTCCACCTTATGCTATTGAGACATTGTTTCTCACTACACATAGAGCTGACTGTTTTGACTATACTGACTAAACAGATTGCAGCATCTGCCCATCTATACCTGCCAGCACACGAGGCTATTATATAGAGTGTTTGAACTCTGAACTCTGAGTCTCATAGTGGACAGCAAATATTTTACTCATTTAGTCATCTTCCTATCTCCACAATCTTTGAAAATATAATTATGTTCAGCCTGAGTTAAACATTATACAATATATATAGATATCAAAATATCATGTTAATTCCATTAATATTAATATTTTTGTGTACCAATTGAGAAACAGATTAAAGATAAAAGAAAGGGATAAGCATATTTCAAAATATGAGATATATCTGTGCAATGTTATACAAGGAAAATAGTAATTTTAAATATATTTATGACTATCACGTGCTGAGCCTTTATCTAATTTTCAACAACTTGTTTAGCCCTTACCCAGTGCCTCACATTGTCCTAATCATTTCATGAAATTTAACTTTTGTTTTTTCTCATAAATTTCTGAGGTTTGTCAAAATGTGTATTTTCTCAGTTAACAACACCGTGTATGCATTCCTTTAGGTACAAATTTAGAATATTCTGAGCTTATTTCTCTAGCTCATTGGAGCTATGTACCATAATCACCAGTGCATTCATAATTTATCAGAAATCAGGAACATTTAGTTTCATTTCTTAAGAAGTCACATAGGAAATTTGAAGATCTATAAGATTGCAGGAAGTTAAATTACCCTGCATTATTATGCTTGTATATTATGTGAACACACTATTTTTTACTTTTCCAATGAGAATCCACAGTTCAATATATCTGTGAGTAGAATTGCTATTTTTTCATAGTGTATTCTATGTTTTGCAGTGATTACTGTTACAATAGCAAAAACCACTTGACAAGTATCTGAAATTAATTTCAGTTAATTCTGGGTATTTTCCTATTGAACTGAAGAAATGTTGTCACTCATGCAAACATATTCACGACTGTGTCCATTTGTGCCAACTATATTGGGGCAATGAAAAATGTAATCTATATGGAAAAGAATTTCATCTGATTCTCAAGAGCCCATGTCCCGCTGTAGTGTGTTAGATATCACTGTCAGAATGTGCTGCCCTGCATGCCATCCCATCCCATGAGAGAGCCATTATTATAAAAAAAAAATTCTTTAGGCTTTTTGTATTCTAATGCTGCCTTTGTAAGGCACCTTAATAAATGGAAGGCTGGTATAATCACAATTTAGTGTATACTAATTACCATTTCTAGAAAACTATTTTGAAAAAGGACAGAAGTATTCCTGACACTACTTAAAATGGATATCAAAGGCTGGGCATGGTGGCGCATGCATTTTATCCCAGCACTTGGGAGGCAGAGGCAGGTGGATCTCTGTGAGTTCAAGGCCAGCCTGGTCTACATAGTGAGTTCCAGGACAGCTGGGGCTACAGGGAGACCCTGTCTCAAAAAAGACCAAAAAAAAAAAGGATATCAAAACAAAGTCTCTTTTCCTTTTTTAGCTATCTATACATTTACTGAATTTTTGTGCAGTTTATATAATCCATCTTAATTACATTTAGACCCTTTCTCCTATCTGCACCTGCATCCCCACCTGGATTCCATGCATTTGATCATATGTATGAAGGCCTAGCAAGTCAGGTTGGTGTCCTCAGAAATTCCCTAGTGTGAGTTCATGCACTGGAACCTGGTCAGCCTATCTAACATCACTCCCTTAAAGAAGATCAAATCTCCCTCACCCAGCAGTGAACAGTTGTCAAAATTACCTCAGCTAAGGTTAGGGCTTCTTACCCGTTTCCTCAATGCTTTGCTGGGTTGCGGTCAGGTTTGAGTTTGCATGGTTCTTGTGCCTACTGTCACCAAACATACAATATCTGTGTTCCTATTGCCAAAGTTTAGATTATCCATGCCTATTGCCCTTCACTATGTTAACTTCTTAAGATAAAACAGTCTGCTTTCTAGAGCATTTTTCAGAGAACACTTAGATCATCAAATATTTAAAAGAAGTGTAATTCCATGCAATGTACAGTATGCTTGTGAAAAAAATGCTGCAATAATCATGTTTCTCTCTTTTCACTTGGCATAATATTTTTAAATTAAATAATATACACAAAAATAATAAGAGCAATTTGTTGTTTTATGTGCATTGTAAATTTTCTATTATATGGAATTTATGCAGTGTAATATATATTAATTTATCTTTTTAACAAGACCATGACATTACAAGTTATAAAAATTCTCTAATATACCTTAGTTTTTACACAATTAGTATAAATTTACTTTATGAAACAATCTCAAAATGTTACTATATATATTTTAGAAAATATGCCTGTATTTAACATGCACAGCATATACTTTCAATGCAGTAAATATTTGGATACATACAATAGAACTTTGGGGGGGTGATTGGCTAATGAGTACTCTGGTCTCATTGGTGATTATTCCCAGAATGGATTCAATATTTGATGACATCATTGGGAGGTGATGGAAAATTAGGTGGTGGAGTTAGCTGGTCAAAGTCAGTCACTGTTGCTGTGATTTGAATTTTATCCCTTGCCCCTAGTTACTCCTACACGTCTGTTTGTGCCTGCCATGAAGGATGAGGCTCTACTCTGTCACATCTCTACCGTAATGTACTCTTCAACAGACCCTAAAACAGTATAGCTGGCCGGCACTGACTGAAACTTCTGGAAATGTCAACTGAAGTAACCTGTTCTCCTTTCAGTTGTTTTTCTGATGGTGTGGTCATTTTAATTCAAGCTAGGAACACAATCTGCGTTCATCAGTGTTTCCCATTCTTTCTCTTTTATATTCACAAGAAGCTGATAGAACCACCAGTCTACTCTCAGTTTCTATGAGTAAGATCGTGCGGTGTCTGTCTTTTTGTACTTGGCAGAGTCCACTTAATACGATCTTCAGTGTCATCTATATTGTCACAAAAGTTAGGTCTTATCCTTTCTTGCAGTGAATAGTATTCTAATTTTACACTACATTTCCTTATTTATGATTTTCTTCAGCTGTTGATGGGTGCTTTGATTGATTTCATATGTAGTCAGTCTCCTGCGAATAGTGCTGCAAATATATATCTTTGACAAAGTGATTTTATTTTGTTGAGATATGTACCCAGTAGTATAATTAATGGACCATATGATAGCCCTATGTTTTAATTTTGTGAGGAACAACCATAGTGATTTTCATAGTACAAGACATTCTTATCCTCCACATCCTTGTCAGCAATTATTGTCTTAGGCCTTTTGGTAATAACCCTTCTAACTGGACTAAGGATACAGATCACAGCACTTTCAAATTTCAGGTATGTAATGATTAGTATATTACTGTCCTCTTATACATTTTCTTTGAGAAGTGTTTGCTTGACTCTACTGCCAAATTTTAATTCAAATTGTTTCTGTTTTTTATTAGCCTGACTTATTTGTTCAAGATATAGGTATTAACTCTGCAAGATATATAGTGTGCAATTTTATTTCTTCTTTCTATAATTTTCTATTACCATGCTGATAATTTCCTTCAGGCAGGTTTTGATTCTGATACATTTTGTCCTACAGTTTTATTTCTCTGAGAAAGAAGAAATTATCTCCAAGTACATGTACTGAACAAGAAGGAAAAATCATACCTGAAGAGCATATTCAGAAAGAATAAAGAATGAATTCAGAAGATGGTAAAAGACCGCATGCACCATGACATCTTTGTAATTGCTTGCCATAATATTTTCATGATTGATTGTAACTTTTAAGAAAACATTGTTCTGTTAATTCCTTATATTCTTTGATTTTGTCATGTATTTAGCTGTGACTTTTCTAATCCACCAACATTTTGTGACAATTTAAAATATAGAGCATTGTGATTTCACAGTAAAGGAAAAAATGGAAAAAAGTCATAAAATGGTCTTTCACATTTCAGGTGCCGTTTTATTTGACACAATATGCACTATTACCATGTGTCCTAGCCATGTCTTCCTTATACTCTTCTATCTTAATTTCTATTTTTCTTTTTCTTCAATATTCTTTAAAAATTACATTTCAGAAGTGCTTGCTCTTTTCTTAATGCCAAACATTTTATTATTCAATTGGTAAATATGTAGAGAACTGAACCACTACAATATTCGCACATTAATGTGTATGTTTACATAACAGGTGCATCATATATTTATTCTCTGAAAGTATTTTATAAGTTGTTTACTACTTTCATACATGCAAAGAAATGATAATTAGAGAAAATAAAAGTCATTAAAAGCCATGAAAGTATAAAATGCCATAGGTACGTTGGAGAAAGTTTTACCTGATATTTAGTTCACAGTCTACAACATGTTCTAGTTTTTATAGTTCAAGTTCCTATTCCTTTTATTTTGATAAAATTTCAGATTCTGATTTTCTTTAGTAGGATAACTTTCAGCTGAGGAAATTGATCCAATTTCTCTTGATTAGTTATGGTGAAGGAATAAGTGCTTTCTATGAGCAGAAGTTTACTCCTAGAATGAGATATATTGTGTTGAAAGAAGACACGGCTGCATTAGAGTTGACAGAGTGGAAGGGCCTTTGATCTAAGGTAATTCTGACACTGTTCTGTGGAAATTTACCACTTCTACACCACCACCACCACCCCCCAAAAAAAGAAAAGAGGAAAACAACTAAAAAATAAACTAGACAAGAAAATCTGTTTTTCCTCACATGATGTATTTTTTCTTGGTTTAGCTTTCAGTTTTGTTTGTATCATGTTAGTAACAGATAAAGAGCCAACTTAGAATTGGAAATGAAAATACTAAATGAACCATACATGATCTGTGCTCCTGAGAGCTCTGTTTGTTCATCCTGCTATAAAACAACTATTTTTTTTAAAATTATTGAGCTTTTGTTATGTCACACAACAGTTCTTAATCAAATTTAGAACCCCTCCCCCATCCCCATCCTTCTAGAGATCCTATGTAAGGTATACTCTCCTTCATCTAGTAGCAATCAGGCTCCAATAATTCTAAGGCCTGCCCACCACCCATTTCTCTCCTCCCTTGTTTGATTGAGATGGCGTGGGTCCTGTGTTTGATGTCATTATTGCTACAATTTCACATATGCAAGCTTCCAGTGGGCCCTATATTCATGATCCAGTCCTGGCTCTTACAAGCTTTCCTACCCCTCTTCTGCAATGGTCCCTGAGCTGTGGGTAGGTAAGTTTCAATATAGGAGTCCTACCCAAGGAAATAAACTCTGCAGTCTCTATTTCTTTAAAACTTAGCCTGTCGTGTTTCGTGGAATTCTGTAGCAGCCTCCATCTGTTTCAAAAAGAAGCTTCCTTTATGAGTGATGTACAGGATGCATGTCTGTAAATATAAGCATATAATAAGAAATTTCATTTGTCTGGAGATTTGAAAGAGATAGGCTTTTCTCTAGGATCTATGTCCTCTCCTGCCATGTGTATTTGACTGAGTTTACAGTGCCACTCATGAGTTCACTCCTATTGAGAGTACTTTAAGTCCAATTAGATTGCTGTTGTTTGCTCCCTTCCCCCCAGATAACAGTGCCACTACTACACCAATAGAGGTAGTTTACGATGCCAGTCATTATGGTTATTAAGCTTTAGGACTGTGTTGGACCACTGATTGTCCCTTGGAAGTTTCCATATTATTAATCTAGCATTAATGATAGCCAAACTTCAGTTAGAAGGTTTCTAGGTCAGTTCCTGCTACATTGCTTCAAGTCTTGTATTCAAAGTATGTCCTATCTTCAGCAGTGGGGTCTTATCTATTAGTTCTGGGAGATAAGCAAGAGGTTTGGCAATAGCCTGTGTAACTTGAGGGGTCTCCTGGTTCACCCTTGCCAACCACTTGTAGGAAGGTCTCTTCTGTCTGCAGTGTGTTCCTTGCCAAACAGCTCCCAGGTATACAAATGTGCTAATATTCAGACACTGTTTATGTGTATTTCTCATGGAGTTTCCAGGGCATCACATTTCCCTTTGGGTTTCCTAGTCCCCCAAGATTCATTCATCTCTTGTTCCTCCCATCTGGTGTCCCTCCTCCATCTCCAGTCACAGCGCCCCCATGATCCCCACCCTCCCCTCAATAAAACCCACCTCCCACCATCATCCCCTCCAGATGCCTTCCCCAAACATTGCTCCTTGCATGCCCCATGCCCCTCCCTCCTCTCCTCCCTGCAGAACACTTGTACTTTCCCCACCTCCCGCCCTGGTAACATCACATCCCTACTATTCTCCTCTCAGGTTCTTTCTTTTCCTTTACCTCAATGTATCCTTACATTTTTCTGGCTCCTGGATTTACTTCAGCATTTATATATTCACATACTAAGGGATTGGTGCTACAATCTGAAAATACAGAGAACATATGTTGCTTGCTTTTCTACGTTTGTGTTACATCATGCGCTGGATAGCTTTAGTTGTCAAGTTGGCACACCTGGGTAAAGGGAGCCACGGTGGGGGAATTGCCTCCACTGGACTGGCTTGTGCCCATGTTTATGGGGTATTTCCTTGATTTTCAAGTGATGTGGGAGGGCCCAGCCCATTGTGGGCTGTGCCACTCCTGGGCAGATTGCTCTGTATTGAAAGCAGGCTGAGCAGGCCAGAGGAGCAAGCCAGTAAGAAATGTCCCTTGGCGGCTTGTGCTTCAGCTCCTGCCTGCAGGATACTGTCCTGAATGCCTACCTTGGGCTCCTTCATGATGAACTGTAACCCAGGAAATGTATGATAAAATAAACCCTTTCCTACCCAGGTTGGTATTGGTCAGAGTGTTTTGTCACTACAATGGAGAAACAAACTAGAACACTTCACTTAGTATTGTATGCTTTAGTGTCATATATTTATCTGAAAATTTCATAATTCCGTCTTTTATTACTGATGAATAGAAGGTTATTGTGGAAATGTACCATATTTCTATTATCCACAGGTCAGTTGAGGGGCGTTTAGGTTGGTTCCATTTCTTAACTATTGTAAAGAGAGCAGCTACACACATGGATGTATAGGTATCTCTATGGTAAGATGAGTCCTTTGGGTATATGCCAAAGAATGATATAATTGGATCATATGGTAGGTTCATTTTTAGTTTTTTGAGAGTTCTCCACACTGCTTTCCACAACTTTGCATTCCAAACAGCAGTGAATGAGTGTTCTTCTTTCTCTACATCCTCTTCAACATTTGTAGTCTTTCGTTCTCTTAATCTTAGACAGTCTGACTGGGGTAAGATGGAATCTTAAGGTAGTTTTTACTTGCATTTCTCCAATTTCTAAGCATTTTGAGATCTTTTTATGTTGCTTCTTAGCAATTTTTATTTCTTCCTTTGAGAGCACTCTGTTCAGGTCTGTCACCCATATTTTATTGGGTTATTTTCTTATTTCGTTTTTTGAGTTCTTTGTATATTCTGGTTAATAATCCTCTGTCAGATGTGTAGCTGTAAAGATTTTCTCCCACTCAGTGGGTTTGTCCTTCCCTTCCATGGTTGTTTCTTTTCCTGTACAGAAGTTTTGTAGTTTAATGATGTCCCACTTATTGATTGTGACCTTAGTGCCTGAGTGGCTGGAGTTCAATTTAGAAAGTCCTTTCCTACACTTATATATTGAAAAGGTATTGCCTATGTTTTCTTGTAGCAATTTCAATTTCAGGTTTTCTATTGATGTCTTTGATCCAGTTGGAGTGACTTTTGTGCAGGGGGTAAAGATAATGGTCAAATTTCATTCTTTTGCAAGTAAAGATCCAGTTTTGCCAGCACCATTTGTTGAAGACGTTCTCTTTCCTCTATTGTGTGTTCTTGGCACTTTTGTGGAATATCAGGTGGCTGAAATTGCATTTACTCATGTTTGGGTCTTCTATTGTGTTCCATTGATTTGTGTACCTATTTTTTTTTTTTTGCTAGTACCATGTGTTCCATTGATTTGTGTGTCTATTTTTTTTGCTAGTACCATGTGATTTTTTAGGGCTATAGTTGGCTATCTGGGGTCTTTTTTAATTCCATAAGAATTTTAGGATTTTTTTTCAATTTCTATGAAGAATATTGTGGATATTTTGATTGGAATTGCATTGAATCTATAAATTGCTTTTGGTAAGATGGTCATTTTCACAATATTGATTCTACCAACCCATGAGCATGTAAGTCTTTCTATCTCCTATGTCTTCCTCTATCTCTCTCTTAGGGATTTTAAATTTTCATTGTAAAATCTTTAATGTCTTTGGTTAGGTTTATTTCTAAATATTTTATTTTTTGAAGCTATTATGAGTGGAAGGAATTCCTTGAATTCTTTGGTTGATTGCTTGTTATTGGTATACAGAAAGGCTACTGACTTTTCTATGTGGATTTTGTTACCTTCCACTTTTCCAAAAGTATTAATCATTCCTCTTATGTATAATATATTGTCTGCAAATAGAGATAATTTGACCTCTTCTTTTCCAATTAGTACTCCTTTAGTTTTCTTCTCTTGTCTTATTTCTTTTGCAAGAGTTTCAAACCCTGTATTGAAAAGGAATGGAAATAGTGGACAGCTGTCTGTTTCCTGATTTTTATGGGAATGCCTACAGTTTTTCTCCATTTATAGTGATGTTGGCTATGGGCTTTTAAAAACAATTCTTTTTAGTTTAAAAAAATTCTCTATCTTAATGTTTCAAGATAATTTCTTTTGTTTATAATATAAAATACCCTAGCTAAAAATGTTTAATTACACCTTCTGGAATTTTAATCAAAGCAGTGTTAGGCACAAATATTAAGAAAAAATGATCAGATCTTCGAATCACATTTAAAATTATAAAAATCAGAAGAATGAAAATAAACTGAAAAATTTCATGTTAGATATCTATGAATGTCACATCAGAGAAAACTGCCATTAAAAGTTAGTATTTTCTTAATTATTCAGAGGTCCCCATCCCTATGTATGAAGAAGGTTTCTCTATGTGTCATTTTTATCCACCAAATGCAATTTAAGTAATTTTATGGCTGAGTTTAACTGACAGGGATTTTCAATAATGAAACTTTCTATTTTGAACATAGATTTGTGTGCTATGAATGACAAGGTGAGTTAAATCAAATTTTTATTTAATACAGCTTTTGGTTAGGGAATTCAAGCTCCTGATTGTCATTTAAGTGATGAACACTATTTTCTGGATTAATAATATTAAGAAATATTTATCTGATTTCTAAAGTCATTTTATGTATGGGAAGCTGGCCTGTGTCACTGGAGAGCCATTAGGTTATCCCTTTAAGTTGCAGTCTTCCATTGAAGAATATGAACTGAGAGATGTGTGAAGAAACAATATTGAAGAGTTAATGAGAACTTGCAGCAGCAGAATGACTTGAGTGATCAAACCTGTGATTACCAGATGCCAAAGGAAACAGTCATAACCTGGCTATGGTACTTTCAAGAACATTAAAAACAAATTAAAAACACAAGAACACTGAAAAAAATCCTGTGTTCTCTTAAGGTAGATAGTAAAACAAAGACATGGCAGATAAAGCATCATACTGCAGAGTCGAACAGTATATAATTTCCTATCGATTGCATATGTTTTCATAAAACCGATTTATTGCTCAAGCTCTCACATATAATACATTTTAATCAAGGGATTATAGATCTCATGGCATTTTTTTTCATTTCATTTTCCTTCTGTCATAGATGTGATAGATTTGTTTGACATCATCATGTCATCAAAACAATTAATTGAATATATTTTTCTATATTAGTATTTGTTGAAGGGCTGTAATTAAATACAATGCTGGGTTATTTTTTAAAAGGTGAAAGATAAACCAAAGATAACATAGTGGATTATGCTACCTTTAGACTATGTTAAGGAATGACTTGATGTCTCTAATCATTAAGGTATGGTTATATAATATAGTTTATTACCATGTTCTGCATGTCTTTTAATTTATATTTAGTTTCATGTTGATTGCTTATATATATATATATTTATAAAATGGATTCTGTTACTTTTATATTAATATATTCATATTCTTAATTATTCAATACTAAGTTAATCGAGTCCTTTTAATGTCCCCTTGGTATTAGAATTAACTTGGTATTAGATTTAACCTAACTTCTAAAAGTTGGCTAGAAGGTACAAAGTGATTTATTGAACTACCTGCTGTGCTACATTACTTTCCTGACAACCCAGTCAAGCAGCAATGGAATGCCCAAAGTGGATATGCATCCATGGAACACTAAGTAATCTATAAACTATGGCTCAAAACTGATCTTATTATTTATGAAAAAATTGTAATTACACAATACATCCAGCATGATATGGGAAAAGAATGAAGAACTCTCATTTATCAGGGAAAAATTTCCCTTTCCTGACCCTTACTGACCTAGAACAGCGTACAAAGCCATAAACAGTATTTATCCAAGCCCACCTGTTGTTTTTCAACAGATACTGTTAATGATTCCTTGCTATAATCATGTTTCCAAGGTCCCTACTTTCAGTAATTGTATTTTTACAACATACACACATTTTGAATCAGGGGCAAGGAAGGGCCATGAGGTGGAAATAGGGAACACAGTTTAAGATTAAAGCTGTGTGTTTAGCTCAGTTTGTGAAAGTTGATTACAAGAAGAGCCCGAGGCCTAGTAAGACTGCTTATATTACTTTCTTAAAGGCAAGCTCAATTTAAATAAGCTGATTACACAGTAGGAAGGTAGAGTGAATAGATGCTGTTAAATGATTTTAAAATATAAGATTAACTTTAGTTACAAGGTAAAACAGATTTTCCCAGGAAAGATATTCCCATAATTTTCATATACTTTACTTCTGTGTTCATCAGTATTCTGCTTATGAAGTCAGAGACCAGACTCTGGTGTGATAGAACATTGAATTTGTTGGTTGCTTTTGGTAGGATGCCATTTTCATAATTTTAATTCTGATCCATGACTATGGAAGGTCTTCCCATCTCTGAGTAGGACAGGTGAATTTTGATGGAAGTAGAGAAAAGGCACATTGTGAATGTGGAGACAGAACTACAGGGCAGTGTAGATTTCACATGGAGACATGGGGGTCTTTGAAGCACAGTGGAAACTTGGAATGATCTGCAATTCCTTTCAACTTCATTACAATTTTCTCTAGATATAGTTTTATTGAAAATATTACGCTCTTTCATGATAGGATATATTTGAAAGCAAATTGGATGGCAGGAACAGGTGGTCAGAAAGTTATAAATAAGGTCATAGACCTGCATAATCCAATATTTGAATATCCCTTATTCAACTATGACATAATCTCATTTTCCAGGCTGATATTTATTCTGAAGCAAGCCTTATATCATGATTTCCTGATTTTAGGGATTATTTCTGTTTTATTTTGTTTCCTTAGTGTTTTCTGGTTTTTTTCGAGATCAGGTCTCACTTTAGCCTAAGCAGACCTGTGCTCAGAAAGTTCCTCTGCTTTTATAACGTTCATTGAAAAACAGAACACAATAATAATTAGGCTCATAGAATTGCTTTCGTAAGAGTGTTTCCAAACCTTCAATACAATTGGCTATATCAAACATTTGTTTGGTTATTCCTTTACTTTTCTTTTGTTTATTTCATTTAATTCACAAGTCAAGACTAAACTGAGGCCTTGTTAATCAAAATCTCTGGGAATGAGACTAAAACATGAATCCTAAAGAAGTATTTGAGGCAAAAATCTTGAACTAAGGCTAAGGGATGACACAGAATTATGATGGAACCAGACAAGTAATAGATATACTAGAAAAACTGCATTGTGGCAAAATCTGAAAATAGATTTTTATATACAAACCACAGATTTTTCACTTTCCCTCAGACTGGAATGGCATATTGCTCACACAGTAAAGATCTTATTCTGGAGGAAATAAAATGTCAGTTGATATTAAATTACAGGGAGATAGAGGAAGATTAATAAAAATTGAACAATGAGCTACATCCTTAAGATTTGCTATATATACATACAATGAATAACCTAAGCTGTAATCCTACAACATGATGCAACTGGAAAGAGCCCTCTATCTCTGACACAGAAAATAAATGCACACAGCAAGGCAGCTTCTTAGGTGTCACGTTGACAATCATTAGAAAGATATTTTTACAGAAATTAAGGTATGTCAAAAATATATTTAAAAAAATATAATGATCCAATCTGTATTTTAAAAGATTAGTCATTCAGATAGGTGAAGTTTAGATGCCATGCTGTGTTTCTTCAGGCAAAGAGATAAACTGCCAATGCATTATTATTTGCAGAGTGATGCAAAGTGGTATAATTACTTCTAAAACATTATGTATAAAAGCAACTCTACCCTGTTGACACTGGTCCCATTTACTAAAGTTTCTATTGAAACTAGCAGTAACCATTTTTTTCTATCACTGTACAAAAACAGGGTAAATTCTATAATTGCTAACGTCTACTAATTATTACCTTACACACAGTGATCTTAAATAGCTTCTATACACAATATATTCATTGCCTTGATACTGTAAAAAAATTAATAGTTCAGATTCTGTGTCAAAAGGTTCTTTTTCACATCATAGTACTAACTGAAATTTATTACAATTATATATACTTCAACCAAATAAAGAATCTTCCCCCCATTATAGAAAAAGAGGCAACAAGTCCTGAGTTTCTTTTTTCTGCCCCAGATTTGGAGATCATAATGTTGTAATTTCTCTGAGAATATTGCTGGTCTTTACACAGATTCAGTTTTTAAAAAAAATAAATTGAAATAAGTCACACAGCAAAAGAAAAAAAATTGAAAATGTGGCTTTCAACAATATTGAGTAGAACATTGGGGAAATCTCATGGTCATAAAACAATGTGACCACAGAATGCATTCTAAGACTACTGGGCATCATAATGGGAGGAGCAGGTAACTTTGCCTGGAATGCTAAGAAGTGTGGGATATTAGCTACAACTCTGAGACAAAAGCCATTTGTATTAGTTACTTTTCTGTTGCTGTGTTAAAACAGCATATTAATCACAAATTATAGAAGAAAGCATTTTGGTTTACAGTTCCAAAAGGTCAATCTGGGTGAGGAGGCATGGAATCTACTGGCAGGCATGGAGGCTGAAGCAGGTAAATGAGAGCTCAATATTTTCATTAAACAGAGAAAGCAAATTGAAAGTGGGGCAAAACAGTGATATCTGAAAGCCCACCCGCAACGACACTCTTCCTCCCGAAAAGCCATACCTCCTAAAGATTTAATGACCTACCAAACAGCACCACCATCTAGGGACAAAGTATTCAAATACTTGAATCTCTCCTGGGTCACATTTCTTACTCAAACCATCACATCATCTAAAATATATTTTGCGGTTTAGGAGTAATATATGACTAGCAAGAAGTCCATCATTAAAACATGCAGGACAGAAAGGATAGGTGTCTGAGCAATGCAGAACATGTGAAGAACCAAGTTCTGGAACTCAGTGGAAACAGAAGCTCACTCCAGAAGTCAGTCAAAATCACTTACCACACATTCTAACTCTTCTTTTCATCTTCTGGGATTCCAGTGCCTGCTCTCTTTTGTTATTATTTCTCTATGGTCTGTAAAGAGATGAGTTTAAATGCATAAGGTATTTTAAAAGTATAGGCATAGATTGCATAAAGAACATATTATTTGCACATCTATAATTAGGTGGCATGTTTATTCAGTGAAATTTAAACTGAATTTGGATGGGCTTGTTTTCAGTTTGTTTGCTTCTGAATTATATATGCACAGTAGAGACAAAGTCCCATCATATTGAAAATTCTCTGTATATTTTTGATGACTAAATAGGTAAGTTATTGACCAACCAAGTGAATGGATGTAATTATACATAATTTTCACCCCCACACACTAGAAACAATAAAACTGTTTAGCCTTAGATTATCTCTGATTCAGTTCTTGAATTCTCTCTTCATCTGTAAATCAAAACAATCTGCTCTCTGAACCACAATCCCTAGTTCCTAGTTGTTCTAAGATGCTCATAGTCCTTCTTACGCCCACATCCCATCTATCTGAACTTTGGTGCGTTCCTTGTTATATACTTCATTCTCGCAGACTTAATTGGCCCCAATCAATAGTTTCTTCATCTCTACTTGTCTGACAATACCATGCTGTAAGTTCTTAGTCCTGAATAATGAGTGTTATGAACTAAAGCTGAGGCTGCTTGAATTCAGGCTATAAGATGACATACCTGCTTTGCTTCCTATTTGACCTCTACTGCCCATCATGAGAGTCTGACAAGGGTATGTGACTATTAAATTCATAATAAACTAGTAAGTGAACAAGCAATGGGAGTTTTGATCTGCTTGATTAGACAAAAGAAGGAATGAAAATGTTTGAAAAGTTTGGTAAATGTATGGATTTCCTTGGAAAGGTAGGCCTCAATGAATATTTTAATTTTTTTCAAACTTCTTAATCATAAACATATTAACCAGCATTTAGATGTTTTCACTGTAATGAATTACATGAAGTTTTGCATGGAAGTATTAATTGATTTTTAAATTTCATTTTAGGTCCTTTCTTATAAGTATAAAGCATAAGATGATTGGTTTATTATACAAGATGATTTCTGAAAGATATCTAAAAATCAAAGTAGAATTTTTTTTAGTGAAGCAATTTAAACTTTTAACAATATAGCTGTAACTTCAAACTTTGAAAGCTAAATTTCTTTTGTTTCTACTAGTTTCTAAAACTAAATATATCCTATCAACAACTATACTTGGAGTTACTAACAGTTTTTAACATTTACATTTGTTAATGAGATTTTTAAAAATTATCTAGTAAACATCAACTTTAATATCAATTAGAGGTAATTTGGTGTCAGCTACCAGGTTTTATTTAGATTTTGACTGCCTTTAAAATATGTTTGAAATATAGCCTTTCTGCAATATTATGCTACTATTTTATTCCAAGCCATAAAAACTATTCACAGAAAATCCAGGCTGATTATATTTCAAATATTTTCTAAGGTGTTTATATAAAAACTTCATTCTTTAATATTTTGTTACAAATTACATTAAAATATTTAATCAAGACTCAATTATGATGTCATACTATTGTAATAAGTACAAAATATACATAAGGAATCTACCTCCATTGCTACTGACTAAATACAGTCACATTTGCATTTTCCCCAAATTTGATTTAGAAATAGACCATTTTTGGTCAATGTGCCTTTTCAAAAAAAAATCTTGAAAATTTTAAACAACACTTGTGATAAATTTTGCTATGGCTGTGTTTGTTGAGGTTTACATATAAGATGATTTTCTCTTTTCCAAATGAAAATTTGGAGGGGGGTACTCCTTGCCTAACAGGGCATATAAACGTACTTGTATGGATTATATTGGCACCCACAGTGCCTGCTCATGGTAAGTACTGCCTGATCATTTTATATATTTTGTAATCATTTCAAGGATATATGCAGTTCACAAATGTGTATGCATATGCGTGTGTGTGTGTGTGTGTGTGTGTGTGTGTGTGTGTGTGTGATTTGGAAAAATTGACTTGAGAAGTGTGTCCTGCATAGATCATCTCTATGTTAAATTTTCTATAATTATTTTGAGGCATAAAATATATCTAGTCATAACCTGAGGCAAACTCAGACAGTGCCTGCCCTCTCCCAGGAGGACATCTTTCCCCAAATGACAGGCGTATCTGTCACAGAACGAGATGATTTATCTCCTCTGATTTCATTCCATAAAGACGCCCTATACAAGGTGAAGTGATAATTTTCCTCAGAGTTAACATGTCCAACGTCTCATTTTTCATTCTAGTCCTTGTAAAATGACATCGAACACTAAATTGGGGACTAATTTTAGTGGCGAGGTTTGGCTGCCTGCCCACTTCTCTGAGAAAACAAGCAAATTATCTCTACTTTTATGTTGTAGAAGTCACAGAATACCTGAAGCTGAGCTTTTTTAACCCATACTGCAAAATCCAGAGAAGAGAATTACCATCAAATAATGTTGGTGACAAAAGTTATTTAAATACAAATATATATTATGTATAAATAAAAAAAATATATATATAAAGTTAGGATTTAAGGATAAGGAGCCTGACAGCATTCATGACAGCCACAATATGAAAATATGTTCTTTATTTTGTATGGTTGAGGAAAATACACAATAATTACCTATAAAATTTCACATAGTCAATGCACTATCTTTAAAACCTGATTTGCAAATATTTGTTTATAGTAATGTACAGAGTTCTCTAAGTATATGATCAGAAGTGAGATAGATGGGTAACATGATAACTCTATTTTTAATTTTTTTGAAGATCCAAACTGATTTGCATTATTGTTGTACTAATTTGCATGTCCCCCAGCAGTGAATAAGTGTTCTTCTTTCTCTGCATCTTTGCAAACACTTATTGTCAGATTTCTTGATGAGAGGCATTCTGACCTGGCTGAGAGGGCGCCTCAAATAGTTTAAATTCCCATTTATGTCCATGATGACTGGAGATGTGAAACCCTTTTTATATAGTTATTGGCTATTTGTATTTAAAAAAAAATCTCTTCAATCTGTTAACCCATGCATTGATTAGTAATTTTATTCCCTTGATGTTTAGTTTTTTCAGTTCTTTCTCTATTCTTGATATTATCCCCTTGCTACAACATCTTTATGAAGTAGAAAATAGTGCTTGAATCATTTTGTGGTTACTTAGAATAAATCAAACCAAAGAAAAATAATTTTCCCAAAGTCTTCCACTAATCATTGGTAAAGTTAGAATCCAATGATTTCTAGAGAATTTATTTTTAAATCTTATCATTAATAAAAAATCAAATATGCTAGATACCTATAAATGACATGCAGCACAAACATAAGTAACGATGCCACTAGATAGGGCCCAAGAAGGAAGATGGGCATTTCAGACATATTTGAAGGAGGGTAAAATTTCCTGAAGCTGCAATATGCAAAAGCAAGACATAGAACACTAAGAAAGCCGGGAGGGACAGCAGGGTCACCCTCAGCCTTTTGCCTTCTCTTCTTGGTTCAGGGTTCTAGAACACACTAGGTTTTCTTGTCTGATTCTGAGTAACCCGAATTTCTTCCTCTTAATCCAATCTCTGCCTGTTTCCCTTTTGTCAGGACACTTATGATTCTAAGTAGAACTGCAGGAGAAAGGAGCATCCAATGGAGAATGCACAGGAGAAATAGTCTGAAACATGATTTTCAGTCAGATCCTGGATTGAAAATTCATACTAAAAGTAAATTACAAAAATAGACAGGCGCATACTTGCTTATGTTAGTGATGACACTTCTAATCAGTGGGGAATGAGCAATTCTATTTTAGAACTGAAAGAAATCTGATGTATATGGAGAAAAGTATTTACATTTGTATTTTATATTTCCTATCAAATTAAGTTCAATTTGAATACGACTTATTCAACGTAAGACTTATTGACTTATTGGTAGGTAAGTCTTTGAATCTATTGATATTTCTTTCCTAGTTTGTTTTTCCTTCCTCCCAATGGTTAGTGTGGGTAGATCTTAGCTCCTGATTGCTTCTAGGCCCTAACTCCTGGATCCTGTAATGGCTTCATACATGAGAGCTAGGCCTAAGTTGAGGATCTTGTTTGTGTAGCTCCTGCTGGATCATGGGCATGGGCTTTATCTAGGATCACGTGTCCCTATAAAAGGGAAGCAGAGGGAGATTTTTGGTGGCAGTGGAAGAAGTTTGTGTTACACAAAAGCAGAGAAAATCTAATGTGTTATGGGGTCATGGTGAAGTCCAAAGCTAACAGCATTGGGGAAACAGGGTGCACAGTGATGTTTGCACCATGATTCCACTCTGGTGGAACCCAGGCTGTGGTGCTGCCTTCAGAAACAGAGAGAACAAATTTATGGTAATGTGATAGAGCTGTGCACAGAAAATTAATAATTTTTTTTAAATTGGAGAGAGTTCTGAAAAATATCATTATGAAAGTTTGTATACATTAAATTATTGATATATTATTACTTTTATTTAGAATATATATGTGTAGTGTATGTATGTGCAGTCAAGTGTGTAGCTGTTCATGTATGTGGCTGTGCATCTGTTATACACACATATGATCAGAGAATAACCTGCAGGAATCTGTTCTTTCCCTCCATCATATGAATCCTTGGGATTGAACCCAGGCTGTCTATAGCTTGGTGGCAATCATTCTCACCCCCAAAGTCAACCCACCACTACAATAAATTACTATTAGTACAAAATCATTTAAAGTGGATTCTAGAGAGATGACTCAAGTTGTATGCTTGATGTTCAGGCAGAGAACTGGAGATTGAATCCCAGCACCTACACTGTGTGGCTCACAAGTGCTTGTAAATGTAAATCCCTATGTCATGATGATCTTTTGTGCTGTCTGCAAACACATACACACAGGTACAAATACCCACAAATAGACACACACATGCACATAAGAAATAAAAATAAATATCCAAGGCTAGGAATTTGAAGGCAACATCATTCTATCAGCATCCAAAATATAAGTGGTTACTTTCCTTATAATGTACAGATTATTTGGACAATGATAATGATTAACATCCCAAGTAATTTGAATTTAGGAAAAGCAAAATTTGAAAATACAAGCACTAAATTTTAGAAGTAGATAAAAGTTTTTACAGTGTTATTGTCTTATGTTTTTTTAAGCAAAAATTTCAGGTATTTGGATTAATTAAAAGGTTCATTAACCATTCAAAAGCATTTCTATGGAGGCACTAGCTAGGAGTAATATAAAGATGATTAAACCCAATTTCTTATCTTTAGGGATAGATATATGCCCACAAAACATAGTTGCTTATGACTGATTGATCATTGGTTTGCAAATTTTTAATGTCTTATGGGAATCTGTAATAATGTAAAATTATTGGTTCAAGCAAGTAGCCTTAGTGTACATTATTTCATGAGTAACTATGACTTACTAATTAGATTTAATTTAGTTTGCTTCATTATTTGATGCAATTTGTTCCATTCAAGGACAGAAAAATGATAGCTTTATCCTTCAATTACATTGCAAAATTTCACTAATATAATGCTGTCTTGAGGGTGGTTTTGTAAATGCCTTAGAAAGCTACAACTAATAGTATAATTTGATTTATCAAAAATTTAAACTTTTATGTTTTTTGTCTTCCTCTTAAAAAATTAAGTAAAATAACAGGCTACTTTATCGTTGTTGCTGTTTTGTACTTTGGAGAATGAATTAACCTAGATCTGTGGTGTTCTTATATTTTTAAATATACTTCTTTTTTGTTTTTATGTATTGTAATATGACTCCTAGGTTGGCATGGCATATAAACTATTTGTTGTGGACTTTTAGTCTGCAGAAATACAGGCTGGGGTGATAATTAAAAAAAAATGAAATAAAATAAATCCAATCATATAAAGTAAATAGATGTCTGATGACCTGATTAGAGAATTGAGAAACCCCAAGGATATATAAGATTAATAAATTTTAATCAAAATAGGTGAGTCAAAATTAACTGATTCCACAAATGAGTTAATTTAGGATAATTTTACTATAAAATTAATTATGTGTACATCACTGAGAGAAAATATAAGAAATACTAAAATAGTAACAAATATAACATGGGATTATCTCTGTAATCCATGAAGTGTCTTCACAATCGAGAGAAGGAAAGTTACCAATGGGAATATGAGCACTACTGACATACAGCTCCCAGCTCAAAATATGCAGGCCATTATTGAATAAAAGTGGATTGTCTAATAAGCTTTTGGAAAAGAGGAATAAAAATTTCAATTCTATATATTTGTACATATTAAATCATCTTATTTCAGCAATTTATTTGTTTGTAAAAATTGAACAAAGTATATTGAATATATATCATAATTCACTCTATTATTTATTCTTATCCAAATTTCACATCACCTGCTGTTGTTTATGATGAACACTTGTAATCAACTTGAGTCATGTTTTTTCTCAAGTTCTATATTTTACACCTGTTTCTTCAAGAAAGCTTGTTGGATTTGCTTTTAAGAAGTCCAATTTGCTATCCATTTTGCTCCAGAGCTGGCTTTGCTTTTTAAAAGTATTTTTACTATGTCTATAGTACCACACATGAATTCCCTCCCACTGAGCAGGTCTTCAGTTCAATTAGCCAGCTGTTGATTACTCCCAAGATAAAAGTACCACTACTACACCAATAGTGATAGGTTGTTGGGCCAGTCATTGGTGTTCATTAGACTTTAAAGCTGGGTAGGACCATTGATTGGTTCTCTGACTTTAGAACTTGTATAGTATACTCTGATACCATGAGAGCTAGTCATCAGAGAGGAGGTTTCCAGGTCATTTTCAACTGGGTTACTCCAAGTCTTGTGTCCGAAGTGTGGCCTGTCTTCAGCAATAGGGTATTACATTCCACTTCTGGAAGACAGTAAAGGGCTTTGGCAATAGCCTATGTCATTTTGGGAGTTTCTTGGACTATCCAGATCAACAACTCTAAGGGAGGTTGCTCCTCTCTGGTACTGTTACTTGTTACAGAGCCTTCTGGTATACACATGCACTTTTATACTTATTGTGTATGTACTTTTCAGTAGGAGTTTGAATGAATGTATTTCCCTCTGGCTTTAATTCCATCTAAGCATCATTTATCTCCCTCTGTCTTCCCCTGTATAACCCTCCCTACTGTCTCCCCAGGAGAAGTACGTTTGCTTTTCCCAATCTCCCTGTAGTAACTATTTGTTTCCTACTATCCCCCTCCACTGAGTTCCTTCTTCTTCTTTATACCCATGTTTCCTTTCCAATTTCCTGAACCCTTTGGTTACATCGGGCTATACACTCACATCCAGGGTACCTGCAAATTTTATGATTTTGTTTTTCTTTTCTGCTGAGAGAACTCCATGTGTAAATCTATCACATTTTCAATATGCATTCAGTTGAAGGGCATTTAGGTTGTTCCATTTCTTAGCTATTGTGAAAACAACAGCAACAAATATTGCTTTGCGAGTATCTCTGAAGTAGGAAGAGTCTGTTGAGTATATACCAAGGAGTGGTATGACTGGAGAGATCCTAGAGAAAAATTTCCTTTTGCCACATCTCTGGACGAATGTAATTTTTTTCCTTTATTAAAATATGCATCCTCATATTTGCAGAAAAGTTTTTCTTTCATCCGTCATCAAAGAAGCTTTTCTTTTTATGCAACAGATGGAGACTATTACAGAGTTCTAAAACTGGTCAAATGCAAAGAATAAATTTCTATGAGATGATTAACCCTATGTGACACATCTCATACAATCTATATACATGGGAAGAATGCATCTCTCAACTCCCACCAGAGAAGTTTCCTTACGCAGCAGATATGGTGATTGGCACAGAAACTGACCAATGTGCAGAGAAAAAGACTGCAGAACACTTACCACGGAATAAGACATCTGTTTCAAATCTCTGCCTCCCAAGGTTCAGGGATTACTGTAGAGAAGAGGGTGAAAAGAGCTGTAAGAACCAGAGGTGGCGAATGACCACAGGAAACAGAGTCTTCCAGACAGCTAGTCAAGATACTCATATGAACTCACAGCAATGGTGACAGTATGTACAAGTCCTATGCAAGCTCAAACCAGACAGAATCTCAGCATAGACATTGGGAAGTGGGCAAGAAATCCCAACCCAAACTATGGAACTTTTCACAAATGGTAGCTGCTGGTAGGGGAAAGACTGATTACAATGATGGGATTCTTAGTGGGCCCAATGGAGGAACCCACACTGAACATTTGGAAACACAAATCAGGCTCTGTAGGCCAGAATACATTTATTGGAGAGTATGTTAAATTGTATGGGGGCAGTGGGGAAAGATGCAAATGAGGAAGAATGGAATACCATCAACTCTATTGTACAAAAGTTACAAAAATTCAAGAGAAAAGTACTTTAAATATCTTTTTTAACAGATACATAAAACTGCACCATGGAGTTTCATTCACACATTCTGTAATTTGGGTAGAGTAGTAGTACTGGAACTCAAACCTGGGGTCGTCTACATACTCTGCTTGCATTGTATCACAGAGTTATATCCCTAGACCAAGTATCACATTTAAATCAAGTATAACAATTGTATCTTTCAAACATATTATCTTTTAGGTGAAAACACCAACCCTCCTTAGCTCTAGCTTTTGACATATGGAGGAGTATAGCAAACAAATGTATCCCTGTTTTCTAAGTAGAACTTAGAATTCACCTGTCACCTTTCACTATCCCTGCCTCCTCCCTGCCCTCAGCAAAAATGTCAGAGTACGGTCCTGGAAAAATTGATCATGTCCTTTCCCTTCGACATAATCATCCTGTGGTTCATTGAAATGGCCATGAGACTGCCACATGATCTCAAACACCTACTCTCTGGATAGCTACTTTTTAAAAATACCCTCACATTCTGTTATTCTCCAATCAGTTTGCTGCACTCTAGCCATTTCTGACCCCTGGTGCTCTAGAATGCCCCAGCTTGTTCTTATATGCCATTGTGAGTATTGGTTCTTCCTGCTTTTAGGATGTGTCCTCTATCATGTGTCACTTCCTTTCCTCCTGAACAGCTCCTGAATATGACATGAGCACCTAAAATCCCAAGCCTCCCATCATTCTCAGTAGCCCTCACAGTGCATCATTTAATTTACATGTCGTGTATCACCTTTGGATTCATTATACTCAATTAGTATTTCCAGATGTCTCCATCACACAGGTTTTTCCTTTATATTTTAACATCACTGAACTCTTGATGAAGCTAGCAACCACTATTGATCATATATCATTAGTGGCTCAATAGCATGAAAAATACATTCTAAGATCATGAAGTGCTATCAGCATAATCTAGATGTGCTGTTTTGACTCTTATTCCCCCATCTCTTTCCCTTACCAGGAGTAGTGCATGGATACATACACCTTTTAGATATTTTACTTGCTCATGCAATGATTATACAAAACATTAAAGTAGTTTCTAGTTCTTGGCATAAATAAATTATTTACTTTGAATGAATCGATTAATTAAGGAAAAGCAATTATAAATCTTCATTATATAGTGAATAAAAACATCAGCTCAGAGCATCTAGAAGTGACTGCTAAGGTATTATGCTAAGTATTTGTACTATAGCAAAGGCTCTGTCCAATCTTTTTGTTACTTCTCCTTCTTGCATGTATTATATATTTAGGAACATAAAACTAGTTACCTGACCTAAAGTTCTCAATTTTATTACACTCATCACTTGTTTGGAGACAGGTCCTTTCCATGTAGCTCAGACCTGCCTGGAGCTTACTATTTAGCCCATGTCAGTATCAGACTTGTAATTCCCCTGCCTCAGTCTCCCAAATACTGAGATATGCAACCATACTGAGCTTATGATTTTACTTAGAAGTAAGTATTTCTTTCTTTAATCTGACTGTACTTGAAATTTGTAATAGACCCAGGAGTTTTACATATAGTATTATATTGTTGAATGTATTTATAATAAGAAAAGATAAGGAACTGAAAGCAATTAAAAGTATTAATTTCATGCAAATATTTCAGGCATATTACTTTTATTATAAACTCATTAAAATATCAGATTTTAACCAGGTGTGTTAAAAACATTTTAAATTTACTACACTCAAATGGTAAGCAAAGGAGTTTGATTCATTGCATTGTAGTCACTAATACATCCTGGCTGCCTCTGATAGATTCTCTCACTGATGTAATCCCAAGACAAACCTTCTCTTTTATAGATGTTGTTAATCTATATCATGAAATGCAAGAATAGGACTGATCTTATGTTATGAAATTTTATGAATATGTTTGTCTTTACCTCCATTTCTGCACCATTCATGTTGTTTCCAAATACTCTCCATTTCATGGACACACTATCAGAATAATGTTGAAAATTTTCATACTTTGAACCTAGTGACTAAACATAGACACTCATGTTAGGATTTGTGTGCTATTGTGATGGTTTGAATGAAAATGTCCTCTTAGGCTCCAAGTATTTGGACCATTTGTGCCCAGCTGGTGGCACTATATTGGGAGGTCTTTGAAGGTGTGGCCATCCTGGAGGAAGCTCATCACTGGAGCTGGGCTTAGAGAGTTCTTAAGCCTTGCTGGATCTCGAATTTCTCTCTTGCTTCCTGTGCCTGCTTGAAGATGTGAGAGCTTAGCTTCTGCTCCTCCTCTAGCTACTTCTGCCAACATGCCCACCCCACCATGGTGTACTCTTACCCCTTTGGAACTGTAAGCTAAATAAGCTCTTTGTTTTATAAATTCCCTTGGTCATGGTGTTTCTAGCATAGCAACAGAAAGTGACTAATATAGTATTTACTGTATAAACAACTTATACCTACCACTAATTATTGCTCTTTATCATTTTAGTAAACTCTTTTTATTCTTCTGTAAGTCATGTATCATAAAGAGCCAAACAAAGGCTATTCACAGGAGCTATGAATACTTCAATTCTTATATCACTAATTAAATACATACTGACTTTATTTTGACATTTCTATTAATTATTAAAGCAATACCAAAGGAATAAAAAATTGCCATTTTGTTCAATGTTATCAACAAAGAAAATATACAATGACATTCCTTTTATTTGCAGCCCATAGTTAGGCCTAAATTCATTCAATAGAAATTTATATAACACTTAAACTCATGAAAGATAGTGGGCTCAGGTATTAGACTTGCATCTGTGTTAATATCACTAATGAATGGTAGGTAGTCTAACTTCTATTCCACATTACTACATAATATAGGATCAAGTGAGATAAATCAAGATATAATGTATTTATTGTATATGCCAAAATGTAGGAGTAAATGGAATTAAAAATTCTTCTAATTGAATGTCCTTCCACAGTCAATGATAGAAAAGAGATAGTTTGCCCATGGACCAATGGTCACCCCACACTCATGTGTGCAGTAGCAAGACTAATTGGAGTCAGTAGGTTTTATTTTTTCTTTTTCCTTTCATTAATAATATTAGAGGAGGACATACCTTTGAATGGAAGATGTCTGGAGCATAGGAGGAAATGGAGTATGATAAGAAAGATGGATATGCTCAAAATACATTGCAGACATGTATGAAAGTCTCATTTTTTAAAAATTGTCTTTTTTGATCCTCTCTCCCCAGTCTTCCCTGACAATTGATGTGCCAGTGCCTGTCTGGTTTAAATTTATTTTTCTCTCCTTTACCAGCTTTTCCCCCCCTTTTTCCCCCCTGCCCACTTCCACCATTTCTCCAGTGGCAGTAACAAAGCCAGTATCATTCAGCTCAGTGCCTTTCCATGGCTGCTACCACCCTATGGCAAGAAAGCCCTTCCTCACCTGGGAGCCAGCAAAGTTAGTGGCTTTGGGCCCACAATCTTCATGGAATTACTTTGCTCTCCCTCCTTAGTTTGCCATTATTTTGTTCCGGTTACCACCTCAGTTCCCACTTATGTTATCTCGATAAAACATAATTTTTAAGCAGTTCAGGAAGCAAATTAGTGTAGCATTGATGTTTAATGCAGACTCAGGTTCCAGTTAGTCCTTAAGGGGTATTTTTTAATTCCTCCTTGTGAATCAGAGATGATAGAAAACATTATCATTACATTTTGTATTTGTCTTATTTCAGGTTTTAATTTAAAAACAAAATTACTGTTTTCCTTTTTGTTTGACTTAAAATAAAGCTTACAAAATAGCATGTAATTGAGTCACTTAGATTTGTTGAAAGAATTTTTGACATTATATACAAGAATTTGTGATAAAGTTATTTCTAGATAGTCACTAAAGAAACTATCTGTAACATAATTATTTTTTTTGTAAACTGTTTCACTCATTTATAATCAGGAGCAACTTTGGAGACTTTGGTGCCTCTTTAGGATTTGAGTCTGTGATTTGTAAATGGATTCAATATCAGAGTTTTTGTCAAGCTCTTAGGGTTTTCTTGATAACAAGTTATTCCCTCTGCCTCCTATCCTAACTATAGTTCTCTTAATGACTTCTGGACCCTATGTTCGCTTTGTAGTCTGAAGAAGGCATTACAGTCAGAGCCACATACTGGTGATAAAAGCCTCTACCAGCAATAAAATGTGATCCTTAAAAGCTTGTCTACTTTTATTGAAGAATTTGATGATTTTTGTCAACTTTGCTGAGAGTCTCACCCATTATGTCTCCCCTATAATCCCTCCTGTCCAATTGCAGCCAATCTCTTTCTCACCTCAGGAAAGACAATCACTAATCAATTTCATACATTTGTCTTTTTGGGAATATGTCATGCAAACACAATCATATATTATGTTGTCTTTGTGTATGTTTACTTTCACGTAACATGTCTAAAGTTCATAGCAGAGGACAGCAGTTTGTGCCTTTATTGACAAAGAGTTTTCTCTCGGATAAGTATTTTATCTTTTACTTCCTTATTCATTCCATTTCAGACTGTGTCTATTTTTTTTAATCTTTGACCTAAAGCTTCCTTTATCATTCACATGCAAGTATTTACCCTGTCTCATAGTTCTAGGAACTCCTTATAGAGAAGACTATTGCTATTTGACCTACCTCAAACTTGCTTAACACGAAAATCCCAGTTGATGAGGTGATGATTGAAAATGACCAACTGTAACCATGATTTTAAAAAATGCAGTTTCTTTAATGAGACAATAGCAATTAGACACTTTCAAAGCACAGCCAAAATTTTGAAAGTAATATCTAGTGATGCAATTTTATTTTTATTTGTTTATTTTATGTGTGTGATTGTTTTGCCTTCATGTATGTAAGTGCACCAATGCAATCATATAAGGCCCATGTTGGCCAGAAGAGGGCATTGAATCCCCTGGAACTTGAGTCTCGGATGGTTGTTAGTCACCATGTGGGTGCTGGGAACCAAATCTGGGTCCTCTGCAATGCAACAAGTACTCCCAAATACTGATCTCTCTTTGGACCCTAGAAATGCAATTTTCAAAGAGAACTTTGAAAAGCTTAGACATATTTTGGGGAACAGAATATGGAATACAGTTTCAGAGATGTGGCCATGAGTGTAAAGAAGCTGAGAACATAGCTCTTCACTCTGAATGATCTTGAGACTTCTCTAAGCAGGAAACTAAGCCGCTGACAGCAATGATGATAATGGCCTCTGATCTCTGCTAACTTTGTATTGTGTTGCTAAAAAACTGACCAAAAGCAACTTGGGGAAGAAAGGGTTTATTTCAGCTTACAATTCCCAGGCAACAATCCAACACTGAGGGAAGTCAGGGCAGAAATTCAAGACAGGAACCTGGAGGCAAGAACCGAAGCAGACCAGGGAAGAGCACCTTTTCTGGTTTGTTCCTCTAGCTTTTGCTCAGCCTGCAACCTTGTACAACTCAGGCCCACCTACCCAGGAGTGGCAGCACCCACAGTGGACTGAGTCCTCCTACATCAACCATCATTTAAGAAAATGCCTCCTAAGATATGTCCATAGGCCAATCCAATACAAAAAATTTCCAAATTGAAGTTCCTTCTTCCAGGGGTGTCAAGTTCACCACTGAAGCTGTCCAGCACAGTCACATTATCCTCTTTTAGAGCACACCAACTACAATACAAGCATAGCTCCTCAACAAATTAGAAACTGACTTGATCAAGGCCTTTAAGAAACTATCTTGGATATGACAAGGGTATTACACTAATGAACTCATGGCAGCAGTGGCTACCTCCACAAGAAGTTCATAGGATTGGGCCCACCAATATTCCATCATGAATCAGGGAGAGGTCATTGTACAGAAGTTTCCTCCAAACTGAAACATGTCCTCCAGTAAAGAGGAAGAGGCCTAAGAGACCCCAGAGATAAACAAATGTCATATGTTCAAAAAAGTGAAAAGTTATGAGATAGCACACAGCCCTGCCCCAATTTTACAGGAGTAGTAAAAACTGCTTTGATCAGCAGTTCTACAGACAGATTTCTAGGACATGCTGAACTTCCTGCAAGTTGTACAGAGAGTTCCAAGGTTAGAGTTTTTGTGAGTTATCACCCATGTTCAGGCAGACTTTTCAGTGATGCAAACTGTCTTCTTGAGTCATCCTAGTACATGTAACTAACCATTCACCCATACCCCGGTTACCTAACCCAGTAAAAACAAATTAATTTAAATAGGATTTTGGTGCACTCATTACTTTTGTCTTTCTTGGATTTCCTTTCTGGGATGAGCAGATATGTGTTTCATCTAATCAGGAAAGGGCACTCAGGCAGCAAATGATAAATATTGGCATAATGGTTTACCTGGAAGGAGAGTCACACTCCTCAGTGGTGTAGCCAATAAGTTGCCTGGGCGCAAGCAAACAACCTTCTAGCCCAATATACTAGAAATTGATTAAATGCAATGAGACACACACACACACACACACACAAACACACACACACACACACACACACACACACACAACAGACGTGAAAGTAGGGGAAAAGAAGTGGTTTGGTGGCAGAATGAAGAGGATAAGAGAATAACAGAGGGGCACCTCCAAAGGCCTCCACCTACTGTGGTTCTTAAGCTGCTGCTGATTTTGAAACTATTTTTGTTCCTTGAATGGCTAGATTTGAAGGAATAACAGTAGACCAAATTAAAATACAAATTTGTGCTGAAGAGATTTCTTAAATAAACAATTGTGAAGTATTTATAATAATTTGGTTACTTTTTGAGTTTCAAGAAAGTTGGATTTGATAGCTCCAACTATTTGTTGTAGCATGAAGTAGAGAATTTACAGAAGACCTCACACTGCCATTAAAGCAAGCTCTGGCTCTCCAGTACTCTTGTAGTCAAGTGTTTATAATAGAATGTTAAATAATCATGAGGACTAACACAGAACTTTTCTAAGCAGCAGACAGCAGTATAAGTATTTTACACATATCACTTATTTAACCAGTTTGAGTTCCATGAACCGCAAATCACCATTACTCTTATTTTGGGAAGTTGAACTTTGAAGATTATGAACTAACTAATCAATGCCAGGCAAATTATAAGTAGAAAATCAGATCGATAACCAGAAATTTATTTCCAGAGATTCTCCCAGTGTCTTCTGTATTTCCGAAGGCTGCTATGCATTTGCCTTTCAGAGATATGATACCTGGGTCTACGACGACCTCAAGAACCACACTTCTCAGATTGCTCCTCACTTGGGTACATTGGGCTTGCAGTCAATACCTCTGCTCATGCTTTATTGAGTTCTCTGTATTCTATTTTTGAGGACGCTGCCCATCATCACGTTTACATTTTGAATTTGAATCCTTCCCTACAGGTTTTCAAAAATACCTTAGGAATTTAATATAACATATTTATAATCATCTACGAAGCATTATATAATACTTAGAAAGTTTTAAATTCTGTCATTTTTACCTCAACTGCTTTGAAAACAAATCAGAATCTTATAACTTATATTTTCTAAAATTGCTATGAATTCCATCAAGATTAGGAAAGTGAACAGAAATCACTTATCAAAAAATAGCATACTAACAATTTGTTTCCTATGCAGTATTACATTAATTTATGTTGATCTTCTTCAACTGTGTTGAACATATCACCCAAATTATGCACATGGTTTCCCTATATTCTGTTAATTGCAGAAATATTTTCATTTCCACTTGATTAGTGATTGCTTTTTTCTCAGAATGCTGCAGTAAATAGCATACTACAACCAGACTAGAAAATAAAGTATTCTACTTGAATATAGTCATAATTATATTTTTGTCTTTCACAATTTTTATTTTGATCTTTCTTTACTAAAATTTTGATATTTCTAATAAGTGATTCTGAAAAAGATTTGCATAATTCATTGGTGAAATTCCAACATTAAAATGAATATCACATGAATTTAATGTCCTTGATAATATATAGAACACATCTTCTGGTTTTATTTCCTTAATGTGCCAATATGTTTACTATAATGCATTAATATCATTGTCACTACCTGAAGAAGTTTCATGCCAATAAATACCATTAAACATATTTATTTTCAAATTTGATCATCATTTGAAATCCATGTACTAATTAGTTTTCAAGTCATTAAAAAAGTCATTTTTTTCCAGTGGAAGTATGTAGGTGCGCTATGATAGCAATTTACATGGAATTCTAGGAAGATACAAATTTATGAAACCGCTGTCATTTAAATATATAAAACAGAAAGAGAAAACATGAACAAAAATATTCTGAATACCTTAGAGCTATATGTTTTTATATCAAACATTTGATTCTGACATTCGTTTCAGAAAGAGAATGTTAGAATGAGTTAAAAGCTAGCATGCTCAAATGTGTTTTCACTGAAATGGCTTTCACCAGACTCACATCTGGTTCATTTAATTAAGTTTGCAACTGTTAAGCTTTGGCACTAACACTTTATAGGAGCACACTTACCAACAATCAACATAGAGCATCATTTGTTGTTTTTGAAAATAAGTCATGTACATAACCGTTAGGATGGTTTTGTTGTTTTTCTGTTTGCTTAACTTCATGTTTTAAATTCCTCCAAACCCCCAAATTCTGCTTTTTATTCATTTGGAGACAGAATCTCTAGCTAGCATTATATTGCTTCTTGTTTCTGGTTTGCAATTCTATTTTCCGGTGTTCACATACCCTGTGAGTGTGATTTGTCTCAGCATGAAGCATCATGCTTATTTCAAAGCAGACTCCCTTCATTTTTCTTTCAAGACTTTCAGTGTTTCTAAGAATATGCTCAGCAGGGAAGAGCACTTTATGGAGGTTCTGTGTTCTGCTGCTTCATCTGACAATTTCTGTGTTTACACAGTGAGTGACATTCAGATGGAGAATAGAAATGTTCCATTAATTTGGATTGCGTTTTGTAGTCTTGTTTCAGAGCATAAAAGGAAATGTAAATGAGGTTCAAACACTTCTAAAACAATTTAGTCAACATAAGTATGTTAATCATCAGGTAATGTAGTAGCAAAATTGTTTAAACATAAAATAACTGGGAAAATTTTAAAAACAAACAAACAAACAAACATGTACAAAGTATCCATTGGTTTTAATTGAACTGTATTAATGTAAATTCATGAAATCTTAAAAAAAAAAAAAGAATGTTGGTAAAAACAAGAGAGCTTAAGGGTTTTCTTTTTCTTGTTGTTAAATGCTATTTTAAAAAGGGAGATAAAGGCACATGCAGAGGCAAGTAGATCTCTGTGAGTTCAAGGCCAGCCTGGTCTACATAGTGAGTTCCAGGACAGCTGGACCAAAAAAAAAAAAAAAAAGGGGGAGGGATATATTTTGGATATTATGTCAATTTCATACATAACACAAATGACTACTGACATAAACTAGGTCTTTATAATGAAGATAAGGTCTTTATAATCACAATCTCAGTTTAGAGGAAAGCAATTGAAAATTGTATTGTTGAGCATGCTCCTTTCTAAACAGGATGTATGTATAAAGGCATAATTTGTGAATCACTATGGACCGCAAACCTTCCATCAACCTAAAAATCATTATTGTTTTCATGGTTCATCAGTTTTGCCAAATATTTAATAAGAAAAGATAAATTCTAAATGCATGACAATGACAAAACTTAATAAGATACATGCACAGCTAGATGGACAGAGAGATGGGTTTATTGCTATTATGATTACAATTATTATCCAAAGTTTTATTCTTGAAGTTAACATGTTATTGGTTTTGAGAATAAGTGAAGGATTAAGCCTGAATGAATATCTTAACCAAATTCAAAGTTATGAATAGCGACATGATTATTGTCTTTCCTTTCTGTGGATGAATGCTTTTTTAATTTATGTGATATTTAGTAAGAGCTTTGATTTTTTTATAGTCTTTTCTGGATGATGCAGGTTAGATTGGTTGATTTAGGTGCATCAAACCATTTAAAAATTTTTTTTGAATAAAAAATTATAAATAAGGAAGATAAAGGGACAGGGAGAGCTCTATTTCTCAGAGTCTTTGTATGACTCTAACCTTTTACCTGAGGAGCCAGCATTAGAAAGGAAGCTTATTAACAGAAACAGATAATGAAGCAGGAGCCAGTAGAATCAGAAAAATTAATCCAGAAAGCTCTTTCTTCTCTGTTCCTGAAATCTATCTATTCACAGAGGAGACCATTCCTTACGTCTTCCATGGTCCATTCTTGTATCTCTCTGTGGATGTCTTAAATCAATGCCCTTGAAAATTATGAAGTTCCAAATAACCCTGGGACCCACAGGTCTACAAAGAGGCCTAGTCCTTCTTGTTAGAGACCAATGCTTCCTCTTTCCTGAACAGAATGCAGAGAGTTTGTCCATGTACTATAAGCCTTTTACAAGGCCTTATCTCATCCTCCTCTTGTCACCATATAAGTAATTAATATTAATTAATGACATATCTTTGGACCATGAAGTTGATCATTAGCAAAGACCATTTCAGAAGTAGACAGAATGATGCCCAACAGCACTATTTTTCCATGTACCAAATAAAATGAATCAAGGATGTAGAACCAGAGGGCATGTTAGCTTCTTAAATAACAGATAAAAATCTATTCCTTGCCCAGTGACTAAAACCAATCAGTTCTTAGATCTTCATCAAAGAGAAGGTAGGGTCACCATGAGGAAGGGGTGAGTTTGTACAGTTAAGAATTTCATGGTTAATGACCAAGAGAGATAGCTCAGCCAGTGAAGCTCTTTAGCACAAAGCCTGACACTCTGAGTTCAATTCCCAAGCCCCATATAGTAGGAGGACAGAACCGACTCCTACATGTTGTTTTCCAAACAGCATGTGCACACCATGCCAATTATGCACCTTCCCCCACATACCTACGTACATATGTACACATACACACATGCATACACAAGCACACACACAGGCATATACATACACACATATATAACATACATACTAAATTTAAAAAATGTGATAAGAATTTTAAAAATAATTTCATGGTTCTTTATCGAAGGAACCTACTATCATTTTCTATATTACTCATAATTTGTGATAAACAAATATTTAAGCATTTTGACAAATATTGGGCATAGAATCTGAGTTTTCTGGTCAGATATTGATATCATAAATTCATTTTGCAATGTAGACATATTGAATAAAGTAATAAATAGAATCCTGCCTCAGACATGGCCTACCAGCAAATCTGTACATATGCTCTCAAAATCTTTTTCTAGTCTCCAAATACATAATATAATGTACATATTTGATAGTTGATAAAGCACTTACTGGTAACTTAGTTCATGGAGTACTAAGAATTATCATACAGAAAAGGCCAAGTAAATACTTAAAATTATTGCTGCCCCTTTATTCAGTCTGGAAAAAAAGTAGTAAGAAGGGAACAATGTACCATCAATGATAGAGTGATATAGATGGGTGACACTCTTAAAAATCTAAGCAACCTAGTAGAGGTTGTACCCAGTTTATGCTAATTTATTTACTTATTTTGTACCTATAAAAATTCAGGTATCAGGATCACATAAGATTTTCTCAAAGAAAATAAAAATAGTGGCTTATTTTTGCTATGGTGTGTTAGATGAAAAGATTCAATTAGAGTTGATCAAAACAGATTCAATTACATGACTTGTATCATTGAGCAAGTTATTGAATTTTCCCCAGTCCTACTCAGAATAGGACCAGAAGCAATTTTTATCTGTACAGTAAGGGCAAATCCTTCTCTCTTCTGTCTTACTTATGGCTGTGTGAACTTAGCTACCAGTCATATAGCATATAGTTTTGATATACAAAACTCATGGTATGTTGCTATTCATACCATATGCTAATAAGAGATAAGCATATTGGAGGTCATGTAAGGATTATGTGATCCAGAGTAGTAGAGATAGAGCAAATAAGTTTCAGAGGTTTGTCACTTCTACAAAGGTTCTTAGCATTCAGTCTCCTCAAGTATGCCAGGACATCTCCTCCTTCACATTCTCCTGAAAAGGATGTTTATACTCTACATACCACTTCTAACCAGAAAGGTCAACTCCTACTTATTCCATGCAGGTTATAAAAGTAGCATGGGTTATACCTGGTATTAACTGTGTTTACACATTTATTGTGTATGAAAAAATAGAAGCTTGGAAAAAAAGTCTCTAACTGAGGAAAAGCTTTTCAGAAGATTCAAAATGCAATGTTGATTCTATGATATTCAGAGTAACTGGTTCAGAAAAAGATTACATACAGAGTTTAAGATAAACTTTGATAGAAATAGAGAAGTATCACACAGGATTTTGGTGTACAGATGTATCATCTTATGGCAGAACATTGAACACCACTTGTAAAGTAATAGAAAACCAGACTGTACAGCATGAATTAACTTGCTTTGAATGTATCTACTTTCATGACCCAAAAAAGCTACAACTGGCTAAAATGCAGAGACTAAGAGACCACAGAGTGCTTGTCCCTGCACAGCACACCTATACCAAACCTCTGCCATCACGGATAAGGGAACATTGCCGAGTAATGAGTGGGAAAGACTGCAAGTGCCAGGGGTGGTGGATGACCATAGGAAACAGTTTTCCAGCATGCTGGGAAATTGCTCATATGATCTTACAGCAATGATGCCAGCATATACAAGACCCATGAAAGACCAAAAAAGATGAAAACCCATCATATAAATGAGGAAATGAATAAGAAATGCAAACCTTTCTTTCTTTCTTTCTTTCTTTCTTTCTTTCTTTCTTTCTTTCTTTCTTTTCTTTATTTTTTTTTTCTTTTTAAAGGGAGTGATGCTAGATAGGTTGACCATATTGGGTTGGATGGGTACACAACAAAGGGCATTTAAGGACACACACTTGGCTTGATAATCCTTAACAAAAATGTAGAATGTGTGAAATCCTATGGTGGAGGGTTATGGGGGGTAAAGATAGGGGAAGGAGTCTAAATATGATCAAGATGCATTGTATGAAATTTACAAAAATTCAATAACAGTTTTTCAAAAAAATTATCTAACTTTTGTATGAAAATGACAAAAATTCTATTTAAAAATGTTTAAAAGTACTCACGTTGAGCTGGTGACATAGGTAGCTTCAGTTGTTAGGTTGACACAAATTAGGTTCACCTGGGGAGTGGAAACCTTAATTGAGAATTTCCTTCATGAGCTAGGACTGTCTTCATATCTATGAGCCATTATCTTAAATGTCTAAGGGCCCAGATCCCAGCGAACAGAGTCATTTTTAGGCAGATAGGCCTAGGTTGTATAAGAAATGTAGCTGAGCAAGCCCTCTTGGAATAAAAATGTATTTGATATTTTTTATTTTATAGAAACCAACAGCTATGATACTTTGTGTATTTTGAAGAGATACTGAATTTTTAATGTGAAAATTTTAAAGACTGTGGGACCCTTAAAACTGTACTGTATTTTATATTATGATTTTCAAATGAGATCCTGTGGGCAAGCAATACAGGAAGTTTGTGGTAAAGTATGTGTTTGTGTGTCACTGACAAGGGAGGGACTGTGACAGTTTCAATTTCAGTTTGATGCAAAATAGGGTCACCTTGGAAGAGAGAACCACAGTTGAGGAATTTCCTCTATCATATTGGCCTGTACACAGGTCTGTGAGACATTTTCACAAATAAGAGGTGCTAGTACTTTTACCTGTAAGCTGAAATAGACTCTTTCCACCCTAAATTGCTTTTGGCCATGGTGTTTATCACAGAAACAGAAAGCAAACTAGAACATCTGGCTGGACCTAATAGGAAGAAGGCTAAATGAGTCCAGAAGCAATCATCATATGGTATTTCTGAAATCAGAAATATTGTAGTCCAGAGACCAAAGGCAAATGGTATTAGCAAGGTATTCCAACAGCTAATCATTCATCACCACTGCACCAGCACCTCATCCTGCAGTTATATTTTAATTTCCAGATATGTTCCTTTGATTCAGTGTCTGAAGCTGGAAAAAGCCTGTTTTTTCCATGTATGGTTGTACTTTTTATGTGGGCAGATTCCAAAAATGAGTAAAAAGCTCCATTATGATTCTATTTATTGGTGATTCCATCTGTTATGAAACGAAATGTGGTCCATGAGAAAAGCAGTCAGCAGCATATCTGGCCATCTCTCTGAAAAGTTCAACAAGTAAGGAATGCACATGTATTCACAACTATCTATAAATATTTTTTCCTGATTGTACTGAAAGAGTAGAACATTCTATGGTAGCATACAGCCATTGAGGGAACTAGAGGATTGGTATTTTCACTGTGTACAAATACAACCAGATGATATGCAATAAAATGAACACTATTAGTAATCAGACTTACATAAGTAGAAGCATAATTAAAACATTGTTATTTAAAACATGTAATTTTCTTTCAGAGCTTATAGCTTGTCAATTATTTGATTAATCATCCCTTAATACAATATAATCATTCCATAATAACTTATTTTTTACCTTTTGAAAAGATTTCCTTAATTTTTAATTATGGTTTTGTGTGTGTGTGTGTGTGTGTGTGTGTGTGTGTGCATGCCTGCGTGTGAATCTGATAAGGAGTTTTCTAGGAGAGCAATAAAGGGTGTATTAGTCTGCTGTAACAGGTGACCTGAGCATCAACAAACTAAACAGACCCATAACAAATAAATTGAAACAATAATACAAAATCTCCCAAATTAGAAAAAAAAAAAATCCAGGCCCAGATGGATTCGCGGCAGAATTCTACCAGACATTCACACAAAATCTATAACCAATACTGCTTAAACTATTCAAAAAGATGGAAACAGAAGGAGAACTCTCAAACTTTTTCTATGATACTGTATCACTCTAATAGCAAAACCAGGTAAAGATACAAGAAAAAGAAAAAGAGAGCGAGAACTGTAGACCCATATCCTTAATAAACATAGGTACAAAGATACTCAACAAAATACTTGCAAACCACATACAGACACACATCAAAAAGATCATCCACCACAATCAAGTCGACTTTATTCTAGAGATGCTGGGATGGTTTGATATATGTATATCAATAAATGTAATAAAACATATAATGGAATTCAAGACAAACACTCATGGTTATCTCAATAGATGCAGAAAAGATATTGGACAAAATCCAACATGCATTCATGTTAAAAGTCCTAGAAGGAGTTGGTCTGGAGGGAATATACCTAATTCAAAGGGAAAGAATATGAACGAAAAAGCATAATATATCAGGTAGTGAGAAAAACAGAGTAAGAAATTCAAACAGAAAGAGAACCTGAAAGAACCTGAAATACTAAAAAGAACCTAGATGCTTTCTAATTTATTAAGAATGATTGTGGAGAATGTTTAAAAATAAGAGATGTTTGAACTTTCATTTGTAGCAAGGACAGTTGACTCTGGATCCCTGAGAAAAGCCCACTGAATGCAGAGAGAGCACAGTGTGGTCTGGGGAGATGGTAAGCACCTCCCTGAGGAGTGAGATAGACAAACACAGGTGACTTATATTTACTCAGATGCTCCTTTCCACAGGGTTTATGAGCCCTCAAAAACTAAGAAACAGCAGTCTTGAAAACCCATTCCTTATGTTTCAGGCTGTAAGAACTGCTTCAAAAGAGCAGCCAGATGCTTCAAAGTACCATAAAGACAACTTCCTCAAAAGGGGATCAAATCCTACACAAGTACCATAAAGACAACTTCATCAAAATGGGATCAAATCCTACACAAATCCTACACAATTATTTACGCTGCCCTTTCGTATACTGAATTGATCAGGAGGCAGTAGTGGGAGATGTGGGTGGGGGAGGAGTCTAAATACCATCACATTCTAGTGTATGAAAAAATCACAATTTTTTTAAGAAACACTGTAAAATATTAATGTTGGATTAGAAAAAGACATTGCAGAAAACCCAGTGCAGTTGGGTAGAAAAAACAAAACTGCCTTCTATCACTGGGTACAGGGAAGAAGATGTGCTCGGCATAAAACGGCACGCAAGGTGGAAACAAGGGCCCCAGGAATGATAATTCTGTAGTTCAACCCACTATACAGCTCAGGTTTTATCATATAAAGTGGAGAATATACTTCCAGATTAACTTCTGAAAATGGGGTGCTACAGATAGAAGGGGATTGAGATAACAGAAAAAGAGAAGTCAAATCAGGTTGTTGTAGACACCAAGAGACAAACCTCTGCAGAACACACTCACTCTAAAAGATAAATGAAACTTCAGTAGCTTCAGGGTAAGTTACCACAAGATCAAATTCAGCCCAACAACCTTTTAGACTAAATAAATAGTCCACATGAATGTTTTAACAGAAAATGCATCTTTACATTGATATTTGAAATTTTATTTCTATAAAATGTAACATTTTCTCAGTCAGCATTAGTATTTTGGAACACCGCACAGATTTCAATAATTAATGCATTTTGAAAAAAATGTGAGGAAACAATCAGATAAATATTTGACATTGATTTTAGAAGTACATTAAAATGTAAAAAGTATAGTTAAAATTAAATGAAAAAGATAGCTAGCATGAAACATTACATGAGGAAAGCCAAAATGCAAACTATAAATCAAATATATGTTAGAAATGAAAATACATATAACAGAAATGAATATCTTTAATGGACTCTTCATCTGATTCAAAGTAACTAAGGTATGAACTTGAGGATAGGTTAACAAATTTCTCAACAAAGCACAGGAGAAAAACATTTAAGTGGTAATGAATTTGTGTAGGACAATGTGATGTGTTAGCCGAGGGTAAAATTGTTATTTACTTAATATCTTTATGTGTAAATGCTTTTCCTGCGTGTATGTAAGCACATCTGTGTTGTGTAGTGCCACCAAAGTCATAATAGGACAGCAGATTTCCTGGACCTGGTGTTATGCACTGTTATTAGCTCCCATGTAGGTGCTAGGAACTGAACCATGGTTCTTGGCAAGACAGCCAGTGCTCTTAACCTCTGAGCCATCTCTTCACCCCCTTACTTGCAGGTTTAATTGTACTCAATGATTTATAAGAGAAAGAAAATATAGCAGAAAAATGAGGATATATATGATCTTAAAATTTTATAAATAATAGATACTAAAGGTCAGATCCTGAAAGCCCAGAAAAAAATCAGTAATAGTAAGGACTAAAGCACTGTTACATGCAAAAGCATGGACTGCATTTTATAATGGAAAAAGTCAGTATCAAAAAAATTTATACTACACTGTTATATTCATATGAATCTTGTAATAAAGAAAAATTATAGACTGAAGTAAGCTCAGTTATATCAGGGGTCATTAATGAAAGAAATCTTCAAACAGGCAACAGGAACAGCCATAACAGGATTAATATGGAGTGTTCTTGCAATGGTGAAATGTTGTATGATGGTGGTCCTTGAACAAAGATAGCCTCACTCTTTGGCAATATTTGGAAGTAAGATTGGGCCTGATCTCTTCTGCAAAATTTTGTTTCACATTTCCTTTGGAATTTTCCTGTCAAACAGGAGAACATTGTTCTTTCTTTATTGTAAAAGTGCATCAAACATCACATGGACAAACAGGGACTTGTTTTGCCCCTTCTGACTCCTGAGAGAACAAACAACACACACAATCATAAACAGAGTTTAAAAATCTAATCCAACCTGTGGTTTGCAACATAAATGGAGTAATTCTTCATTTGTTTTAACAAATTGAAGCATGCGTATCTAAGATTCCAAAGCTGGTATCCAGCTATGAGAGAATATGTGGCATTTGTCTTTCTGAGTCTGAAGGGCATTTGGACACAAATTAGACTATATTGTCCTTCCTGATTTCGACTCAGAACAATGTGTGTGTGTGTGTGTGTGTGTGTGTGTGTGTGTGTGTGTGTAAACATCAAGTGCTGAAAGCAGCAAATATTATTAAAAGAAGTGAAAAATTATTCCATCTGTGTTGTAGACAACAGTTTGGACAGTAATAACAGGTCATTATTAGGTGAAGGGATGCTTCCTGGGATGGGTGGCATAAATCAGTGCTATGAAGAGGGAAAGTAGAACATGAGACCAGAAAGGGTTAAATGGGTTGGAGAATGGGGGCAGACAGAGGAGGGAGTATGGCGAGGGGTATGTAACACTAAAGGCCTTTAGAAAAAAAAATATATATATACATATATCGAAGCCCACTACAGCAGCTTTTTAAAGTATATCCATTTATATCACAAAAGAATATTTTTTAAAATCCAGATGTAATGTTCTTTTGCAGTCAAGCACAGCCATCTCCTCCTGAAGACGGTGGTTGTTGATTTTTTTAAGTATACTTCTGTAAAATACAGAGATGCAAATGTTATTTTGCTTAAATATAATTTAAGAAGCTAGTTTTTAAAATCAATGTGACAAATTCTTAACTACTTCCTAAAAGTTTGATTTTACAATTATGGTTGAGTGTTGTTACCTCTTCACCAATTTCATGTTTCCAGTTGACTGAAAATTTCTATGTGTTGCTGATAAAGAGAAAGTTAATGTTAAATGTGTCCAAGATGGAGAAGAATATGGCAACATCAAGAATATTTTCATATTGGTAAATGGCTTTGTCATGTAGTTGTTGTTTTTCTATAATCATTTTGCTCTATTGATATATTTCTTCAAAATGTTCAGTGTAAGGGAAATTTGTCATTTTCATGGTTGTCCAATATTTTGAAACTATTTTTCCATATTAGAATGTAGTCCAATGTTATATATCGCCTTCCTTTTAAGAAGAAAGGGACAGAAAGAAAGAAAGAAAAAAGGAAGAACAAAAAAAGAAATAAGGAAGGAAAGAAAATGAAAGAAATAGAGAACTCAAATTTCTAGCCACCCTCTTATCTAGGGTCCATACAGATTTTCAAGTTTCTAATATAATTCACAATACATATGAAAGAGTAGAATTTAGTACTTAAATGAGTAAACTATGAATAAAATTCCAGATTATGCTAGCAGTGTAGTAAATGTGAGCATGACACAAAGCCCAGTGGTTATAAGGTTGATATTTTTCATAATTTATGTGGGTTAATAATACTTTAATGAATTAAAGTGTCAGATTATAACTGATACATATTAAACTGAAGTAATACTGCTTAATACTCCTTCCCCTATGAAAACAGATATCAGCTGTCAGAATTTACACTCATGTTATTTATTAGACATTCAAATATGTCAAAAGATTGAAAATTAAATAATTAATTGGATTTACTAGGTATTCAAATTCAGAGGACTAAAATATAATTTACTTAGTGATTCTTTTGGCCTTCTTTCTTTCTTTCATTCCTAATTTTCTCCCCTTCCTAACTCTCTCAACACCTAAAAGATTAACTATAAATCACTATCAAGAAAAAAATTCCTGAGACCATCTCTAGAGATTTAAATAAAATGGTTATTTGCTAGAATTAAAAAATGTATTTCTTTAAGAATTTCATACACAGGACTGGAGAGATGGCTCATCAGTTAAGAACACTAGCTGCTCTTGCAGAGGACCTGGGTTCAGTTTTCATCACCCACATGATTGCCAGCAACTATTCATAAAATAACTCCAGTTCCAGGGGATCCATCCCCTCTTTTGAACTCTGTGGGAACTTCAGGACACAAGTGCACTTACACACATACTGGCAGTACACTCATACACATAAAAAAAAAACTAATAAAATATATAAAAAGAATTTTATCCATGTATCCAATGCATTTTAATAATTTCCACTCCCACACATCAAATAGTTTCTTTTATGACTGGAAACTTGAGGACACAAAGTAAGTCTTCCAGAATGGCAAATTCAAAAGAAGGAGAACACTTGGTAGGGTTCCCCAAAATGAAGAGTTACAGTCATTTGAAGTAGGTGTGCTTTTAAATGCCAAAAGACATCTAAAAGCACAGGCAAACAGTGCTGCAATATACAAGATATCTTTTCCCCACGTTTCAGTGGAAATCCTCATAGTGAAATATCAGAAGGGATTTCATTTCCAGGGCAAATCTCTTGAACTGTATAGACTTACCAGATGTTTTCTGATAATGATGATTTCCACTTAGAACATCTAGAGCAGGAACAGAAAGCAGAGAAGGCTAGTCAAGCCTGCTCTTAGCTGGGAATGTTTGTGTCGCAGGGGTGAGGATTACTTGCTCTGCTACTAAGCTACGATAATCTCTGTTGGTGCTCTGATGGCTGTTTTCTACACCCACTCATGCGCCTTTATAAACCTCCTTTTGCGTGAGCAAGTCTCAACGGAAGAATGACATGGTCTATTTACTGCAAGAAAGCTTTCTTTTATCTTAACATAGGTCTTTGATGATGTTCCATTGAAGGAGTGAGTGGTGCCTCTTCCAGGTATGGAACCCATTTTTCAATGTGGAAGATAGAAAAATTTAGATAAACAGGATATAAAGAGTCAGTTGCAACTCCAGTGATAGAGACAAAACTCAGTTCATTACTCCAGTTGAGGAATGGTGGTAAGTCGTACAAAGGTTCCTTTGGACACACCTCAACATGCACTATTATGGTAGTTAAAATATGGAAATATTGGCTATATTAAACGTTCTTATATATTTTGACAATCTTTACACAGACATCCAGGATTAGCAGCAGAAATATCTGAGTTTGAGAGTGCTGTGTTCCTCAATACTTACAGAACCTGAAAAGGACTGTCAAGCTCTGTTGCTTCCTTGACATTCAGGAAATTCTCTATAGTAATAAGATTATATTTTAATCCGTTGTACTTAGCTTTTTGAGGACAAGAAGAGCATCAAATCAAAACACAGTAACATAACAGTATCTCCAAATCAATATTGAAAACAAAATCACATTAAAGCCCAAGGCAGCCCTTTTGAGAAAGGTGAAAGTGTAACATAACTCAACGTTTGTCTTACGAGACTTTGATGACACTTGTGATGCTAGGAATGTGATATGTGTGATCTAAACAGTTACTAGTGTAAGACGCACTGAACTGCTTCATTCGCAAACATTACACATTAAATAGAACCAGTAAATCCAGAATACATCTGCTACATATTAAAGCTGGGAATTCACTATACTTGAAACACGGATAATTGCTAATAAGTACTTGGAGAAAAAAACACGACTTAAAGGAAACAAGTTATTTTGCTTAGAACAATGAAGTTTAAAGGATCCTTTTACAAAAGGACTATTAAACAGAATGCAGTTTCTTTGATTTTCAAAGGGCTGCTTCCTACTAGATATGCCTCTTGCATCGTTCCGTGGGTACAAGCGCACTACTTCATTGTTTGCCAGAGTTGTCTGATTTATCACTTCATTGAAGTTTTATTAAACAGTTCAGTTTGATGTGTTTTATATCTCTAAACTCACATAAAAGGACTTCAGAAGTTAAAAATAATTTAGCACTGAAGAAAATGATCAGGGTAAATTGCTTTGGATTTGGAGGTCTTTTTGGAGATAAAAATAAATGACTAATAGTAGTTAGTAAATGTCAAGTAAAAGAAAATGCTAAAGCAGTGGCAAACCAATAAATGTTTTGCAGTTGTTTTGACAAGTGTGTAAAAGTGACAAGAAATATGATAGAACTTATGCAATAACACTGAAACCACTTGGTGCATGTGAATGTGTACCTCTAAGTGTATGCACACTTAAAATGCTAAGAGAAAAGGTCTTCAAAGACCTTTGTGCCACAGCACACAAATCCCTATTTGTCAGGATTTTCAGGTTATATTAACAGCAAATTTTAACACTTTAAAAAGTAATTTCTTACAACTTAAAGTATTCTAATATATCTTGTTGTAGTGATGGATGACTTCAACTTTTTTTTTCCTTATGGAAAATTCTGGTATTTTTTATTTTATTGTAAAATAATGAAGATTATGGTTCCTGCTTTTAAGGAGATAAGTACAGACTAAAAACAACACAAAATCCTATTTTTTAATGAAAATATTTTTATGTGAGAATGAATATTAGAGGGAAATTGGGCTGGTAGAGAAGGATGCTTCCTATCTCTAACTAGTGAGTGGGCATGGAGAGGAACACCCTTAGTTCCATTTTATTACTACAGATTTAGTATTTAGTGTCTATATTAATATTATCTTTGATTTCAAAAAATATTTAAACATTTAAACATTTTCTTTTAAAAATATTGTATACATTACTTCTTATTTTAACATGAATGAGTGTATGGCCTGCATTTTTGTAAGTACACATGTGTTATATAATGTCTTCAGAGTCAGAAGAGGGCTTCAGATTCCTCTGAAGTTACAGACAGTTGTTAGTCTCCATGTAGGTGCTGGGAATAGAATGTGAATCCTCTGCAAGAGCAGCCAGTGCTCTTAAATAATATCTTTCTTTCTTTCTTTCTTTCTTTCTTTCTTTCTTTCTTTCTTTCTTTCTTTCTTCTTTCCTCTTATTTTTTTAAAGCAGATAACATATATTATGGAACAAGCCCCTCACTGAATTATTTAATGTATTGAATCATTATACGATCTCTCTGAAAGATAATAACAAGCTAGATCTAGGGCTTGTAGTCTTATCTACAATTCTGTAAAGATTCTATTGGAAAACAGAAGTTGGTCCTAAAATATTGGTTCACATGTCTTGAGGATACTTCTTACCTGATAAGATCATCTGTTTCCTTTTTTTCCTTTTTTTATGTACTCTTTCTTCTTCTTTTATAATTTTTTTATGGGGCTTTTGGCTCCTTTAACATTCTCCGCATCTGAAGAGGTAACCCAAAAATCAGAATTTTAAGAATTAGGTAAAAGCTCCCAACTACTTTCAACATTTTTGGCTTTTGGGATGGAGTACATTACTAAGAGGCCCAAGGACATTGTAAGTTTTAGCCAAGAAACTGGCTACTTTTCTTTGGGGTCTTTTTTCTTTAACTACCTAGCGAATTTCTACCTCCTATTCTTATTAAACCATCCTCTGAAGAGGTTAGCCAACTTGTGGCTATGGAATCAGGACACAGACTGCTTTGGCTTCTTCCACGCTGAACAGGGATGCAGGGTGAGGCAATTGGAGTATCCCTTCAGTGGGTCTATCTAAAAGACTCTCAAATTGCATTACTTTTATCTGTACGGGGAAAGAAACTCCTTGAATGGTGAATAGGAGATGTGAAGGAGAAGTAAAGGCAAGAGTAATTAGCGTTACAAGTTCTAGGCAGGGAAGTAGAAATAAGAACAGGGCACTTTTCAAATGTTCATATCAGAGTCCATTGGAATTTCTTGACAAGGGCTTCCAAAAGCATCCCTCTGTTGGGTTCCTCCTCATTTTTCTTTTGTCTGACAAGGCTGGACTCTAGAGTGATGGATTCAGGATTTGCTTTTAGGAATGGTTAGAATCAGGTGGAGTTCCCTCTCAAAGGCTTCTGGATAGCAAGAGAAAACAGATTTAGTCCTCATTTTAGAAAAATAGTAGGTTGTCTTCTTTAGCTACAGGTGGGCACTACAGTATTAGAGACCAAGATTTGAAGTCTCACATCTGAACAGCCCTTTTTGATTAAGACCAACATCATCAATGAGAAATTATTGTCTAAATAACTTTTTATATGGACTTAAGCACAATATCTGTGAAGTATAATTCCTTGAACTCTTTAAGAAATATACTGATGACTTTCCTCTTTGGTTATACTTTCCTTTCAGGTGTTTATGACCATACAGTTGGCCCTAATCAATTTATTTTTACACTTAAGGTTGTTTGAGATTCTGTTCCTCAGGGGTCACATGGGCTTGGGAGGAGCTCCTGGCTCCTTTCTTTTACCAGTTCCATCTATGTGAAGATAAGTCAAAGGTCTTGCTTGACTATGTCTGGCTTCACTTGGAAGCATGGATGAGATTTTTCCTCTGAGTTGACACTCCTCTTTGTACACTGGAGACTGGTTCAAGTCCACCTTGTGGGATCTCCATGGCCTCCCTGAAGAAGAGAACAGGTGACTCACCACAGTTACAGGACATTTTGAGAGATGTTCCATAGTCCTCTGGAACTTAGTCAACCTTGGAGGGCAAGGGGCAAATGCTGTCCTTTAAGTCCCTCTGACCAGATTAGTACAAGCCTCAAAGTATGGTTGTTAAACATCCAATAAAGTTAATTCCACCAGTCTGATACTTTTAATTGCCATGTGCTATGTAGATAAAGCTTGGGTGAAAAATCAAATATTCTTAGGTAAACCTTGACTAGGTATATATTTTGTTCCTTAAACTACTTGACTAAACTATGACTTAGAAATTTTAAGATTATGTGTATATTATTTTTGTCTCATCCTTTATATATCAAAATAAATCTATACAGACCTCCACCACTTGCTTAGGCTTTCTTATTTTTTCTGTGTATAATGGAAAATATCTCCATTTCCATATACTTTTAACATCTTTTACTTTCTCATTTTCTTTTTTTAAATAATTATTTGACATAATAGCTTTAACAAATATATTTTCCAACTGTTGTGAAAATTCTTTTCCTAAAATACTAAGCAATGCTTATTCCTTTTAAGGTTCTAGCATCAAGCCAAAGTCAAAGCCAAAGCCAAAGTTTTACCTTCATCACTTGTTTAGGCTTTCTCTCTCTCTCCTTTTTTTTTTTTTTTGTCTGTATTTCTGTTGGAAAATATCTCCATTCCCATATCCTTGTAACATTTTTTTTTGGTCTTTTCAGACAGGATCTCCCTGTAGCCCTAGACATCTTTTACATTCTCATTTTCTTTTTTTAAAAAAATAGTTATGAGATATGACAACATTAGCAAATAAATTTTCCATCTTTTCCTGGGGATGCTAAGCAATTCCTTGAACTCTTATGCTTATTCCCTTTTAAGGTTCTATTGTCAAGCCAATTTTTTATTAAAGTTTTACTGGGGAACCAATTAATTTACTAAGCTTACTTACTGAGATAACTGAAGGGTTGCTGAGGGGTATGTATGACCTAAGGGTATGCACACTGGAAAGCCTTTACCCACCATGGGCCATGCCTCCTCTTCCCAGCCTTCCACCAAGTGTATACTTTACCCCCCCCCCCCAATCCAGAAGTCCATGTGATACTAGGGCCAAATTACAGACAGTTGGGAAGAGTGGCTGAATGCTCTGGTGAGAGTCCAATGACCCTGCTTGGCCCTCCTTTAATGAATGAGCACAACAATTAACAAGCCCAGTTGTGACTCTGTTTAGCCATCAGGCACAGCTGAAGTCATGATGATGGCAGTTATTTCATGCAGAAGAGGCTGCTGTACAGCATCATCTTATTAGAAGGATATGGAATTTAAAAGGATGTGGTGCTATGATCCACATGTGACAGAGAACATATGTCATTTGTTTTTCTGACTCTGTCTTACTTAGTATAACACTCTCTAGCTCCATCCATTTCCTGTAAATTTCATTATTTCGTCTTTCTGTACTGTTGAATAGAATTTTATTGTGCAAATATACCTCATTTTTGTTAACCACTCATCAGTTGAGGGGCCCTTAGGTTGCTTCCATCTCTTAGCTGTTGTGCAAAGGGCAGCAACAAACATGGTGGTACAAGTGTCTCTACCATACGATGAGCCCTTTGAGTATATGCCAAGGAGTGGTATAATTGGGTCATATGCTAGGTTCATTTTTATTTTTTTACAGGTTCTCCAAACTGTTTTCCACAGAGGTTGCATGAGTTTGCAATCCCATCAACAATGAATGAGCATTCCACATTCTTCACATCCTCGCCAACATTTGGTATCATTTGTTCTCTTAATCCTAACCAGTCTGATTGGGGTAAGGTGATAACTTAGGGTGGTTTTAATTTGCATTTCTTTAATTAATAACAATGTTGAACACTTTTTGAGATGATCCTTAGCCATCTTTATTTCTTCCTTTGAGAACTCTGTTTAGATCTTTAGTCCATATTTTAATTGGTTCATTTGGTTTCTTCATTCTTTGTTTTGTGAGTTCTTTATATATTCTGGATATTAAAACTCTGTCAAATGTGTCACTGGTGAAGATTTTTTCCCATTCTGTGAGTTTTCTCTTCACTTTTTTGATTGCTTCTTAGGCTGTACAGAAACTTTTTTAGTTTAATGAGGCCCCACTTGTTGATTGCTGACCTTAATTCCTGAGCAACTCCTGTCCGATTTAGGAAATCATTTCCTACACCTCTATCTTGGAAGTTACTGCCAATATTTTCTTCTAATATTTTCAAGTTTCCGGCTTCATATTGATGTCTTTGACCCATTTGGGGTTGATTTTTGTGCAAGGTGAAAGATAAAAATCTAGTTTCATTTTTCTACAAATGGAAATCCAGTTTTTCTAGCACCATTTGTTGAAGATGCTTTCTTTCCTCCACTGAGTATTCTTGGTACCTTTGTCAAATATCAGGTGGCTGAAATTGCATGTACTCAGGTTTAGTTCTTTAATGATGTTCCAGTGATCTATGTGTCTATTTTTTGTTCCAGTACCATGCTGTTTTTATAACTATAGCTCTGTAGTACACTTTGAGATCTGGGATATTAATCCCCCAGAGTTGCTCTTTGGGATCAGGGTTGCTTTGGCTATCTGGGGTCTTTTGTGCGTCCATATGAATTTAAGGATTTTTTTCTAACTCTGTGAAGTATGTCATCTTTTGATTGTGTTTGCATTGAATCTATATACTGCTCTTGGTACGATGGTCATTTTCACAGTACTAATTCTTCTAATCCATGAGCAGTGGAGGTCCTTCCATCTCCTGGTGTCTTCCTCAGTCTGTTTCTGTAGTGGTTTAAAATTTTCATTGTAGAGATCTTTGATGTCTTTGGTCATATTTATTCCAATATTTTTTTTTATTTTTGCAACAATTGTGAATGGGATCATTTCCCTGTATTCTTTCTCCAGTTGCTTGTTATTGTTATATAGAAAGGCTACTGCTTTTTGTAGATTGGTTTTATAACCTGCCACTATGCTGAAAGTGTTCATCAGTTTTACAAGTTTTCTGGTGGAACTTTGGGAATCTCAGGCATAATTTCATATCATCTGCAAAAAGTCATAGTTTGATCTCATCTTTGCCAATTAATTTCTTTCTCCTGTCCTATTGCTCTACCAAGAGTTCCAAGCACTATGTTGAAAAGGAGTGAGATAGTGGACATTTGTGTCTTGGTTCCTGATTTTAATGGGAATGCTTCCAGTTTTTCTCCATTTAGAATGATGTTGGCTGTGGGTTTGTTGTGTATAGCTTTAATTACATTGAGGTATGTTCCCTCCAGTCCAATTTTCTCTAGGACTTTGAACATAAATGCATGATGAATTTTGTCAAAAGCCTTTCTGCATCTATTGAGATGATGATGTGGTTTTTGTCTTTGAGTCCATCTGTATGATTAATGATGTTTATTGTCTTGCATATATTGAACCAGGCCTGTGTCTCTGGGATAAAGCCTACTTGATAATGGAGAATGATCTTTATGATGCATGTCTGTATGAGGTGTGCAAGTATTTGATGAGAATTTTTCCATCTATATTCATTAGGGCTATAGGTCTATAGTTTTCTTTTTTTGGTTGTGTCTTTACCGAGTTTGGGTATTAGGGTAATTCTGGCTTCAAAAAAGAATTTGGAGTTCTCCCCATTTCTATTATTTTGAATAATTTAAGTAGTATTGGTTGGAGGTCTTCTTTAAATGCCTGGTAGAATTCTGCTGTAAATCCATCTGTGCCTGGGCTTTTTTTAGTTGGGAGGCTTTGTTTTACTCTTTCAATGTCCTTATATGTTATGGGTCTGTTTAAACTGTTCATCTCTTCTTGGTTTAATTTTGGAGGTTGCCATGATTTCAGATACCCATCCATTTCTTTTAGATTTTCAGATTTGATAGTGTATAGGTTTCTAAAATGTTCCCTTATAATAGTCTGGATTTTTTGGGTTTCTCTTGTGATATTTCCCCTTTAATCACTGATTTTGTTGATTTGGATTTGCTCTTTCTTTCTTTTGGTTAACTGGGCTAAGGGTCTGTCTATCTTGTTTAGCTTTTCAAAGAACCAGTTCTTAGATTCATTGATTTTTTTTTGTATTGTTTTCTTTGTTTCTTGTTCATTAATTTCTGCTCTGATTTTTGTTATTTCTTTTCTTCTGCTGGGTTTGGGCTTCATTTGTTCTTGCCTTTCCAGGGTCTTGAGTTGCAGTGTTAGGTCATTTATTTCAGCTCTTTCTAATTGTTTAGTATAGGCAGTTAGAGCTATAAACTTCCCTCTTAGAACTGCTTTTAATGTGTCCCAGAGGTTGTATTGTATTGTATTGTCATTTTCATTGAATTCCAAGAATTCTTTTATTTCCTTCTTAATTTCTCCTTTCACCCACTCATTGTTAAGGAGTGTGTTGTTCAGTCACTATGAGTTCGTGTAGTGTCTGGGGTTTGTTCAGTGTTGATTTTGAGGTTTATTGCATTGTGGTCTCATAGAATGCATTGAATTATTTTGATTTTTTTGTATTTGTTGAGGTTTGTTTTGTGGCCCAGTATGTGGTCAATTTTTTAAAAAGCTCCATGGGGTGCTGAGTAGAAAGCGTATTCTTTGATACTTGTTTGGAATATTCAAAAGATGTCTGTTAGCTCCATTTGATGTAAGATATTACTTAATTCAGAAGTCTCTCTGTTTATTATTTTGCTAGTTGACCTGTCCAATGGAAAAAGTAGGGGTATTGAAGTCCCCTACTATCACTGAGTTTGGGTTAATCTGTGTCTTATAGTCCTGTAGTGTTGTTTTTATCAATTTGGGTACAGAATTCTACCAGACATTTAAAGAAGACCTCCAACCAATACTACTAATCTTTGCTGATTAGTTTTACTTTGAAGTCTGTTTTGTCAGATATTAGAATTGTAACCCCTGCTTGTTTCTTAGTGTCATTTGCTTGGAATATTGTTTTCCATCCTTTTACCTTAAGGTAGTGCCTATCCTTGAATGTGAGATGGGTTTCTTGCAGACAGAAAAGAGATGGATTTTGTTCCTTAGTCAACTCACTTAGCCTGTGCCTTAAATATCAGTCCACTGATATTTAAGGTTATTATTGAAAGATATGTATTGGTTGCCATTATTTTTGATTACTGTTTGTTCTCTAATTTTGTGTTTCCTAGATTATACCTTTATTTATTTTCTTTAGTTGCCCCTGGGGTATAGTTGTTTCTCTCTCTGCTCTCTATATTGCTTCAAGTATTCTTTGAAGGCCTGCTTTGTGGACTTGTATTTTTCCAGGCTATACATGTCATTGAAGATTTTTCTTTCCCGTTCAACTATAATAGACTGTTTTGCTGGATAAAGTCTTCTGGGATGGCATCTCTTGTCATGTAGAACTAGAAATAGCATAGTCCAGGCTCTTCTGGGTTTCATAATTTGCATTGATAAGTCAGCTGTAATTTTGATGAGTTTTCCTTCGGATGTGACATCTTGTTTCTCTTTTGCTGCTTTCAGTATTCTCTCTTTGTTCTGTACATTTAGTGCTTTTTCTATGATATGTCATGGGGAGTTTCTTTTCTGATCCTGTCTATTTGGTGTTCTAAATGGTTCCTGTATTTGTATGGGGATGTCTTTCCTTAATTTCGGGAAATTCTCTTCTATGATCCTGTTTAAGATATGGTCAACACCATTAACCTGAAACTCTTCTCCTTCCACTAGTCCTATGACCCTTAGATTTGGTCTTTCATCTCACATATTCCATTCCTTTGTTTTTTTAAATTTTCTTTAATCTTTCTTGAGTGTTCCAATTCTTCAACTTTATACTCCAGTGGTGATATTCTGTTTTCCATTTCATTCATTCTAGCTGTGAGGCTTTCCCCTGTTGTTTGAAGGTGGCTTATTGAGTTTTTCATGTCCTTCTTCATTTCTGCCAGAGTGTTCTTCAATGCTTCTATCTGTTTTGTGAATTCGGAGGTTTATCCCTATCTTCTTTTAGCTCTTTGATTTGTGTGTTCATGTGTTCTTTGGAATTGTTGAGTTCTTTGATCATGTTTATAATTGTTCTTTTAAATTCTGTATTCTAGGTTATCTCTGGGGGGGGGTTCTCCTTGTAGAACTCTTCTAGAGGATTGGTGGAGTTTGGTGGGAATTACTATACCAAATCTCAAAGTATACTACAGAGCTATAGTCATAAAAACAGCATGGTACTGGCACAAAAATAGAAACATAGATCAATGGAATATAATTTAAGAACCAAACCTGAGTACACGTAATTTCAGCCACCGATATTTGACAAAGGTACTAAGAATAATCAATGGAGTAAAGAAAGGATCTTCAACAAATGGTGCTGGAAAAACAGGATCTCCATTTGTAGAAGAGTGAAACTAGAACTTTATCTTTCACCTTGCACAAAAATCAACCCTATATGGGTCAAAGACCTCAATGTGAAACTGGAAATCCTGAAACTATTAGAAGAAAATATTGGCAGTAACTTACAAGAGATAGGTGTAGGAAAGGATTTTCTAAATCAGACAGAAGTTTGCTCAGGAATTAAGATCAGCAATCAATAAGTGGGACATCTGAAACATCTGATGGGGGTGTAACATCCAAAATATATAAAGAACTCAAAAACAAAGAATTGAGAAACCAAATGATCCAATGAAAAGATGGGCTAAAGATCTAAACAGAGAGTTCTCAAAGGAAGAAATAAAGATGGCTAAGAAACATCTCAAAAAGTGCTCAACCTCATTAGTAATTAGGGAAAAGAATGTTAAAACCTCCTTAAGATACCACCTTACCCCAATCATACTGCCTAGGATCAAGAGAACAAATGATACCAAATGCTGGTGAGGATGTGAAGAAAGGTAATCCTCATTCACTGATGGTGGGGTTGCAAACTCGTGCAACTTCTATGGAAAATAGTGTGGAGAACTCTTCAAAATCTAAAAATGAACCTACCATACGACCTGGTTGTATCACTCCTTCACATATCCTCAAAGGACTCATCCTATTGTACAGACACTTGTACAACCATGTTTGTTGCTGCTTTTTTTCACAATAGCTAAGAGATGGAAGCAATCCAAGTTCTGCTCAACTGAGGACTGGATAACAAAAATGTGGTATAGTTACACAATGAATTCTATTCAGCAGTAAAGAAAGATGAAATAATGAAATTTGCAGGTAAATGGATGGATCTAGAAACTGTTATACTAAGTGAAATAACAGAGCCTCAGAAAAACAAATAATGTATGTTTTCCCTCATATGGGGATCCTAGCACCAAATCCTTTAAATTCAGGTCCTTTTAATAAGATGATGCTATACAGCAGTCCCTTCTGCATGAAATAACTACTATTATGACTTCAGCTGAGCCCAGTTGCTAACCATCATCACAATTGAGCTTGTGGACAGTTGTGCTCATTCATTAAAAGAGGTCCAAGCAGGGTCATTGGACCCTCACCTAAGTGTCCAGTCACTCTGTCCAGCCAATTCTATGTAATTTGGCCCTAGTCACACATGGCCTCCTGGATTTGGGGAGCGCCAAAGTATTCAGTCTGGGGAAGGCTTGGAAGTGAAGCCATGACCCATGCTGCTTAAAGGCTTTCCAGTGTGCATACACTCAGGTAATACATACACCTCAGCAACCTCTCAGTTATCTCCTTAAGTAAGCTCAATAAATTCATTGGTTCCCCAGTAAAACTTTAATCAAACATTGACTTGACACTATAACCTCAAAAGGAAATAAGCATTTCTTAGCATCCCTAGGAAAAGAAGTCTCAAAAAAGTAGGAATAAGCATTTCTTAGCATCCCTAGGAAAAGAAGTCTCAAAAAAGTAGGAAAATTTAAAGATATTACATCTCATAATTATTTTTAAAAAAAGAAAATGAGAATGTAAAAAGTGTTCAAAGGATATGGGAATGGAGACATTTTCTAAAATAGAAAAAAATGAGAAAGCCTAAGCAAGTGATGAATGTCTATGTAAGTTTTTTATGATATATAAAGGAGGAGACAAAAATAATAAAGACATAATCTTAAAATTTCTATGGTCATAGCAGAGTCAACTAGTTTAAGAAACAAAATACATATTTACTCTAGGTTTATCTGAGAATATTTGTTTTTTTCGCAAGCCTTATCAACAAAGAACATGAGAATTGAAGTACCAGACTGGTGCAACTAACCTTATTGAATGTTTAACAGCCTTAGTTTGAAGCCTATACTAATGTGGTCAGAGGGACTTAAAGGATAGCTTTTGCCCCTTGTCATCCAAGGTCAACTAGGTTCCAAGGAACTACGGAACATCTCTCAAAATGTCCTGTAACTGTGGTGAGTCACCTGTACTTTTGTTTAGGGAAGCCATGGAGACCTCACAAGATGGACTTGAACCAGTGTCCAGTCTACAAAGAGGAGTGTCAACTCAGAGGAAACATCTCATTCATGCTTCTAAGTGAAGCTAGACATGGTCAAGCAGGACCTTTGACTTATCTTCACATAGATGGAACTGGTAAAAGAAAAGAGCAGGAGCTCCTCCCAAGCCCATGTGACCCCTGAGGAACAGATCTTCAAACGACCTCAAGTGTAAAGTGTAAAGTGCCGATTTATTTCGGCAAACTGTATGGTTTTAAACACCCAAAAGGAAAATATAACCAAAGAGTAAAATCATCAGCATATTTCTTAAGGGTTCAAGGGATTACACTTCCCCAACATTAGACATAAGTCTATATAAAAAGTTATTTAGACAATTATTTCTCATTGGTGATTTTGTTTCTAACCAGAAAGCACTGCTCAGATGTAAGACTTCAATTCTTAGACTTCAATATTGTAGTCCCCACCTGTAGCTAAGGGAGTCAGTCAGTTACTGTTCCAAAATGATGGATGAATTTGTTTTCTTCCCCTGTCTAGAAGCCTTTGAGAGGGAACTGACACTGATTCTAAACACTCCAACAGCTATCAAAATACCTCAAAGCAAATCCTGAATCCATCACTCTAGAGTTCAGCCTTGGAAGACAAAAGAGAAATTAGGAGGAACCCAATAGAGGGATTCTTCTGGAAGGCCTTGTCAAGAAATTCCAATGGACTCTCATATGAACATTTGAAAATTTCCCTGTACTGACTTCTTTCTAGTTCCCTGTCTAGAACTTATAATGCTAATTACTTTTGCCTTTACTTCTCCTTCACATCTCCTATTCACCAGTCAAGGACTTCCTTTTCTCCCTAGAGATAAGAGTTATGCAGTTTGGGAGTCTTTTAGATAGACCCACTGAAGGGGTACCCCAATTGCCTCACCCTGCATCCCTGTTCAGCATGGAAGAAGCCAGAGCAGTCTGCATCCTGATTCTGTATTGGCAGTTTGGGTAACCTCTTCAGAGGATGGCGTGATAAGAAAAAGAGGTAGGAATTGGCTAGGCAGTTAGGGTAAAAAGATCTCAAAGAAAAGTAGCCAGTTTCTTGGCTAAAAGTCAAAATGTCCTTGGGCCTCTTAGCAACATACTCTGTTCCAAAGGCCAAAAATGTCAAAAATATTGGGAGCTTGTATTTAATCCTTAAAAGATTTTAGGGATACTCTTCAGAGGGGGAAATCTTAGTGAAGCCAAAAGCCCCACAAAATAAATGAATAAATCAAAGAAGAATGAGTGCATGAAGTTATCAGAAATAAGTGATGGAGAGATATGGGAGGAGTTGGAAAGGAGGGAGTAGGAATGTATTTTATCAAAACACCTTATGTACATGTATGAAATTCTCAATAAATTATTTGTGTAAATAAAAAAAAGCAGAAAACAATAAATTCATGCTACTTCTCAGTTCCCTTTCTCCTCTTATACAGTATAAGACCCCAGCAAGGGAATGGTTCCACCAACAATCGGTGGGCCTTCCCACTTCAGGTAAGACAACCAAGAAAACCCCTTACAGACATACACAGAGGCCCATCTCCTGGTGAATCTAGATCTTCAAGTTTACAATATACACTACTATAAAAAAAATCTAATACATATTTTAAAATAAGCAAGTTATTGACTGAGTATTTATTAGAACATAATCAAAATATCCTCCCCAACTTTTAACTAGCAACACTCTATTAGGAGAGGTGGGGACTCATGGGGCCCTTCCTCCTTATTACATAGATAAATCGTAAATATTTCTCTGTATTCTGTTCTATCCTGAGTCTCAGAAGATACTTTGGACTGTGGACTTTTGAATAGTGTTGAGACTGGTAAAGACTCTGGGGACTTTTAAGATTGAACTAAATGCACTTTGCATTTTATATGGTCATGAGTCTATGAGGGCCAGGGAGTGGAATGTGATGGTTTGAGTGAGAATGTCCTCTATACGCTCCAAGTATTTAGACATTTTGTCCCCAGTTGGTGGTGCTACTTTGGGAGGTCTTAGAAGGTGTGGCTATGCTAGAGAAAGCACATCTCTGAGGGCCAGCTTAGAGAGTTATTACCTTGCTTGGTCTCCAGTCACTCTCTTGCTTCCTGTGCCTACTTGAAGATGTGAGAGCTTAGCTTCTACTCTTATTCCAACTACCTCTGCCACCATGTCTCCCTGCTATAATGGAATCTTACCTCTTTGGAACTGTAAATTCCAATAAACTCTTCCTTCTATAAGTTCCCTTGGTCAGCATTTCTATCACAGCAACAGAAAAGTGACTAAATAGTGCTTACCATGTCTTAGAAAGAGGAAAAAATGAGAACTTGTTTAACAGATGTTCAACAGATAACACTGATGGTCTAAAATGTGAATGCAATGTATGCCTCAACATTATGGACTTAAAATTTGTGAACTGGATAGATGAACCAAGCTTCAGTGAATGGACCATAGAAGGGCATTTGGGGACACAAATTTGCCTCTCCTTTCTCTCTCTCTCTCTATCTATCTATCTATCTATCTATCTATCTATCTATCACATGGGTGCGTATGTGTGCGCACGTGTGTGTGTGTGTGTGTGTGTGTGTGTGTGTGTGTGTGTTCCCTCACCCATGTGCTCAAGAGAGAAGGGGGGAAAGTAGAAGGAACCAGGGAGGGGGCGGGGAAGGGGAGAGGGCAGCGGAGAGGTGAAATGAGCCC
>NW_008360303.1:3538484-3539128 GCF_000622305.1 Nannospalax galili
ATTTTTAAAAAATTTTTAATAACTACATGATTAGAAGAAGCATTTCACTACAGCTTTAACGAAGTGACAGAAGGAGCTCAAGAGAGGTAGGACCATAGGAGAAGGGAGAAAGGGGGGAAATGGGGGCACCTTAAGTGGGAAAACCATGATGGAGGGGGTAATATAATGTGAGAGATAAATAATGCCTAGCTAGTTTTGAAAAGCAGAGGGAACCATATTACTCCTACAACCTACTGACAAATTATGAAAAGCAGATCGAGAAATATATGTCTAGGAAAGGTTTATCTGAGAGCAATTGGTCTTTGCCCAATATTTATCTACATGACACAGAGTAATTAAAAGTACCAGACTGGTAGAACTAACATTCTTGGATGTTTAGTAGACATATTTTGAGGCCTATAATAATTTGGTCAGAGGGACATAAAGGACAGTTTTTGCTCCTTGCCCAACTAGGTCAACTAGTTCCAGGGGACTATGAGCATCTCTCAAAATGTCCTGTAATTGTGGTGGGTCACCTGTCCTCTTGATCAAGGAGGCCGAGGAGACCCCACCACATGGACTTGTACCAGTGTCCAGTCTACAAAGAGGAGGGTCAACACAGAGGAATCATTTCCTCCATGCTTCCAAGCAAAGCCAGCCATGGT
>NW_008360303.1:3539219-3539723 GCF_000622305.1 Nannospalax galili
CACCCAAAAGGAAAGTATAACCAAAGATTAAAGGGGTCAATATAATTTCTTAAGAGTCCATATGCATAACTAACGGTTTCATAACAAGCATCAATGCCAGATCGGATATACCTTATTTTGAGTTGTTGGCCAGGGTGGCCAAAGGGACTCCCAGACAGTAACCCAGCATATAACTGGGAAAATGAACAGCAGACCCCAATCTTATCTAAAGGAATATTGACAACTGATTGCTGCTAGATGAGGAACATCTGATCCTCCTAAAACAACGACCTCTAGATAGGCTGACTAGATTCATCAAAAGAGCAAGTAGTGGGGAATGGCTGGGTGTGCCAACAACACAGCAGACAGTAGCAGGGATATCAGAGTATAAGGGATCTAGTTGGGGGGAGGGAGGCTATAGGAGGGTGCCATCCGGGAAGTGGGTGTATAGTTGAATAAAATGGTTTGGGATGTTCTGTGTGATACACACACACACACACACACACACACACACACACACACACA
>NW_008360303.1:3539740-3542503 GCF_000622305.1 Nannospalax galili
TTTAAAAAGTTGTATTATATTTGATGAGGAAGCATGGAACTTTACATCATGCTAATTAGTAGAGGTGATAAATGTTACCATTGAAGTCTACCAGATGGCTTTATAAACATTCACAGGTGCCAAAGATTCAAGTACAGCTAATCATGACTGGTAATAATCAGATACATACAGATTAGAGATGCATGTGCCAACACCTCAGTCTTAGTTGCAAAAACAAGGAGTCTTTCTGCAAGAAACAATATATTCTAAAATGAAATGGAGGTCTTTTTTAAAGGTTTAAAACTCATTCAATTTTATGTCTTACAGGGCTTATACTGAGTTCAATATTGTATAACTGTATTAATTCAACTCTAAACATAGAAACTTGCATCCACTTGTGAAAGAGATGTACTCTTGCTCTGGAGTATGTTACTGAATATGTTAAATTTCTGTTTTTAAATCATGTTGCATAACACTGGCATAGGTCACAGCATATGTGCTCACCTCTTTAACAGACAGTATTGCATAAAGACGTATTAGCCTTTTCTCTTAAAAGGCAGTAGTTTCTGGGGCTGGTGAGACGGCTTAGTGATTAAGAGCACTGAGGACCCTGGTTCATATCCGAACACCTGAGGAAGGCTAACTACCCTCCATCCCTTCAGTTCTAGAGATTTCAGTGCCCTTTTCTGACCTCCACAGGCATTGTATGCCATGGGTGAATCTACCTACATGGAAGCAATACACTCACACACATAAAAAATATAATAAAATATTTGTAAAAGCCATTAGTTTCTAAATCATAATTACTTTGCATTGTTTGTCTGTTTTTAATGTATTTTTCATTTACCAGAAACATTTAAAATGCATCAAAATCTTTTACTTTGAAAATTGAGCTGGATATGCATCATCAATATTTGCCTGGATTATTTTTCTAGTCTCAAAACTGCATTAGCTTCACACACTGAGTAATCTGTAATTTTCCCCAAAGAAATCCAGTTGTTCTTGGAAGTGGTTTTCATTGGCTGCTTCCTGGCTGGAGAACTGAGGGTGTCTGGTGGCCAACCTCCAGGTGGTGCTTCCTCCCCTTTTCAGTCTTTACTGACGTTGGTTCTGCACATCCAGTTTTCTCAAGAAAATCTGGATAGTGCATCACTTGACCTGCTTTTACTGCATTTGCTGGAAGCTGCATGTTCATCTCCTGCTGAAGTATTCCCTCCGGTATTCATGCCTTCTGCTGAGTTGGCCAAAGCCAAGCTCTGGGTTTAAAATTGGAAGGAATCTTAACCTTAGCCCTAACCTCATCCTAGCAGCAGCCGTCCTATTTAATTTGGAAGACCTCAGAGGAACACCCATGATCTTACAGAGGATACTGTGTGTTCTAACCTTTCTGTGTCTCTGAGCTTTTGAGAAAGGAATATCTAGTCATGCACTTTATGATGGAGTTTTAGGTTCTTTGCCATCTGAACAGGATAAGACTTTTCTTTTTCTTTTGTTTCCATCACCAGCGCTTATCTCTATTTATCTGTCTCCTGCTATATTTTGTTATAATCAGGAAGAAGAAATCAGGTATAACTCTGCTCAGAAATCTATTTAGTTATATACCCTGGTTTAGCACGTTCAAGTTTGGCTTTACTCATTATTGGAGGGCACAAAATTATTAAGATTTTTGTCACCAGGGCCTGTTGGATGGCTCAGCTGGTAAAGGTATTTGTTGTCATGATTGACAAACCAAGTTTGACCCCAGTGATGAGAAGAGGATATAGAAGTTGGCTAGGTTGGACTGGAGAGATAGCTCAGCAGTTAAGAGTACTGACTATTGTTGCAGAGAACTAGGGTTCAGTTCTCAACACCCACACTGTGGCTAACGACTGTCCATAACTCCAGTTCCAGGGGGTCCAATGCTCTGTTCTGACCTCCAAGGGCACTGGACAATACAGGTACATTTACATACATTCTAGCAATACATTCATACACATAAAATAAAATATTAAAAAAATATGTTTAAATAAAGAAGTTGGCTAGGTCATTTAGTGTAAAAAGACTCCTCCCTCAAAAAAGTGACTAGTTTCTTTCTGGACTAAAACCAGGAGGAAATGCCCTTGAGTCTGTCAGTACACTTGTCTGTAGATCAGAGATGCTAGATGTAACTAAACCAAAGATGGTTCTGGTTCCACCATGACCGAAGACTATGGATGCCAGAAATGGATATGATTTTTTCTTATCTCTTTTCCATAAGGAATTCCCTATTCCTGGAAGCCTTACTGAGGACAGGACTGAAACTTCAAGGGATCTAAATACCTGGAGTGAGAACTTGACTGACCAGTAGTCTCCCTCTTCCTGACTTCATCAACCAAAGCCTTAATAATTCTATGACAGTAAGACTGGATGCTATCACATTCCTGAGGACCTTTCCTGCTATATGGGAGCTCTGCCTTCTCTCAGAGAGATAGTTCTTTTTTTTTTTTTTTTTAGATGAATCAACCAGATGATTGTTTATTTTCTCCATATTTTCTGATAAGCTGAATTATTAAAATACAGAGGATGTAGCTTCAATTACCGGGTATTATAAAACTCCAACATACAAGGCTTTGATGAGTCATCCTTAAAAAGATTGGCAGACTTTTATGTATAACTAGATGCAAACATTTTTTTAGAACCAGATGATTGTTTATTTTCTCCATATTTTCTGATAAGCTGAATTATTAAAATACAGAGGATGTAGCTTCAATTACCGGGTATTATAAAACTCCAACATACAAGGCTTTGATGAGTCATGAGTCATCC
>NW_008360303.1:3547287-3564938 GCF_000622305.1 Nannospalax galili
GGAGAGCTGCGCTATAGACTTACCCCAAGAGGCCTGAGGATAGTAGTGCAGGCTAGGAGCGAGAGATAGTTCTTAATAATAAAATATTTCTTTCTAAAACTCACCCTCTGTGGTTCATGAATTTCATTATTTAAATTTGCTAAACAAGAGCCCCAAACCCTGTTGCTTGATGTGACCCTAGCATCTTATGCTAAACACAGCAGGGGTGAGAAAGGCTCCTTTGGTCTCAAGGACACACTGGTATTCCCATATCACCAGGACTCATGGTAAAAAGAAAGAAAAGATGCCACTTTGGAGTCAGGGCATCCCTTCCTTCTTCCTGCTTCTCATAGTCCAGACTGCTCTAAGAGTCTCACCATTATGATCAAACTTTAAAACAGGTTAGAATTTTTCCACTAAATTTCTGACTTAATCCTGAGTTCTCACCAAAGGGGTCTTATATTTACTTTTCTATGATAATCTATAATTTTCTATTCTCTTCAAAATAATATTTTATATTTTTCTGGCATTGACCCACTTCATGATTGATTCTAAGCCATTTCTGACATTTTAGATATTTTTTAAAGGATAGTACCCCACTTTTGAGACTGAATTCTTAGTATTGTTTTTTTCAAAATTACATGTATTTGCTGATTGTATTTCTATCTCTGACTCTCTGTTTCTGTTTAACTCTTTGTCTGTGTCTGTGTTTGTGTGTGTGTGTGAGAGAGAGAGAGAGAGAGAGAGAGAGAGAGAGAGATCTGCCAATACCACAGCATACAAGTGGAGGTCAGGGGCTGAAGAGATGACTCAGTGGTTAAGAGGACCCAGGTTCAAGTACCAGCACCCACATAGCAGCTAACAACCATTTGTAACTCCAGTTCCAGGGGATCTGATACCCTCCCCTGACCTCCAAGGGCATTATACAACACAGGTACACTTATATACATGCAGGCAATATACTCTTTCACATAAAATAAAAGTAATAAGATATAAAAATAAGTAAGGTCAGAGGATAACTTACAGGAGTCAGTTTTCCTCTTCCACCTTGTAGGACCCAGAATCAAATTCAGATGTCAAATATGGCAGCAATTGCTTTTACCATCTACATCATCTTGCCAATCCCTGTCCTAGGTTTGAAGATTTATTTAATTTTAAATTTTTATTTATATGTTACTGTGTCTGTGTGCATATATGTCATGTGTCTGCAGTTTCCCTCTATGAATGAAAATTCCCAGAAGGAAGCTGTCTTTGCAGTGAAACTTTTGTAAGGCAGATTGACTTTTAAGAATTTCAGTGACTGTGGAAAATGTGGAATATTAAGGTCCAGAGCCTAATTAAAGCTTATCTTGGGCTCTCTGTAGCCTCCTAAATAGCTATTCCTTGCCCACTTCTGTGTCTGACCTAACATCCTGTAACTAAAAGATAAAATTTTGGATGTTAACAAATCTTATTTTTCAACAACTGAAAGACTAAGAATACTATCGTATAGTGTCTAATGCCTGTAGCAGAGGTTTCCCCACTTAGCTTCAACTCAGTACTTAATATTTCCACCAGTGGATTTGAAAGACGTCTAGCTTTATGACTTTATTATTATAAAAGCTTCAAGAAACTGTAACCACATAGAAACACGGAATTTGGTGCAACCTAAATTTGTGTTCCCAGGCCATGGTAATTCATATAGGACTCCAGAATAAACTATCTCTTATCTATACCCTTTGTGAGAGTTGTTTTTCTTGTGTCAAAACTATAGAAGACTGAAGAGGGTCAGAGCCTCTGAAATTGGAGTTAAAGGCAGTTGGGAGCCACCAGATGTGGGCATTAGAAACTGAACTCTGGTCCTCTGGAAGAGAGCAGGCTCTCTCAAATGTTGAGCCATCTTTCCACCCAGCCTTAGTTTTCAATTGCAGATTTGCCTAACCAATTACCACATATGCTTTTCTCTTTAGTTTTATAATCAACAGATTCACAGTATTGTTATGGCTGTGCTACACTTCATTTCATTGACATTCATGCAACCAGTCTTATGATAATGGATATTTACCATGATTATCATCCTTTGCTATTATAAGCATAATGAGATGATGAAAAATATTACTTTTATTTATATATGGGCATACATGGGTAATTATGGTAGCTTTCTATTTCTTTAGTTAATATTGAGACCCTGTCTTGTCACCACACCCCCAGCTAAAAAGGATATTATGATTCAATTAATTATTATTTTAATGAAAAAGACAATCACCAAATCAGCAGAAACCTCATAGTACACGAAAATGCTACAATCCCCAGAAATTATTTTAGTTGTTAAATTTTACATCAGTATTTGAGCAGAAATTATAGTGAGAATATTTAGCTGTCATGTGGCACAAATCTATGGGTGTGCTGAATTAAAAAATAAATATGCCTAACATAGGTAGTTATTACAATTAAAAGTCAGCACAGTATTGTTGCTGAAATTAAATTAACAGTGCCAATGTAAATGTTTATATAATGTTCATTATTAATCTAAATTAGTTTTTGCAGCATGTTTGCTTAAATAATTGTAATTTATAAAGTGATCTATGGTTTTCAATTTTTTATATAACAGTAAAATATATTCTGTCAAGAGAAGTGTGTTAATTTATATATAAAGCACAAAGATGAACATGTCTTTAATCCCATAACTAGGGTGGCAGAGGTAGGTGAATCTCTGTGAGGTAGGCCAGCTGGGGCTCTAGAGAGACTCTGCTTCAAAACAAAGTAAAATGAAAAAAAAATACAATATGTTATATAAGATCAAGAAATATTCCAGTCTTTTTGTTTGTAATGTTTATATAATAATCGAAAAGCAAATGTTTTTTCGATGTATGTTTCAATAAAGAAATTTTCTTGCCAAAAACTTTAAGACTTCTTAGATATAGTGTTCCTTAGGAATCATCTAGTTTCAAATAGGCAATATTTCAAAAGACTAACAGCTCTGTAAATTCTCTACTTTAACTTTCAACGGGACATTTATATAAAAATGCAATATATTCATTGCCTCTCTTACAGACACAGATAAATAAATGAGCAATTGTATAGCTTTGAATTTCACTGAGACCTATTTGATAGAGTATATTTTGATAATTTAACATAGGATTAATAAATGAATTATAAACATAAATTAAAAAAAGAAGATAATATATTCCATGCTATTTAATCTGTATTCTGAACCTTATACCCTAAGTGAATAAATAAAAAACAAATCATGCAATAAAAGTCTCTTGGGTCCTATGTGTGTTCATATGTTCAAAGTATAAAATAATATTAAAAAATAAAACCCCACAAAGAAGCACTACATTTCATTATTAAGAAAATCATGTGGAACCCAAAAGTGGAACGTTAGAAGACAGCAGATTAAGACACAAGACATGCTTCACTTTGATCATGAGTCTGAAACAAAACATCAGGTGTTGTGACAGAAAGGGATTTAGTGTGGAAAAGCTAGCAGGTGCAATTGTAAATATTAGACACATCTTCAATTTATAAAAGTAACAAAGAACCCTAACTCAGACAATAGATAACATCATTGGGCTGAAGAACTCTGTTAGGGAGTTAGCAAGATAGAAAACAAAAGCTTCAGCAAAATCCATAGATGAGCAAACAGCCAGCAGGGGTGAGGAAAAGGCTCCTGAATTTCAGAGTTTGCTCTTAAAGGACATGGTAGGAAGATCTTAAGTCTTCCAAACTTTTTAGACAGGAAGGGCACAATTCTTTGAGGCTTTGTGTCTCAGAGACTAAAAATCCTCCTGTTCTGAGAGGAAATCAAGTAATCATGGAGAGTCAGTGTGAAGCCAGGAAGCAAGTTAATGACATAAACAAACAAGGAGACAAATGGTCCACATGGGGGTGGGAGGAGTGTAGGATGTACTACAGAAAGAAATGGAATGTGCGTCCGTTTGAGAACTGGAGGCTCAATGCCAGTAGGAAAACTGAGATGAGCTGTGTATGAAAATATACATAAAATGAAACTAAGTGAGGGTCTAGGATAGCAACTGCATGGCAAAGGTACACAGAATTGCTGAGTACCTATGCCCTTCATACTACAAACCCAACACAGGTGACTTCTGTTGGGCTGCTTTCCATGTGCTCAGAGCACAAGATATTTGGTAATAAGCACAAGAATATCTCCGGAATTTTCCATGGCCATGCACATACTTTCTGAGAGAAACTGGTATGTGAACCATCTCATCTAACAGAGTGGTTCAAGGATTCAGTGGCAGGTGCAGAACTTTTGCTTGGAGAAAACTGGAGAGAATTCAGCCCAATGATGGTCAAAATATCAAGAGGCAAGAAAGGCAGGATAGGGCTCAGATTCAAAGAATTCATGTGATCATATCTATTCAGTTATCAGTGAGACTATAAAAATGACTTATTACAAGCTTGTCTCTAATAAATCTAGGGTAAAGTGGACTATCTTTATTCTTCTACTGCCACCCAAAAAGAACTATTGACTGGTTCTATTTTTGTATTATTTTGTTTGTCATATAGTTATTTAATTTTGTTCTCCCTAATTATTCTATTTGATATTTTATACTTTTCCTCTTTCTATTTTGCTTATACTTTTTCTTTATTGGTTTCTTGTTTTTATTACTGAATAATTACTTTACACTTACTAATTTTTAAACTTCTATTTAATCATATAATATCAGAAATTTTTCTGGTTTTTGTTTTGTTTTGTTTTGTTTTGTTTGTTTGTTTCTTGAGAAAGGGTATCACTATATATCCTCAGCTGGCCTGGAACTGGCTATTCAAACAATCCCAGGTTAGCCTTGATTGCTTAGCAATCCACCTGCTTCATGCATCACCACACCAAGCCTTAGCATTTTTCTTTTTCTTTATCATGAATATAATTTGATGTGGGAATGTTTTACAATATGATTATACTCTAGAAAAATGACTTTTACCTACTTTGCAACTCAAAAGTTAATATTAAACTTCCTTATAATGTAGACAAGCTCACTGAGCCATGTGCTACTCTTGTGACTTGGTTATATGGTCTTAACCCTCCTGACTGTTTCTCACCCTAAATTAAAAATAATATATGAATGTATGTGTGGCTTTTTAGACAGCATGGCCTATGAAGTGCTTTTAGTCTCACTTCAAACACAGAGAAATTGATAACACTTCTTTATTATTGTGTCTGTGTGTTGTAGTAGGTCTAGGGATCAGAAAGGCAAAATTTACTGATAAGAGTCTGACTTTTGCATTCCCATTTCATGCTGGATATACTGTTCCAGAAAAAGAATGAAGGAGCTTTTTCTTTGACAGATCAATCGTGAGAGAATTCTGAAAGTACAGGTTTTGAGCAGTTTGGGTTCACTCTTAAAAGAAATACTGAGGATCAGGTTGTCTTTTTTAAACAACAACATAATGTGGCATAATGCCACAGTTTTGGTCTCATTCCTTTTCCTTTAACATGTGCAAATATCCATAGTGTTACTGAGTACTGTTGCTCTTGAATTTTGCTTTATCTCTTCGGAGTGATGGTAGATATTGAATTTCAAGAAAAGACTGCCCAAGAGGATACTGAAAAAAAAAGAAGAGATATGCATTCCAATGGATACACAAATCACAACGTAGAAACAAAAATGGAAATCTTAGAAATGAAAAGCTCAATAAATCAAATAAAAACAAAACAGAACAAATCACTAACCAAAGAGATGAAGCAGAATTTAGAAAGAATATCAGGGACTAAAGACAAAGTCAATGAATCAATATAGTCCATTAATGATAAATAACAACTTCATCAAGGCCCCACATTTTAAGAACACTTGTACATGATCAGAAGATCAAAACAGGAATTAGTGTGATGGAAGAAGAAACTGAACTACATACTAAAAGCAAAGAAAACTAATTCAATGAAATTATAGCAAACAAAGTTCCTAAATTAATTGAAAGATCCAAATATCAAAATGCAAGAGGAATTTAAAGCCCAAATAGATATAGCCGGAAACATCATCTTCATACTCTGTTAGAGGTAAAATGATAAAAATACAGAACAAGGAAAGTCAATTACAAAAGCAAACTCATCAGACCTGCTTCATTCATCACAGCAGAAAACATAAAAGCCAAGAAATCTTGACATGGTAATCCTGAAAATAAATAATTGTTGTTCACACTTATGATAACCCGTAAATCCATCCTTTAAAAATCAGTGGAAAGGGGCTGGAAAGATGGCTCAGCTGTTCGTGCAGAAGACCAGGGTTCAAATCCCAGCACCCACATGGCAGCTAACAACTGTTCATAACTCCAGTTCCAGGGGATCCGACAGCCTTTTCTGACATCCACCGGCATTGCATGACACTGGTGCACTTACCTACACTCAGGCAATACACACATACACATAAAATAAAAATAATAAATAAAATATTTGTAAAAAAAATCAATGGAAAAATAAAAATGTTTAAATTTCAGAACAAACAATAGCAAATCATAACCACTAAGCTAGTCCTGCAGAAGGTACTTTAGAATTTTTACAAACAGATGAGAAAGAAAAGACAATCATAATTACAAGATACCAAGAAAGAATGCATCCCTTGAGAATAAAATATAAACAAATGAGAATTAGTACAGAATCAATCATTGTCAATTTGGTGAACAGGAAAATAGCTAAGATGAATGGAGCAATAGGAAAGAAAAAGGATAACTTTAATCAACTAGAAAATATCTAATTAAATTATAGAAATTATCACATACTTCTTAATAATGAACATAAAAATAAATGGCTTTAACTCTTTAATTAAAAGATGTAGAATGAGTGGTAAGAATTTTTTTAACCTGGTAACCATTGTCTTATTTTTCTAAACGAATCACACCTAGCTAACAAAGTATGAAGTGCTAAGAAACAATATTCCTGGCAAGTAGAATGCAAAAGCATGATGAAATTGCTTGATTCATGTGTGAGGAAATACGCTTACCACGAAATGTATTAAAAATTATAAAGAATTTCAATACATGCTACTAAAGGGAATAATGTATCAGAGAGATAAAGATGTGATATATGCTCGGTAGCGACATAGCTGAGTCACATGGCAGTTCTATTTCTAGTTTTTGAAGAAACTTCCAGACAGCTTTTCAAAGTTGCTGTACTTGTTTACACTCTCATCGAAAAGGTCTAAGTGTTGTGTGTTCCCACGATCCACACCAGTATTTATTGCTATTGTATTCTGGCCATTCTTCTTGGATGTGATGGAATCCTAAAGTAGTTTTAATAATCATTTCTCCGATGGTTAATGATGTTGAACAAATTTTTAAAATATTTTATTGATTCTTTGAGAATTTCATAAAATGCATTTTGATCATATGCAGACCCCCAACTCTTCTCAGAGCCACTCCTACCTCCCTACATGCCCTCACACTTCATACTCCTATTATTTTTAAAACCTAAAAGTATAATTTGTGTTTCCCAAATATGCTTGGGAGTCGGTACAACCCCTGTAGTGTAGTCAACTTACCTAGTATGATAATCCCCCAAAACCTGACTCTCCCTCTTCAAGCAGATAATAGCTGCCAATGGTTCCTCAGCTAAGGCTGTGGCTACTTGCCTACTTCCCCTCTCTGTACTGGGATATTGCTTATCTTGAGTTTGTGCAAGTCTTATACATGCTGTTGCAAGCACGGTTGGTTCATATATGTAACCTTGCTCTTGTATCTGGAGAGCACTGCTCTCAGTATTTATCCACCACCTCTGGCTTATACAGTCATTCTACCCCCTGTTCTGCAAACATCCCTGAGCCTTCCTTGGGAAGAGAAGGTGTGATATAGGTGTCCTATATAGGCCTGAGCACTCTGCAATCTCTTATTTTCTGTGTGTTGACCAATTGTGGGTTTCTGTGTTAATCTCTATGTGATGCAAGGAATTTCTCTGGTGTGAGTTGCGAGAATGTATTAACCTATGAATATAACACTAAGTCATTAAAAGTCATATTAATACTATGTCCAGTTAGCAGAATAATAGTATTAATTTCTCCCCTATAACCTGTCATCTGTCTCGTCAAAGCTATTGGCCCTGTTAACAGTGTCAGATATGGTCTCCGTCTTGTGCCGTGGGTCAATAATTCAATCATAAAATGGTCAGTTACTGCCATAACATGTGCGCCACTACTGTATCAGTGGTCATATCTTGCCAACCAGCCATTACTGTAGCTTACCCACAGATGGGTAAAGTTGATGATTGTTTTTCTCTTCCAATAGCATGCATAGCACTTTCCAGCTCTCTGAAAGCTAGAGATGAAATTTCAAGGTCAGAACTAACTTGATCTTTTCATGTTTGTTCTATGACTCATTTGTGAAGGTTCCTACTGTCAAGTTCTGAAAGGCAACCAATAGACAATACTATTTTAGACTACATGGGACGCTACTGGTCAACAACTCAAAAAAATAAAAAAAATAAAAGGAGACCATTACTGCCATTGGGCTTTTTATTTGCTAGTCTGTGGTATCTAGTAGGGACATTGTCCTCCTGTTGTGGAGTAAATCTACTGAAACAATAAATTATATATTATAATTAGGAAGCTTCTAGAACGGTAGTTTTCCAGTCATCTTTTTCAAAAGGCCCTCCGTACTAGCTATTCCTTCCCATCCTCCATTGTCTATCATCTACCCTGCTCTCCATTCCCCACGCCATTTAACCTTTCTTATTTTGTTATTCCCTTTTCCTCCTTTTTATGAATATTTTATTTGTTTATTATTTTATGTGTATGAGTATATTGCCTGCATGTGTGTAAGTGTACCTGTCATACAATACCTGCAGAGGTCAGCAGAAGGCAGGATTGTATCCTCTGGAACTGGAGGCATGAACAGTTGTTAGCTACCATGTGGGTGCTGGGAATTGAACTCGGGTCCTCTGCCAGAGCAGTTAGTGCTCTCAACCACTAAGCCATTTCTCCAGCACCCCCCTTTCCCACTTTATGTCACTCCATGATATTTCCATGAAGAATGTCCCATGCCCCCTTATTATTTTCTTGGCCTCTTTTGATTTTCCAATTGAAATGCACATATCTAAAATTTCAAAGCTAGCATTCACATATGAAAGAGAATATGTCACATTTGTCTTTCTAGGTTTTGGTTACCTCCCTCAGGATGATTGTTTCTAGTTCCATCCATTTACCTGCAATTCAAAATTTTCGTTTTTCTTTTGTGTAAAATTTTTATTTATTATTTTTATTTTATGTGTATATGCGTGTATTGCCTGCATGTAGGTAAGTGCACCCATGTTGTGCATTGCCCACGGAGGTCAGAAAAGGCTGTCGGATCCCCTGGGACTGGAGTTACAGACAGTTGTTAGCTGCCATGTTGGTGCTGGATATGAACCCTGGTCTTCTGCAAAAACAACCAATGTTCTTAACCGCTGAGCCATCTCTCCAGCCCCCCAAATTTTCATTTTTCTTAGCAGTTGAATAATATTACCTTTGATAAATATGCCATATTTTCATTATCTATTCATCAATTGATGAACATCTATCTAGGTTGTTTTATTTCCTGGCTCTTGTGAATCAGAGCAGCAATGAACATGGATGAATAGGTATCTCTGCAGTAAGATATAGAGTACATTGAATATATGCCTGTGTGCTATATCTGTATTATAAGGTTGATTTATTTCTAGAGTTTTGAGGAACCTTAATATTGATTTCCATAGGGGCTGCACCAGTTTTAATTCCCATCATCACTGGATAAGTGTTTGTCTTATTCCACATCCATGCCAGCATCTGTGATCATTTCTTCATCTTAGTCATTCTGAGTGGGGTAAGATGAAATTTCAAAATAGTTTTAATTTGCAGTATCCTGATGACCAATGATATTTATATTTCTTAAAATACTTGTCAATCATTTGTATTTCACCTACAGTCTACTCTCTGTTTAGTTCCTTGCTCCGTTTTTTGTTGTTGTTGTTGTTTATTCGTTTGTTTTTAAACCTTATAAATGTTAGGTTGATTTATAAGTGCTGCTTAGTTTGCTTACAATGAGGAGTTATCTAACTGAAAATATTGTACATGGCAATTAGAAGTCATTATGGCAAGAGAAAATCTCAGTTGGCCTGCTGTGGCCAGCACACAAACAACCAGAGAACAGTAGGGTACATAGAGGAACTGGACATAGGGTGTGTTGATTATAAAAGAATAAATATCTCCATAGAAAGGAATATTCTTCTGGGAGAAAAGACAGTAGGATACAAATGTACAAGTGTTTGAACTCCAGAACTGGCCCCAGTTCCCCTAAGGGCCAAGTAGAGCGAAACAGTTGAAGCAAATAGGCAGTTCTGTAAAGTTAGACTTAGAAACCCTACAAATTTGATTAAAATCTAAACTTGTTTTGCTTTAAAAGATTTAGTATATCAAAAAGACTGCTTAGTGGCATGCTAGTCCCACCCCAAAATAACCACAATACCCCCAATGCCCCCTTGCAAGTAACATTGTTCAGGTTGACCAGCCAACTCATACTTCTAAACCCATGTGTGGACAAACACATACTTTCTGAATCTAAGTATGTGGCTCAGGTGACTAAGTGTGCATCTGCCTGTCAAAAGGAGATCTTTATATGGGTGTGTGGATCTTTTTTTTTTGTTTGTTTGTTTTTGTTTTTTCCTAAATGAGGAAAACATTCTAGTCACTGGGTTAAGAGATTGGTTTAGAAATAAGGATCTCCTTTTGAGTAGGGGTGAGGAATACAGTACTCAAAATTTGCTTATCTGAGGCCCTGGTCCGAAATTACCACTTAAGGGTTTCCCTGCCCACTTTGGCAGGAGCAGACACTGGACACTTGACAGGTAGAATAATGGTGCTCTTTGCTGTATAGATGTGTTTCACCTATGCCTGTAAGTTCCATTCTATTTCCAATTTCCTCCAATATCAGAATCTGTGTATCAAGTCTTAGGTTGAGGCCCTTCACCCACGTGGAGTTGAGTTTTGTGCAGCATGAGAGTTTCATTCTTCTACATGTAGCTATCAGTCTAGCCAGTACCATTTGTTGAAAATGTCTTTTCTCCAATTAGTGTTTTTGGCACCTTTGTCAAAATTCATTTGACTGTAAGTGCGTAGACTTAAGTATGGGTCCTCAATTTCATTCAGTTCATCAGTGTATCTGTTTTTATGTAAGTACCATGTTGTTGTTTTTTTTTATTTATTTTACTTTTCATTTTTATGTGTATAAGCATTTTGTCTGCATGTATGTAAATGTTCATGTGTGCAATGCCTGTGAAAGCAAGAAGTGGGCCTTGGATCCTATGTAACTGGATTTACAGATGGTTGTTAGTTAGCAGCTATGTAACTGAAGCTGGGTATTGTGGAAGAGCAGGCAACACTAAACCATTGAACCATCTCTCCAGCTCCCCATGCTGCTTTTATTACTATAGCTCTAAGGTATAATTTAAAATCAGGGATGGTAATGCTTCATCTACTGATCAGGATTGTTTTGGGTATCCTGCTTTATTTGTTTTGGGGGGACTGCATTTCCATATCATTGGGGGTTATTTTTTTCAATTTCTATGAATAATTGTGCTGGAATTTAATTTAATTTAATTGTGCTGGAATTTAATTGAATCTTAGAGAGCTTTTGGTAGTATGGCCATATTTATAATATTAATCCTCCTGATTCATACATATGGCAGTCTTTCTGTCTCATATCATCTTCAATTCCTTTCTTCCATGTCTTAAAGTTTTTATTATACAAGCCATTCTCTTCCTTGGTTACATTTATTCTGAAATATTCTTCTTTTTGCTTTTTAGACTATCATGAATGAGATCCCCCCCTGTTTCTTTGTAATTATATTTGTTATGAGTAAATAGGAAGGCTCTTTAAGAATTTATTTATCAGCTCTATTTATCTGGTGTATTATTTGTGCTCTTTTATGTATACAACCATGTCCTGTGCAAAAAATAAAAAGCATACTTTGACTTCTTTTCCAATTTTTATCCGTTTTATCTCCTACACTTGTATTAATGCTCTAGCTAACCTTCAAGCACTGCATTGAATAAGAATAGAGAGAATGAGCATTGTTGTTTCATTCCTGATTTTAGTGGAAATGCATTGAGTTTTCTTCATTTAATGTGATGGTGGCAGTGGGTTTGTTGTTTATTGCTTTTATTGTGTTGAGATATGTCCCCAGTATCTTCAGATTCTCTAGGACTTTTAAAATGAGGGGATGTTGACCTTTGTCAAAGGCCTCTCCTTCATATAATGTGATGGTCTTATCTTTCCTGTCCTTAAGCCTATTTATATATGTATTACATTTGTAGATATATGTATATTGAAGCATTCATGCATCTTTGGGATGAAGCCAAATTGATGTGCATTTGAATTCAATTTACAAGTATTGCTTGAGAATATTTGTATCTATAATCAGACAGATTGGGCTGTATTTTAATTTTTAAGATTTTTTTATTTTAATATCAAGGTAATATTGGCTTCATCAAAATAATTTAGAAGAGCTCTTTGCTTTTCTATTTTGAGGAATAATTTGAGGAGTAGTGTTGTTAGCTGTTCTTTTAAGGTCTGATAGAATTTCATGCTGAATCCCTCTGGCCCTGAGCTAATTTCTTTATTTTGGAGATCTTTACTTATTCTTTCTATTTCATTGGGATTTATAAGTATATTTAAATTATTTAATCTCATCTTGATTGTTAATTTTGTAGAGCATATATATATATGTATATATATTAATTCATTTTGTTTGTATTCTCCTGTTGAGGATAAATTTTTTATAGTATGTTCTTGTGATTCTTTGAATTTTTTCCATATCTATTGTACTATTTCACTTTTCATCCTGAATTTATTAACTTGATATTTTCTCTTTAGTTTTGATTAATTTGGCTAAAACTTTGCATCATCTTTTTAATCTTTTGAAATAACCAACTCCTCTTCATTTCATTGATTCTTTGTGTTGCTTTATGCATTTCTATTTCAGTAAATTCAGTCCTGATTTTTTTAAATTTTTTTTCTTCCTGCCTGCCTTTTTCAGTTATTGTTTGCTCTAGATTTCTTTCTTTCTTTTTATTTTTGTGGTGTTTCTTTGCGTGGATAATCTGGTTTCATCTGTGTTAATGGGTCTTTAGGTCTTTGTTTGCTGTTACCCCAATTTGTTCAGTTGTGGACCAACTGAATAGTACTTGGAGTTCAGTCATGGGGTAACTGTGATGATATGCAAGTTGGGTGTCATATGGATACCTGGCACAGGTAGGGATATGTACACTCATAAGCCCAGCAGTAAACTTTCTATAGAGTTTAAAAAGTCTCACTATCAATCTCCAAATATTTGTGGAAGGCTCACACAATACTACTGTTGGTCCTAGTGTGTCAGTAGTATTGGGGGAGCCATGCAGTCCTTGTGTTGAACAGATTTTTACATGTTAACTAACCATTTGCAGTTCTTCTTTTGTGAACTTTATGTTCAGTTCCAAAGGCCATTTTCTTCTTGGGTGTTTATTTCATGACTTTCCGATTCTGAGTTCTTTATATATTCTAGATACTAATCCAAAATAAAGGAAAACTACTCTCCTGGAAAACAAAATATATAATTGGAGGCCACAATTATTAAAAAGAGAGGGAAATACCAAGGGTCAGTGTTTTAAGTGAGAATGGAGGTGGGTGATAGAGGAGGGGAGATGTAAGGAGGGTGTTAACAAACTATGGGCTCATTAAAAAGACTCATGGAAACAACTACTTTTAAGCTAATTAAAAAATTTTTTAAATAAGAGATCGAGCAGAGGTTTTCTGGATGATGATGGACTTTCTGATGGATAGTGCTGCTCCCAGAATATATGTTATTAGTTGAAAATCTCATTGTCAGTCATAAAATACCTCCTTAGGAATTATTTCAGGGGGTTCCAGAAGCTTCCCACAAAGGGATAAATCTACTACTGTCATTGCTCTTGGTTGCCCATCAGAGATAGTCAGACTGTATTACTGAAGACACACAACACTTTGGTTGCAAGACATGGAGAAAATCATCTCAGACTCACTGGAAATCTTCCTCCCTGGTGGTCACTTTTCATAGTGGCAGAAGATACAGTGTCTGCTTCTGAGAAACAAAAGATATCAGTGATCTTACTTTGTCCTTGCCCCTGTATCCTACAAAGCAACATGCCAGGAAAGTTGTACCCACTGGCCACAACAGTGGCATTTCTGTTATGGGGAAAATAACTATTTTGGATTTAAGGCCAGTGCCAAAGGAAGGAATTCATTTCTGGTAATGTAGCCTTGATCAAAAGCCTGTGGCTGGGATGTCGCAGATCCCAGTGGGGAAGTTGACTATTGTTTTTGTTTGTTTGTTTGCTTTTTGCTTAATGGTCATGTTGTTAAATTGACACTGAAACACCTCAGCTTTTACCCACAGATTTATATGCTCTCAATCTTGATGAGAGAAGCTTATTTTGTTGTAGTGCAGTTGTTAATGCAAAGACTCATAACTGGTCAAAATTCTGAGTATACGCATATGAGGATATGTCATTTGGGCACAGCCTTAAATGGACTTATCTCTAAACCTCCCAATTCCTCAGGACTTAAGAAACTTCACAGATAAGGTGGCAGAAAGGATGTAATTCACTGCATCCAATTAGTGCTGTGCAAATGTTCATGGATGTGGGGCCATCCACTGGAACATGGGCAACTTACTGGTGACTACAAAGAAAAATAACTCTCCCTCCACCAGCAGCCATCAACTGTCTGTAGATCTTCAGTTAAGGATGGGGAGTCATGAGTTCCTCCCTCATCATTGCTGGAATTTTGATTGGATTTATCTTGTGTACATCTTGTGCAGGTAACCACAACTTCTATGAGTGCATTAGTGTGATGTCCCTGTCTTGTCCATTTCCTTATTTTCCTTGTCAGTGTGCTAAAATACCTGAGAAATGCAACCTAAGGTAGGGGAGGTTTATCAGTATTTGAAATTTAATCATCACATTAGGAAGGAATGAACATGGCTGAAAGAGTTAGAATTCTTATATCTTTGTGTATCAAGAAGTACAGAAAGCTTAGGTCAGAAATGGGAAAGGTTATTTCCTGTAGTTAACAGTTACTTGTTTTCATGGCTTGGAACCTATCTTTTGTTTGTCCCTTTGGTGTTGCTGATGAAAGTTCTGAGGTCATTCTGGTATATTTGCATTTTCACATGAATTGGAAGTTTCCTTTATTGATTTTAATATTATTTCTTTGGCTTGTATTTTATTGACATCTTAGCTGTGATATGTTAATAGAGAGATTCTTGTCTTTTTCGAGTCTTTAGGGGAGTCTAAATGACTCCTGTGTCTAAACGTTCATTTCTTCTCTAGGTTTGGGGAACTGTCTGTTATAATTTCATTGACTACATTGTCTATGACTTTAAACATTAACTCGGCAGCTTCTTTTACCCTGTGGATTTTTAGGTTTGGTCTTGAATGTATCTCAGAAATCTCAGATATTTTAGTCATGCACTTTTATATAAATATCCATATGTTCCCTTTTATATAAATATCCAAATGTTCACATAAAGCAGCACTAAACCACTGATTTGGCAAAATGTATAGATTTCAGAGCTAAAGGTTTTAATAGTAAAGATGTAAGGTTGGAATAGAATGAGAAAAGGAGAAACAATGAGTGAAGAATGAGAGGGAAATATATGGGTTAAAATATGAGAAATTATAAGAAAATATAGAATAGTTGCACAAAAGAAAGGATGCTCCTAAAACCTACTCAAGCAAGTGCTAACTAAAATATATAAAAATATATTACATAAAACTATAAATGCAAAATACATATTTGATAAATATGTAATACATAAAATATATAATTACAAAAAGCAAGTGAAAATGAGAAGAAATAAAATTAAATAGAAGGTATTATATACTCAGTCTGTGAGTTTAATTTTTTAGATGGCATGATGAGGTCTGTCCCACCCTGTCAACTATCTTTTGAAGCCGTCCAACCGCACAGGTAAGGCAGGGTTTCTAGTGCCAGAAACAAGCCAAATTGGTTTGTTCTTGCTAAGAGGTATTTGCTCTTGGACTTCACTTTCATCTGGATTCCAAAGCCTGAGCCAGGCTGCCTACCTGTTAAAACTCCAACTAGGATCTGGTGTGCTGGGGATTTTATCTTTGGCACCAGCTTCTAAGACTAAAACTCAGCAAACAGAAGGCTCACCTGCTCCTGTGCTTGCCTTTATTATTGGATGGTCTCTTCCTAGCTGCAAAGCTGTTTTTGGCTTGTTGATTTGCTTGTTTGATTTATTTTCCTTCTGAGTGCTTCTTTTATTTCTCACTGAAATCTCACTGAAATCTCACAGTTCTCACTTGAGTATATGTGTGTCTATCAGCAGGCACTCTTGTCAGGGACTGCACAGGGCTCATATCTTCCTGCTATTGAGGCAGAGGGGGAAAGGTACCTCTTCCTAAGGGTAGTCTTTAAGAATTTCAGTTTCAGGTTACTAAGCCACGCTTCTGCCTCAGCCTCCAGAGCCCACTGCTCTGAACATCTCTCCTACCACAGTGGATCCAGCCCTTGGTTGTATCTCTAACACACAGTCTGTCTCTCTCTAGCTCACTGGTCTTCACAGAACCTGTGTTTGGAATGGAACAGAACCTTCCTGGCAGCTACTGCTGATTCCATCCCAATGTGGGCATCACAGTGCAGTTGGAGACACATGGTTAGATCTCCTAAATGCTTCTCTGCTAGCTTGGATTATTTCTGCTCAGAATTATTAGGATTATTTCTTAGCACATCATCTTGGCTTTTCCTCCACAACTACCTCAAAATTTCCAAAACGTTTCCACTCTGACTCTTTGGGATAGAGTCTGTTTTACGTTTTTTGACTTTCTTCCATACTAGGTTATATGGAAGCAGCTTCCAATTAACTATCTTAACTGAAAATGGTTATAATTGTACTTTCATTAACAGATTCAGATTTAACATCTGCAATTTTAGGTACTGTTGAAATTTCATGCTTCTTCCCTTGAGAATTTTGATCATTTTATTCATCGGAATCACAAGGCTTCCAAACAGATTCCACATTGTTTGAGCCTTTAGTTCTCAGTCTTTTTTTTCCAGTCTCTGTCATATGTAGACACAGTCTGTAATGCAGTGTGAAAGCACACACACACACACACACACACACACACACACACGCACACACACACACACAATACTGTACAACTGCAATCAATAGAATCTAGATCTGGCTGAATTTATCCTGTTATTCTAGAATTATATACCCATTATGTCTTTGGGATTTTTTGTCATTGCTGTCTGGCTGGTTGTTGTATTGTTTGATGCACTGCTTGTCTCTTTGGCCTTCCAGAATTGTAAATTTGAAAGCTGTGAGAAGAATGATTTTTTTTTTCCTTATGAGGGTCTTTCATTCCACACTGTCACCTTCCTTCAGTAGTGAAAATGAAATTTGCAGAATCACTTGTCCTGAAGTTTCCTGCTTTGTTTTTAATGTTCTGAATGGTTAAAAAAATTCCTGTCTATCTGACGAGTTTGTATTCATGCTCAGATGCCGAGGAGCTCAGAAGGTGGGCGACTGGGACCAGTGATAGTCATGTATATAGAGATTAGAAATGCATGTGAAAACGTCTCAATGTCAATTGCTTTGGAATGAATTCTTCTGTATGAAAAAAAAAATTAAAAAAAAAAATAATGATTAAAAAACAATAATTAGTAGATGTGAAAAACATTACCAT